>NC_137138.1:35888904-36358904 GCF_949319135.1 Squalius cephalus
CGCTTTCAAGGGCTTTGTGATCAGAACAGGATAACTTGGGAAGGTTCAGACATTGACATCTCTTACTATTCCTTTGCTGTCTGGATTGGCACTAATTACTCTGCTAAGCTTAAATTGCTCCCTGAGTGCAGTTTGATCTGCTATCCAGACAATGATTTCAATCGCAACGTTCCTGTGAATGCAACGCCACTTACTTCTTAAGAACAAGTCAGGACCTGCAAGCTGCCTCCATAATTTATCCACAACTGACTGCATTGCTTGGAGACATCTGAATGGGTAAATAAAGTTTCTTTACATCACCACTTTGGGATGCTTACCCTAACAATAGTGCATTGGGTGTCATGTACTGGATACAATCTTCCCGGGTTTGGACCCTGGCATCGATTGGCCATTTGTTAGCGAGATTGGCTGCAATTTCAAGGGCTGATTGGACTTCACTCTTGACACAATGTGCACTGCAGCTTCCTCAGCTTCATTCCTATGTGGAGAATCGGCTGGATGGATTTTCCAAATCCACTCCGTTCCCTTTTTTGCAGCATTTTCCTTTAGACCAGACTTGTCCATGTCCCCAATGAATGTGTACAGTCCCTGTAAAACCGGTCTTGCTCCACTTAAATTGGTATATAGATCTGAATAGATCTTCCTGGGATAGCCCCTGGCTGCAGCAAATCTTTTAAATGCCATTAAAAAGCTTTTGGTTGATTGGGCGTTAGCCAGTATGAATTGCTCTACTCGACATACAGCAAAAGACAACACCCCAGACCATCAGTGATAATCTTTTCTTGACGTCATCTTTCACACATTAGGGTTCAAAGAGATCTAGAGCCAGATTTACTAAACGGGGCAAATTGGCATGAGAGCGCAATTCCACAAATGCGCCGATGAGAGTGACAAGTTTTGCCTGTGATCTACTGCTGACGCGCAAATTAAAGAACACAGACGCAGTCCAATAATTGACATAATGACCAACGCAATCTAGCAGCGCAAATTAGCGTCGGGACCACAGATAACGCAGGTGAAAATGCAGACTGTGAAATCCTATCTAAAGAAGCCTAAGTATGTTGAAAAAAGGCAGAGGACAAAAAATGAAGAGTTGCAAGAAGTTTTGTGGACCAGGTATTGCGTGACTCCTTGTAGTTGAGGTTTCCAAGTCGTCTTTTATTTCCTGCAGCAAATTAAAAATAACATGGCTTGGCAAACGATATGTTCGGATAACGTCTTCCCTCTGGCATTCTAAAGAAATTAATACGAGTTGAATATATTTTCTCTCTTCTGCCTGCTCTCTGTTCGCAGTGTCTCCTAGCAGCAACAATTGCAGCCATGTCGCAAAATGGGTTAAGACATGCTTTTTTTGGGCGTTAAATTATGCCGCAAATACCAGTAAATTGACTAGCGCAAACATTAGTAAATTGCGTTGCATGATTCATTTAAATACTCTCCTCCCATAAATTTTGCATCTGAAAGGGAAACTCCTACAAACGCACATGCACTAAGGTCAGCCGCAAAAACAATTCACGCCTCTTCAGCGATTACTTTACACTGCGTGTTTTTAGTAAACTCAAAAGGTGCAGCAGGCTGCAATCTCTCTGGTGGTAAATCACCCATCACTCGCTGACATTTCTTTGCTTTTTCTACACTAAACACAACTTGCGACAACCCTTTTGGGCTATTCTCCTGCCTGTAATTACCCAGGCTTTCCTAATCCTAAGAAGACTTTCTTTCAATCCCTTGTGGCTTTCTCCATGTGATTCTCGGGATAGCAGTGTGGACACCCAGGCCCTGTAGGGTCGGGATCGGGATGATAACTTGATCTTCTTTAAAGACCTGCACTCTGCCACCGCAAACCAACAGCCCAGAATCTGCATCCTTATAGACTACCAGCCTGTCTCTGGTGGTGTTTGGGAAGGTTATACCTTCTTGCGCAGCACGTAAAATGTCTCGCAGGGCATCTTCTCTTTCTCTCACCGAGATGGTTCCTCCTGAAGAGACTGCCTCCCACTTTGGGTTGTTTAGGGTCCTAGTCCTGCCAAGGAACTCTTTTGCTGCTCTCCAAACCCACGCTACTGATTTAAGTAGTTTGGTCAGATCACTGAAATGCTCCATATTACACATGTTTTGAACAGCTGATCCTGCAGGTGGTCTCCTCGATTCAGCTTGGACTTGGATGAGATCCTCACTTTGCCTTCAGTCGATATCTACAGTTGTAGTTTGGACCTTGTCAGTGCAGCCGCAAATGCCTTCTTTTGAAGCTTACTGATGCTTTCTCATGCAGTAGCTGTAATATCCTTAGCAGACTTAATTAGTCACTCACTTCCTGACAAGCTCCGGAAAATTGGTCCATTTTGCCACTCTGAATTTTCATCAACGTCTTGAGGTCTTCCAATGATCCCTTCCAATGATCACGTCAGCAATGTTTTGTGGTTCTGGTCTCCACCACCTTTCTTGCACCGTAGTGATTCCTTGGATCTCTCCAATTCTGTTAGCGAAGAACGTTTTATGGCCATGGCTTTCTCGCTGTATAGCACCAAGAACTGTTTGGCTATCAACCAAGTGGTACCATTTACCAACTCTAATTTGGCTATGCTGCTCAAAGGACTTCCGCAGGCGTGAAAACATTATTGCCCATGGTTCATCATTGAAATTTAGGGCAGTTATAGCACTAGGGGTGTGCCGGTTTCAGAATTGGTGATGACGGTTATGACGTGAGTCAAATGTGACGGTTCGTAACATAACCGTCGGGGGGGGGTTCGTCTGTTATAGGACAACTTAGTCAGACACTGGTTAGCTATTTGATCGCCTAAATTAAAAAAAATAAAATTTATATTTGTGTAGTGTTCAATGTTGTTATCGATAGAGATACGCGGATGGGGTATTATTTCGTCCGCAACCGCATCACTAAACTCATCATCCGCACCAACGTTTTATGACCAAATTTCAAAGCCGCACCCGCCCGCCATCCGCCGATTGTTTTGCGGGATATGGACGATGCAATGCTCTGCTGATGCGAGCCGCAAGAAAGCCCTTGTCTGTTCTAGAAAGGATGCAGCAAAGATATTTAATGCTAATGTATGAGGCATAGGCCTACGCTGAGTTTCATTCATTTACAACGAGATGCGCTCTAGTTCACAATGCAATGCGAGTGAACGCGGCGCATCGGAGCCTCCATGTCACGGTTATTATATTGTCATTTGCTTTTTATTTATTAAATACATGCAATTGGTTGATGAAACATTTATTAAAATTAAGATACAATTTGTACAAAACAAAATTCGCTTTAAAAAAAGGCTTTCTAAAGAAAAATTAATGAAGTGGTAAAAATTGTGTCTGACGATTTACAAAACAAAACTTGCGTTGGTACTTGGCAAAGAATCAAATGCAGTTCGAAACGACGTAGACCATTAATGACACAGACTGTTAACAATTGTTTTTAATTAGTGTTTAAACATTCTCTATGATAAAAAATGTTTGTAAAAAATATTTTAATAACACGGTTTTGGCGGTTATACAGATCTAATGACGGTGTTCGACTATAACCGTTATATACTAACCGTCACACCCCTATATAGCACTATAGAATTTTTTTGGCCAAGCTGGATGTACTCCTAAAAGAGCTTGATCACATCTTCTCTGAGAACTTCGGAAAGGGCGGTGTCCCAAGTCTCATTGATTGAAACCCTTCCATCCTTTACCTCTTAGAACACTCTTCAAACTAGAATTGCTACCTTCTGCTTGAGTCATTAGGCCTACTGGATCTAACTTATTGCCACCGTCACACATTTGGTATGGTAGAACCATAGTCTATTATTCGATTTTAACTGGCTTATCCTCAGATTCTACCCTCCCACTTCGACCTGAGAGGTCCCACGGCTTGAGAAAGAATCCTCCAGCTTTTAAGATCAACTTTACCTTTGCCACAATAGACTTCAGCTGGTGAAGGTCATTGTGGGACCTGAGAATGTCATCAACATAGCTGTCATGATGGAGCACTCTGCGCTCTTCCTCAAGGAGAACAAAGGATGGCAAATTGTCAGTTTCACACATACCCTGCTGGCTTGTCTCCAATATTGACCCTTGTGACCGCATATTCACTTAGCTCTTCATCCACAGAGTCTCATCAAAGGAAGATGCATTTCACGATCTTCCAACCAAAGTGAATTGTATATCTTCTTGATGTCTCCTAATACACCGCTCCTGAATCTTAACAGGACAGCACATATCTGATTGAGGAAGTCAATTACTTTCAGTAACAGGTCGTTCATACTGACACCTCTAAATCTTTGACTGCTGTTCCAAACAAGACTCAATAGGGTTGTGACTGAGTGAGGATTAGGAACAATAAGATTGGTTACGTACCACACAGGCCCACCCCATTTAGTGATTGTGGTTTGGGATCATTTTACTGCAGCCCTTCTGTCCTGCACTTGAGTGCTATAGGCTGCCTTCCATACAGGTTCTTTGGCTAAATGTTTTTCCATTCTCAGGAAAGTAGCCTCAACTGCACACCTGTTATTTGGCAAGGAAGCTGGGTCTTCTAACCAAGGATATTTAGCGTGCCGATGCGGCTCTTTGCTGTGGTTGTCCTCCATGATTTAAGCAAGTACCTATCTTACTATTTCAATTTCTCTCTCCTCAGCAAGTGTCATTTCTTTCCCATCTGGTTGCCAGTTTCTGCTTCGTCTCACATGCTGCGCCAATGGAGTCCCACTTCCACCATTCCAGAATGTTTTGGCTACTGATTGCATCACTTGACTCATGGAATTGGGCCAATGGCTTGTGGCAGGCCAATGGACTATACTCTGTTACCTCTTCGTATTTCACAGCTGCCATTCCCATTGACCTTTGACCATTGACTGCAAAGTGTGTTTTGGACATGTGGGCCTACATCTACCTCCTCAACGAGCTCAGGATGAATTCGTCTAACCTTCTTTCCCAGTGGCCCATCCAACACAAGGTCTCCGACCATTCGTACTCTCTGAGGGGCTAACTGGCCTTCTCGAAGGCTTATTAATAATTCAACAACTTGGGGCCTCACTTCTAATAAATTAATTAACCAGGATATTGAGTCAAGAACCCTAGGGTTCTCTATAGAACTTCACAGAATTCTTTTTTCTAAGAGGGTGCTAAAGATAAATCTTTCAGCAAATTAAAAAAGGCACAAGAGAACCATTTTTACTAGTGGTCTCTGACGTCTGGAGCCTCTTTGCTACTGCTTGCTATAGCGTAATGACTCACTATATGTAAAAACAGCAATGGACATGAGATGTGTGCAGTTTGACTGAATAACTAAACAAATCTGTAAGTTGTAACAGGGTAGTTATAGGGATGGTTCGGAGTAAAATCAACCTACGGTCCTTTGCACCATGACCTCGGGCCAAACACCCCCCCCCCCCCCAGAAGCCTTTATTAAAACATTATTAAAGTTAGAGCTTATTTAGAGAAATCAGCCGAATGGCTTAGTGCAGGTAAATCTCGTAAATTACCCCACTAGTAATGCCCAGAATGGTACCAAACTTATACAGTACATCCTTATGCATCGCTTTCTGCCAGGAATTTTACGTGCTTTTCCCAAACCACTGAAGTGACTCCTGTTGTACTTACAAACTTTCCAATGCCTCGTTTTATGAGTACAGAACCTATTTGTAATACTGTATAAGTTTGGTACCATTCTGGGCATTATTAGTGGGGGTAATTTACGAGATACATCCTAGGATCCATTAGCGCCTGCACTAAACCATCCGGCTGATATCTCTAAATAAACTCTAACTTTAATAATGTTCAACCAAGGGAAAAAAGGCTTCTGGAGGGGGTGTTTGGCTTGAGGTCATGGTGCAAAGGACCCTAGGTTGATTTTACTCCGAACCATCCCTTTATACATGCACTAATCCACGTCTTGAACCAGATAATGGCTGCATCCAAAATCGCATACTTTCTTGAGTAGGTACTTATTTTGAATAAGCACTTTGCGGCTGCTAAAAAGTATGTTCTATATAGTATGTATGTAATCTGGACGTACTACATCTGCCATGTTGCCATTATCATGTGACCTAACAGCTCTTCACGGCCATTCATATATCATCTCCCGTGTCCTCAAGGGATGGTAAAGTGTTCATCGTATGCACACTTAAGAATCTCACCGGAACAAGTAGGTCATCCTGATATTTTTGCCAAGTGTTTTATGAGTACTGTGAGAACAGACATACTACTCTTGTCACATACTATTTTTTTCCCACTATATATAGTAAGAAAGTATGAGCAGCCCATGTCTATCTTGAATACATGTAAGCGTTCTTACCATACCAGGCACAGCAGGACAGTAATGCAGCGGATGTTGGTGGACTTCACCAGGTCACAGAGACTGTAGGTCTTCAAACTTCCAGCACTATCCTTTGACTGTAGCACACGTGTAACAACAAACATGTCTTGTTACACAATACTGTCAAAACACTGCATATAGTGTAAGCAAAAGACCATCTGATATCCACAGCTAAAACAATATCAAGCACTCTTATGCAGACAGTAATAATAACATCATAGACCCGGGACTGAGTTAATCACTGTGTCCATATATATAAACATATTTTAAATATTCATAATGGCTTACATAGAAATAGTGCAGAACATTAAATATTTCAGAACTAATTTTTTTTTGTTTTTTTTTTACATTTGTCAAATCATGCATTTTGTCCAGTTTCATCTCTTTCTGTCTTATCACGATTGGATAGCTATCCGATCAGAGAAAACACATGAAGTGACCAGGTACGGATTAATGGATTTTCCACACGCATCACATTCATTTTAATGTGTGTGGAATGTTTAATAGGACTTAACATACTTGGTTGAATATCGCCAAAATTTATAGCATTATGTACAGTCAAACTTGTGGTTGCGCTAATGGTTTATTCATTGACTTGCGCACTTTAATTCTCACACTTTAACAGTATTTATAACTCCTAACTTAATAAAACAAGCTGTGTTACAATGAGGAATGATTAACTCAAAATGTAGATCTGTATGCAGGTGGGAGGTAGGCCTACTATATCCGAATGAAATTATGGCAGGACCACTATCGTCAAAGATTATTGACAATTAGCTTACAGTTTGGATTGGCGGCATGGTTCTGTTCTGGCGTGGATAAGAGCAGGGAGAGCAGCGATAACCCCCTCAGGGTAAACAGAACAGAACCAACATAAATGTATAGCAGATATGTAATATATATATTCGAAGAAGAATATCAGAAGGCCAGTCCTGACTGGACAAGTGGAGCTGGGGAGGGAGGAGGGTAACTAGCTCTTGAGTAACGCAGTAAAGCTTTTGATAATTCTGAATTGACCTTATATATGGAAGCTGTGATACCGTTGTATTCCTATAGGAAGACGTGGATCAGCTGAGAGTCAGTCTGACTTGCCAGAACTAATGTTTTGCTTGTTTACATACACCTCTCTTGCCTTTTTCATGCTGTACATGTAAGGGCTAGATTTTGATTGATAAGCATGGAGATGCTGTGGGTTATTTGAGTCACTGAAATGTAAGGCCTCGGATAACTACTGTTCACTGGCCCACTCTTTCTGTCACACACTTGGCAGAAGATTCAGATATCCAGCCTTTTTATTATTTGATTTCTCTCTCTGATGTTTGAAGTTAATCTACAAATGCTGTGAGAAGCAACTTGTGAATAATGACTTTTTCTGCAGTCAAGGTCAGCTAGGCTGGGAATTTAGGGAGTTAGATAAGATGTCTACAACTAAAAAATATTTATGCACGTCAGGTGGGCATATTATGGGATTTTGAGGAAGACCAGGGTGAATGAAGATGAACTGGAGATTGTACATTAATGGTAAAAGGAAGTAGGAGGCCTTACGATAATCTGTTCATTTGTTTATCCAATACATTTTGAAAGTCTTTGTTCATTGAAAAATGTATATGTATGATTTGACTGAATTAATATTCTTTTTTTGTTGTTTTTTTGCTTGGAGCTCATCTGTTAGCTCTATGAGATATGTTTCGGTTGTAAGAGAGACTACCCTGGATCGTGATTTCAGACAAATACATTTTATAACAAATTTTACCATTGAGTGGCCTGACTTTAATTTTATTGGTATGTGGTGAAATTTTACCAATACAATTAAAGTCAGGCCACTCAATGGTAAAATATAATGACCTCAATTTAACCAGGAATAAAAAATAATTGAATCACAAGTGAACTTTGACTCTACTGAAGCAATGCAATGTCATCATACATAAAGTAATTTTCAGTTCCACTGGTTTAAATTGTATTTCATTGCTCAGCGGAAATGAAAATTACTTTATGTATGATGACATTGCATTGCTTCAGTAGAGTCAATGTTCACTTGTGATTCAATTACTTTTTATTCCTGGTTAAATTGAGGTCATTAACTAATAAAATCCAGAAAATAAGAGCATCACCTCACAAAGGAGGAACAGTGATTAACAAAATGTTATTTAAACTAGCGATAGTCGGCTTATTAATAGTGTTACCTTGAACTGACATATGTGAGTTTGTGAGTCACTCAGCAAATTAAACGGCTCCTCTTTTTTTAGTGAAATAAGCCTTAAGTAACAAATTGCCTACTACCGTTTCGTTGCGACATCTAATGAATCGTGTTCAAAAATACACTGTGTTGCACTGTGGAGTTAAACACGTGAACAGCACTTTAAATGCCGTGCAAGGATCATAACAGATTGTGTTGTTTATTGGCATGTAATTCTCCTCACTGAATTAATCATACACCTGAACTAGATTAATGTTTAAAATTACTTGTGCATGTGAACTCTGGATTATGAACTTTGGACTTTGAAAAAGCCTGTTCAGTGGAATGATTAATGCTTGTTTCTAAGAGTTGTGGAATATCTGATATTATGGTAGATGCAATTATAATGAGGGTTACAGTAAATACTGTTAGTAATTCAATGCGTTTAAATGTTGCCATTCTAAGTAGAAATTGTCCATTTCAGTGTGTGTTTCCTATGACTGCATATGGCTATTCATCTATCTAAACCAGTGGTTAGAGTCTCCACTCAGATGGGCAAGGAGTTTGACCAGAACAGAAGCATACCGACTGTAAAGTCTATATAATCATTATCTGACAGAAATGATCCTGACTGAAGGGGTGTTTGTGTGCCTGTCCAACATCTTTGTCAGTCAGTGAGTAATTAACTCTGTTACAGTATATAAACATGTTGCTTCATAAAAGATTATATTGCACAAAGCTAGGCTGGTAAATAAGTGCATTTGTGGCATGCAGTAAAAAATACTGTAGCGGCAAAAAAACCTCCTCTCACAGCTACGCTTCTGCGATGCCATACAGCAGAGTCATTTGTAATTAACTTACAACACATGACGAGGCACATGTGCAGCAGGTGTGAGATGGATAAAAGAAGCCTAAATCATGCTGTTTTCACAGTGCATTGAACTCTTTCAACTCCTCGTTATATGACCCCTCTAGTAGTAAATCAATAGCAGTTGAACAGAAAATAAGAGGTAGAAGAGCTTTGGTCATGTGAGGAGCTAAACGAGACTGTTTAAAGCACTGTGTGGCATGTGTAAAGCACAGGCAGGTGTAGACTTCACCTGATGACGGGGAAAAATGACTTCAGGGGCCTTAACCCCGTTCATCTTGGCAGCCTTTCTGAGAATCTCCTCGGCCTCGTCGACCCTTCCCTGAGACAGCAGCCATCGCGGAGACTCTGGAATAAACCTGCAAGCAACAACAGATCCTTCATTATACTTATTTAATGCAGCAAAATGAAATTCAATACGATCCTATTATGGTATAATAGTGTTAATGTTGCTGTTTGAGCATGAAAAAGCTCTGCAAAGTTTCGAAGCACAAAGTCCCTCCAGCGGGAGTTATTCTCTACAGTATATCAGTGTCAGTGTTTCTGAACTCTTCCAGTGCATGTGTGTGTGTGTGTGTGTGTGTGTGTGTGTGTGTGTGTGTTTCTCATAGGTTATTCCGCCCTAAGTGGACGTGTAAACATAAACGTAAGCGCGCAGTAAAAAGAGGAACGGAAGCGCAAAATCCCCAGAGAGAGAGAGACAGAGCAGAGCATGTGTTGCCCACTGAATGCTGCTGAAATTGTGTTTTCGTAGCTTTGATTGTGTGAAATCTGTGAAGCTTGAGTGAGCAAATGATAATGTTTTTTCTCTCCCTCATATTTCTTTCTTTTAGTGGTGTGTTAACCACATGTGTAACTTGAGAACAAACTGCCAGTGTCATGAACAATGTAGGCATTTTTGACATACTTTTCTCCTGTTCATGTTAAGTTAAGGAGATAGGGAAGTTCTTGTATTTTCTTTTGTCCCTGATAGGATATTTAATTTCTAGGTTAAGGTAGTTTATTATTTTGTCCTGGCCTAGCCCTGAAGTTACTTTTGCGTTCTTATTTATTGTTTTCACTGCTGGCAGAACTTGTTTCCCTGAGAGAGACGCTCAAAGAGTTCTTGTAAAAGTAATCTGCTTGATTATTTTTCTTTATGCTTCACCCCTGAACCCTAGACCTTGGGTCGTAACAACTCCCTGAATTCCCTCCATTGTAGTCTTGAGTTTTCTTAACTTGTCTAAAATGTAAACAAGCTTTTTGCTGTTCCACTGTACACACTATATACACTGTGAATTATGTAACGTTTTTTTTTTCTTTTTTTCGTGTGTGCATAAATTTATGAATTATATGGACTGGTTATTACGTGTCCTTTTGGAGTCCCCAAGTGTCCTTTTTTGGAAAGACAATTAAATTTAACTTGAAAAAAGCTTGCAGAAAATACTGTTCCCTTTCGAATGGGACCTCGCACTGCGTCTGAGGAGACGCTATGGAGAACGCCTCAGCGTGACCGGTGTCTGAAGCACGTGTGCAAACGCGACAATTGTATTGGCCAGTGAGAGAATATGACATCACTACCAGTGCGACCGTGAGTATAAGAGGGCGCCTGAGGAACACGGCATCCTCTTCTTCATCTTCAGGAGCCGTTTGTTTGTATGCTCCCCTTGTTTTAGAGGGTTGTCATGTTAAATGCTCCCCTTTGTTTGTATGCTCCCCTTGTTTTAGAGGGTTGTCATGTCAAATTAAATTTAACTTGAAAAAAGCTTGCAGAAAATACTGTTCCCTTTCGAATGGGACCTCGCACTGCGTCTGAGGAGACGCTATGGAGAACGCCTCAGCGTGACCGGTGTCTGAAGCACGTGTGCAAACGCGACAATTGTATTGGCCAGTGAGAGAATATGACATCACTACCAGTGCGACCGTGAGTATAAGAGGGCGCCTGAGGAACACGGCATCCTCTTCTTCATCTTCAGGAGCCGTTTGTTTGTATGCTCCCCTTGTTTTAGAGGGTTGTCATGCAGAGTACTCTGATCCCTTAGGGCTCTGTCTATTTTTTTAGTCAAGCTGACTGGCTTTTTATGTGCCTCTTTTTAAACTAAACCGTAAGTTTAGTTACGGTTGAACTCCATAGGGCTAGACCAATATAATTTTGGCTAAGCTAAAATAAGATCTGCCTTCTGATGGTTTGGTTCAGGTCTTATTGTCAGATTGAGTGGCCCTCGGTGAGCCCCCTTGACAGACCTTATAAGGTTCAGGCGTTGTTAGTACTCCTTTAGAGGGTCATTATGCTGTGTACCCCACTCCTTAGAGCTCCCTTTGTTTGAGAGTTAAGTTGAATGGCTTTCTCTAAGCCTCCTTGACAAGCTTTTTTTTAGCTGAGCATTGGTAGTACTCCCCTCGTTTTGGAGGGTTATGTTTGAGTATTTGGCTCCTTAAGAGCTAATTTACATTGTTAGAGTCAAGTTGATGAGCTTTATGAGCCTCCTTGACAAGTTCAGTAAACTAGTCGAGTTGTATGGCTCTTGAAGAGACTCCTTGACAAACCTCCATTGTTTATAAATGTCATGCTGAGTACTTCACTCTTTAGAGCTCTGTTTAACTTTAGTGTCAAGTGGAGTGGCTCCAGGCGAGCCTTGACAAAGAGTGTCGTCAGGTCTCCTCTCGTTTAGAGAGCTGTCCTGTTGAGGCCTCTACTTCCCAGAGCTCTGCATGGTTAGGGTCCAGAGTTTGTCTCCAGTCTCTAGATAGGAGTGGTACTGGGTCTCCTCTCATCCTGAAGAGTCGTCCTGTTGAGGTTTTCACTCCTCTGAGCCCTGTGGGATAGTGGAGACGAGCGGCAAGGCTCTCTGTGAGCCTCCTCGATAACACGGTTTTAGTGTAAAGGGTGATTAGATCTCCTCTCATTTTAGAGTCGTTCTACTGTTCTACTGTTCTGTCGTTCTACTCCCTAGAGATCCGCCTATATTATGTTGCCAAGTGGTACAGCTTTCAGTGAGCATCCTTGGTAGTCTTGCCTTTTTAGTAAAATGGTGTAGTTAGGGCTCCTCTCATTCTAGAGAGTTATCCCTGAGGTCTCCACTGTCTGGAGCTCTTCCTTCTAGACAGTAGCACTAGGTGTCGTAATGAATGTCTTTGGCCGCTGTCCTTAGTGTAGAGTGTTGTTAGGCTCTCTTTAAAGTTCTTTAAAACGGAGTAATCTCTGTAGATGTAACGTGTTTTGGTTTGGTTCTGTTCTGTTTCTGTTCCACGCTTGTGAATGTTGACCTAGGGCTCTATCTTACACCCGGCGCAATGCAGAGGCAAGCGCGACACAAGTGTTTTTTGCTAGTTTCAGCCCGACGCAGTTATCATTTTCACATTGTTTAAATAGTAAATGCATTTGCGCCCCTATGTGTTCGCCCATGGGCTGCTGGTCTGAAAATGAGGTGTGGTCTGGCGCATTGTTGGCGCGTTGCTATTTTGAGGCAACAGAAATAGACTGAGCCATTGATCAACTGAAACCTGGTCTAAAGTCAATGGCGCAATAATTTTTTTGTTATTTAATGAGCACGTTAGTAATATGTGCCTATAGACGGGTCCACAACGTGCGTACACTCTGATTATTACACACACAGGGATGCACAGCAACACACAACTGGCATTTAAAGGGAATGGGAGATGAGACTCTGATTGGTTTAATGCACGTAAATCCCAAAACACACCCATTACTCTTTAAGAGAATAGGGACAACCCTTTTAGACCATGCGCTGGGAGCGCTGACCATTTTTCCAGTCATTAAACTAGCAAAAGTGGATTCGGACATGCCCTAAGTGAACTTGCGCTGTGTGCTTTAGACCATGAGCTTAAAATAGCTTAAAATGCTCTGTCTATTTAAGCTCTGTTTCCTTCAGTTTTTTGTCAGTTCTTTGTTTTAATAAAAGTTAAACTGCTGTGTTTAGATCCTTTGCTCCTTGTTTATTGCAACCCAACTGTGACAACAGAACCTCACTGAATCTTTTTTCTAAGAGTGTAGAGTCACAGACTCAAATCTGCAATATCCACATGGGTGAGTCTGAGGCCAGAGAGCTTTAAACTCTTCATGAGAGATGAAAGTATAATCAAATTATCCAAATTATCATAGCTTAATGGGAATGTTAACAAAACGTTCTTAGGGTGTTGGTAGGTATAACCCATCTTATTCAAATGACCTTTCTGCTGCCTCTTTGGCAAGCAAGTGTTCACTATACATGACTGTTCTTCTCATGTCTGGTGCATTATTAAATATCGCCCGTCCCATAGCAAAGACCTACCACCATAGGGGCATGCAGAAGAATCCAGGGATGGTGAGGACCAGCAACAGCGTTCTCCAGTCTCGCAAGAAGTAGGCAGCCAGTGGAAGCATCATGTACCCGATGGAGAAGAAAAGACACACGCCAAGAGTGGAGTAGATGTCACGAACGGATGGGCTAAATATTTCCATTCCTAGGGGAAGGACATTTTCATGAAAACATTTTTTTTTAGTTTAATCTACAGTCTGAATTACTGAGAATATTTTTAAAGTAGATTCTGAGACAAAAACATGCATATGTTTTTAAACACATCCTAAAAATGTGCTGCCAGTCATCATTTTCAATAATAAGCTGTTTTTATGACTGAAAACAGTAATGTAAAGATCAGTTGTGATTATTAAAGCGTACACTAAAAAAAAACACAGCACATCAAAAGCCTTTACCTAAAGCAAATGCTGTCAAATAGTTTGAAATCTGGCCCATTCCAGCAATGAAAAACAAGATGCAAAAAATCAGCCAAGATGGGGAGAAGACTTGAATGAAGGTGAATACTGTCTGAATCCCCATGGTAATAAACAGCACTATCTTCCTGCCAAACCTGAAAACCAAGAAGAAGACAAAACAAGTTTATTTCCAAATAGGCAACTTTCCAGTTTTCACCAGTTTTTATGAGAGTGCAGCGACTGATCTCTTTCTGCTCACTTTCTGTGTATAGTCCACTGCTTTCACAATCTGAATAAATTGTGGAAAATATACATAATTATAACTATTGCAACAGACTGGACAAAAAAAATCTGATGTGTCAAAATAGATCTGTGTATTAAGTCGAACTGAGACACCAGCCAATGTAGTGTTTAACGCGTTTCATTGTTCTTCATTTTAACAACTTTTCACTTGACCTTTTTAAAAAAATGTTGTTTTTTTTTTTACTTAATTGAGAAATATTTGAAGGCTACTTGTTGTTTATGCACAACATAAACATTTATGTATTATTTACTTAATACAGTGAATTCAGGTAAAATGGGACAATATTTGCCATTGGGACTGGGAAAAATGTCCCAATTATCCTGAATTAACCAAATACACTGATCCCAGCATTCTGATGATTCGGCTTCTTTTAAAATGATTTGCATTGGCAGAGAAAAAAAAAAAACAGTGTAAATGGCCAATTTTAGTTTGAAACACTAATGAATTGCTTTGATACAGCAATTTAATAAACAATATCACACTTGAAATCCTGAAATCACAATCAATCAGGATGACCAATGGCCTAATTCTTTGCCGAATGAGATATTTGTGCCTGCCATTAAATAATTATAATTTTCACATGTGGTTTGAGGGGGAAAAAAGGTTTGATGCTTTCTAACCTGTCAGAAATCTGTCCAGAGATGACAGAACCTGTCAAAACCCCAGAGAAGAAGAGTGAGGTGGTCAATGGCACTTTCCAGTCATCTGAACACACCAAATCCCACTGCCGTTGAACAAACAGTGCAGGATTTGAAGGGATTATATCCATTTGTAGAAGGAAAATAAAACAATGTTCAAAGTTAAGTTTTTTAAAGTTCTGTTACGGTCTGACCCATGAAAGCCTGGAGTGATTTACATTATTTTTGACACTTCTATTCATGATTGAATACAGGAAAAATGGAGACGGGGCTAGTTGTCACAAGGGCTATTACAATAACTTTATGGATTTTCTGATAAAATTCTATTTACATAAATGCTTGTTTTTCTGTGAAACCCATAGTCTAACTCAAAATCCAAGTTAGTGATATAGCCTTTGTTTGTCCATGTCTTACAAAACAGGAATAAGAATTGACCCTTACTGAGCTTATTGTGAACGATTCATAATCTTGAAACAAAATGTCATATTTTGCTCTTCAAAACTTCCAGTATCACATGATCACAGATCACATAATGCTGATTAGCATATGAACACATTGGATGCACATAAGTGTATTGCTTATAAATGTCAATATCACATTAAGATGGTTCCAAATATTGGTTTGATTTTTTGTCACCTTTTTTTGTGCTATTTTATGAATTGTTTTGTTTCATAGTTATCATTCAGTTTGTAAAGCTACTACATATCCTATAACAGACTTAAAATACAGCTCCCTATTTCTTATTTCAAACAAATCAGTACGAATAAAATGCTGGTCTCTGTTGCCGCAGGATAGGTCACCATGTTTTCACTGTTCTGGACCTTTTTCTGTAGGACAAAAATGTGCGAATGTTGAATTGTTTTTGTAGTCAATACCTCAAGGCATGCATCTATACAACTGACTTTCAATAAAACATTCACTGGATCACGGCGGTATAATGTAAGTTTAACGTTAGACATTCGGTTTCATACCCATTAAACTCTCTGCAATGCATTTCATGTTTTCAGCCCAAACCAACTCAGATACACAAGAACAAACAACCTTTGCATTTACCATTTGCAACACCAAAATATATATCAATTAGCCAATTAACTAATCAATTAAACAATTGAACTATATGACATTATTATATCAAACAAATAAAATGTTTATTGCACAAGGCTCTGTTTTTGAAATTAGCATTTAATAATTTAATATTTAATAACAATTTTGGAACTTTAAATGTATTCAATACTGTAAATATTTAATTTAATTAATCAATCAACAATACTATTGATCAGCATTACCAAACGTGGACGTTTTACACTAGAAACAAACACTGATGTACTATTTTATTTAATACTGTGAAGCTGCTTTGATACAATCTGTATTGTGAAAAGCGCTATATAAATAAAGTTGACTTGACTTGACTTAAATCCATTAAACACTGTTTGCATCAAACCAACTGTAAATTACTCAGAATATATTCCTCATGACATGTTTGTTTTTCAGATTAATCTAATATTTTTTATAAAGATTGTTTCTCAGATTATTGATCTGGTATTACAGTACGGAACCCATTCAAATTACTACACTGTTTGATCTAAAGATATCAAACCAAACAAGGATTATATTCTGAGTAATTTACAGGCCTGATACCTATAATCAATTTAAATGGGTTCAGTAACTGTCTATAAAAAATACCAGATTAATAATCTGAAAAGCAAGCCTTGTGCAACATGAGGAATAATATTCTGAGTAATTTACAGTTGGATTGATACCTTTAGGTCAAACGGTGTTGTAGATTAATGGATTTAAATGGGTTCAGTGCAAAAAATACCATACCATATAAAAAACTATGTAAAACAATACCAGATTAATAATCTGAAAGGCAAGCCTTGTGTATAATAGGGAAAACTATTACAGTTGGTTTGATGCAAACGGTGTTGTAGTTTAATGGATTTACAGTATTGCATAAATTTAAAGTACCAAAATTGTAAAAATTAATAATAATAATAATAATAATAATTCTAATAACAAAAACAGCCTTGTGCAATAAAAGGGATATTTTCTGAAAATGTATCTATTAGTGTGATACAATAATGTCATATAGGCCTAGTTAAATGGTTTAATTGATTTACAAAGCTAATTAATATAGAGTCAAACCAAAATTTATACAGACACCTTCAACATTTCTCACATTATCACAGTTTATTTGCTATAGATCAGAAAAAGGTAATAAAATATCAAGAACTCAGTGGATATTTGACTGGTTTTGTCCGTCCTTCTGTTAGACTGTCTCACACATGAATTATGTTGAATATCTGTCAGCTGTTAAATTTAACTCCACAATTAGATAATACCAGTTTAGCTCAACCAATCACCAAGCAATGCTTCATTGTGTTCAGTCTGTGTGTAAAAAGAGCATTAGCAATTAAAGAAAACACACTTCAGCAAAACATGATCAGCTCAAAGTGTCCCAATCATGTTTTTGGTTGCAAATTTTTTATACATTTTACACTTTACAATAAGGTTCATTAGTTAACATTAGTTAACCATGAGCAATACATTTGTTACTGTATTTGTTCATCTTTGTTAATGTTAGTTAATAAAAATAAAGCGGTTCTTTGGTTGTACATGTTAGTTCATAAGATTTTAATAAAATATTAGTGAATGTTGAAATTAACATTACCAAAAATTAATAAATGCTTTATAAGTGCAGTTGATTATTACTTCATGCTAACTAATGTAGTGTTAACTAATGAACCTTATTGTAAAGTGTTACCAATTTTACTGGTAGTCACTGTATGAAGAATTCTTGGGTATAATATGTCACAGTTTATTTTGCTATCCTCACTTACATAAATGAACTACAGTGTCCTGCACACACTAGTAAAAAAAAAAAAAAAAAATCAAAAATGATATCTATAATATTTGTTGGTTTGACAGTAAATCTTATTTCTTGAAATTAAGCCCTGTGCAATGCAAAGGAAGTTTGTTAAAGTATTTATGAGTTGGTTTGGACTGAATACATAAAGTGCAGAGAGTTTAATGGGTATGAAACCGATTGTATAACGAATGTCAAGCGTCACTCGAGCGACAGGTGGAGACGAACCGGAACAGGCTTTCTCTGGGTCCCGGAGACCCCAAATCTTCCCAAACTACATGCCAATCTGAACTTCAGTACTACATTAAGCTGGCTCTGGCTGAAGTAAGGAGAAAGCATCGAAAACGAACCTCTGTAACAATCGTGGAGATGTATATTTCATTATCATACACCCAGCCGTCCATACAGGTTTCCCGAGGAATATCCGAGACATTCACATCCACCCACGGGAGCAAACCCCTGTCCGAATAGTTTTTCACGATGTCCACTCGGTGTCTGGAGCATTTACTGAAGCGAGACTCCTCGTCCAGAGGAATAGACGCGTTTCTCCATTCATCCGTGATGTTCAGAGCCGCGGGAATCAGACAGCGATGAGCGGGTGTATCGCCCATGAAAACCATGGATAACCCCGTGAAGCCATTGGGAATAATGCTGAAACACAACAGAATGAACAGATTCCTTTGGAAATGTCCCCAGTCTCCCAGGAACGCGGTGCTGTCATCGTAGTCTGGAGAGTTCATGATAGTCGCAGCACATCTGCGACAAAACCTTCTTCTTCGCTGTCAACGCGATACAACGCTCCTTATGAGCAGCCGATTGCCTCCACCTACTGTACAGCTTACATGTGTGATGTATCTGTATTGTTTTACTTTTTATACGAGGATGTAATGCTGCCCCACCCACCCCGAGGCTCAGCTCCCTCCTCCAGCTTACACTCCTCAACCTCCAGGATGAGCAGAAGCACCACGATCCCTGTATGGCAAGCCGCGTTTACATTTAATCACTCGCAGGATATGAATTCGTGAATAGGGTTGTTGGGTATCGTTTGAATTTTAACGATTTCGATTCCGATTCTGCTTATCAATTCAGATTCTTATTGATTCCTAATTTCGATTCCAATAAGGTAAAAAAAAACGTACATATCATTCACATTTAGGGCCCTATTTTAATGATCTAAGCGCATGGTCTAAAGCGCACAGCGCAAGTTCACTTAGAGCGTGTCCGAATCCACTTTTGCTAGTTTAATGATGGGAAAAATGGTCGGTGCTCCCGGCGCATGGTCTAAAATTCTCATAAAGAGTAATGGGTGTGTTTTGGGATTTAAACCAATCAGAGTCTCATCTCCCATTCCCTTTAAATGCCAGAACTTTGCGCTCATGCCATGGCGGATTCGCTATTTACATGACGGAATTTGATCGTGGAAAGACGAATGCGTCTCCAGAGAGGAAATGGAAGTGCTGCTGTGCGTCCCTGTGTGTGTAATAAGCAGAGTGCATGCGCGTTGTTGACCTGCCTATAGGCGCACATTACTAACATGCTCATTAAATAGCAGGGCTCGAAATTAACTTTTTTACTTGGTAGCACTGGTGCTCCCAACTTCAAAAAGTTAGGAGCACCAGCAAAAATTTAGGAGCACCCACCAAAAATTAAGGAGCACCACAACTACAAATTATATATTAACAGCACTGTAAAAAGTGAACAGTTGGATCAACTTTTAAAAATTACTTCAATTGGTAACACCTAAAGAAATTAAGTTTTCTCAACTTAAGTTATCACGTTTTTCACGATAAAACGTGATATTTTAAGTTGAGAAAACTTAATTTCTTTAGGTGTTACCAATTGAAGTAATTTTTTAAAGTTGATCCAACTATTCACTTTTTACAGTGAGATTTTATTTCATCCTGTGGCCAAGATTTGAAATTTGGTCTTCTGGCTCTATATCATCTCACCCCGATGATATTGGCACATGATTTGTCATTTGACATAAATTTAGTGAAGGCAAGCTCTTCTTTGGCGATGGTGTATGCGGTGTTATATTCATAGACAGTATGGTTATATTTGACGTATCCTGCCGATTAAAAGCCTTAATAATCGAACCTGATGAACCTGATTTGTTTGCCACACACCTGTCCCTGCATTTTTTGCTTGGCACTTGGCACTCTATTGCTATTAATATGCTGTATTAATCTTTGTTAATCTTAGTTAATAAAAATACAGCTGTAATTTGCAAACGTTTTTTAGAGAAATGAAAACAGGTCGCACCACAACCATTTTTTGCACTCGCACAAATGCTCCCAAATATATTTTTAGGTCGCACAGATTAAATTTCAGGAGCATATGCGACCAAAATGGTCGCAATTTCGAGCCTTGAATAGCGTAGTCTATGTTGCCTCAAAATAGCCACCCGCCAACACTGTGCCAGAACATACATCGTTCTCAGACCAGCAGCCCATGGCGCACAAATGGGCGCAAATGCATTTGCTATTTAAAAACACCATAGAAAAACAACTAGCCTAACTAATATACATTTCAATCATTATTAAAGACTTTTTAAATTAAAAAAGATATAAAACAAATAAAAATAAAAAAAAATTAGCAATCGCAACAAATAGATACAACTGAACAACTATACGATTGAAATAAGCAGTGTTTTAAGATTTTCAGGTATTCAGGTTCGAAAATGTGATTAAATGTAAAATAACACTGCACTTTATAAATAAAATATACATTATAAATATAGTTAATTAATGTAATTAATAAAATGTTAATAAAATGTAATTGTTGATATCACAAATTGATATCCTGCGAATGATTAAATGTTAATATAGCTTGCCATAATCTCTATACATTATATCCAATGCTCTAGCCCTTTATTCTAGTTTAAAACAGCCCTATATGTCTGAGAATCTCTCAGATCATTCACTGGTCTACCTCTTACATTATTAAATAGACTAGTACGTGGATCATCACATGTGTTACATTTAAAACATTCTCTACTGTTTCTAAAACATCACATTCATCACATACCATTTTCATGCTTCAATGAACAAATATCATGCACAGATATAACCCTGTCAGTCCCAATTTAAATCAAGAGATCATTACCTTTCTGTACCTTCCATAAAACTGTTCTTTTCCAACTAATTTTGCAGTTTATAATACCATCTCCCTGTGCTAACTCTCTCTTTTTTTTGTATCAGGTGTTTTGTTTACCAACAAAAGTGAACTGTTATACCCTCTGCTTTCCCTCTGTACAATCATTTATACATTTCCATCATAGATCTTCTCTGTCAGTTCTACATTACACTTTTGAGAGCTGACGACAAATCCGAACAAATTACAGTCCTAATTCGCTTAGTCTGTTCAATCCATTATTATAGTGTGGAATATACAGTTTATCAGTTATTCTTAGACTTCTGTTTGTCTGAATATACTACTTGATTAGATGTATCTTTAGATGTATCTGTAAGCATCTGTGGTTTGCCTGCGGGGTGTTCCAGAGAGCAGGTTATGTGACATACCCAGCTATGGTGAAGGGTAGTCGAGCGGAGAGTCTCGCGTAGCCAGAACTTCAGGCTGACGACAGAAAGTCTGCTTTCATGTTCACTGCCCAGAGGCCGTCTGACATGTGGAGCAGTGCCGTCAGTTCACCACAAGCCAAGCCATGGGGAACTCTTGCTCCCTCGACGTGACAAAAGTGTGTGTGTGGTGCGCCCAGAGAACTATAGATTTGATCATAAGTAACCCAGAAACTTACAGTTATAGACCACTGTTATAAGAATGAAGGACTTTCAAGTACTTCACGCAACTTTCTCCAGCACTTTAAAGCTCAAAAGTCAGAATATGATCCAATTTAAATGTTATTTTTAATGTGATGACCAAAAACATGTTTTTTTTTTGCATCCTTCAAAGATTGTCCACATTTGTAAAATCAATTTTTTTCCTTCTCATTTTTGTCACTTTTTGTATGTGAAGTATAGGCGACACATTTGTAGGAAAGTTCACAAAAACTTTTCTTCAAATTGCAGGAAAATGAAATGAAATTACAGAGACAGCGAGTAAAGAGCTCTTCCTTTATAATCAATGAACCTGTTCCATGCAAACTCATTAAAACATTTTTATCAATGAATCTGACTAAACTAATCTCTTATTTATATTGTGTCTCCGCTTTGTTCGTGATAATAAGAGGATTTGTGCACATGTAAACTCTACATCGAGGGAGTGAGTGTTTGCTGTAGTGTGTTGTGGTGAATTGCCGCCACTGCTTCCACACAAAGCTTCTTCCGCCAATATTTTTGTATTTCCAGCAATCTTTTAAAACTGTACGATATACAGTTGTACACGATGTACAGATGTGTGCAATGATTGTTGTCACTTCAGGTTAACATCTCCCTCAGTTCAACCCTGATGGCATCTAAAGTCTGATCTCATTGCTCCATATCAGATCTAGACTGATCCAGTTTCTTCAGTTCTGACGGCGATCCTTCCCCATACACACCTATACTAGAGCGTATTACGGCTTGATTTACCTGTTACTGGCGCCCCATATTGAAGACATGCAATTTATTACCTTTACATTTGTTTTCAGTTTTCTTAATATGTCTCCTCCATGTTAATTTCTCACCAAAGATTAATACAAGATACTTGAATTCTGGCACTCTAATTGATCACATTATTTTCTTTTTCTTTGTAAAAATCATATATCGAGTCTTTTCGTACAGAACATTTTAATCCCCCATCAATCAACTTCACTTATTGTTTCTTGTATTCCTTTAACTACATTTCTTAAATTCCTCCCTCTTTTCCGTACATCAGCATATAATGCCTTTCCAATATTTGGTTTAACTTTTTCAAATATATCATTAATCATACAATTGGATTGATGACACTTCCTTATGGAGTCCCATTATACGGCGCTGACATTTCTTCCCCTATTCTTACCTGGAATATTTTCAAATAGGAAATCTGATATCCATTTATACATTTCCCCCTATTCCAAGTTTAGTTTAATTAATAGTCCTTCCCTCCATTAAGTGTCATAAGCTTTTTTTAATATCAAAACTGCAACAAGGTATTCTCTCATTATAAGTGCTTTTGCATCATTGTTAAATAATATCAGAGCATCCATTGTAGATCTTTTGATCATATTTATTTATTTTCCTCCAAAAAGTAATTCAACCCGTTCTTACTATCATTTTCTCCATTACTTTGCACAATGTAGATGTGAGTGCAATCAGGTTTTTTGCATCTTTCCCTGGTTTAATCTATTGGTAATGTATCACTATTGCACTTCTCCAATCTTTGGGTAAAATGCTTTCATTCAATACACGATTATATTAATCCAATAATGCATTGATCTCTGGCAAGTTTTTATCTTCATCCATATTTTTTATCTGCTACTGTTTTTTTCATATGGACATTCTTATATATTTTACTTATTTCTTGTCTTTCTCTTTCTCTTCTATTACAGGGATCATTTTCCTAATCATTCTCAATACCACATGCATTTCTCAGTCTCTCTCCCAATAGTATTGCAGAACTCTTTTGCTCTTTTAGATTATCCTTATTGTAATTGACCTTTTCTTCTGATACTCTATGATTGTATCTTGAGTTATTAATCTTGCACCGTGCAAAAATCTTCAAAAATGCCACCGTGCATTCTTCTATTTTTTTTCTTTTTTTTCTCCAATATTTTGCTTTTGTACGGCATTTTGAATGAACTGGCCAACGATCACTGCCAATATTATCTTCACACTTACCAGTTAATGCTGCTGACATTATTGTGAGATCCAAACATGATGGGCTGCAAACCAGTGAATGTTCTTCTATAAAAAAAATATATTTTTCCCATTAATATCAGTGTTTTTACTACCCCATAAACAATTATGTGCATTAAAATCCCCACACATAATAATTTTGCCCTTCAATTTAAAGTGTCACCCTTCACTTCTTTTAAAATAGTATTACTTATTCCTTTACATGGATTATTAAAAAATATATAATTCTGATTAGGTCATTCATTCCCATTATGTATGTATTCTGCATGACTATTTTCATATGCTATGCTTTCTTTAATAAATGTTGCACACCCTCCACCTCTGCGTCTTCCCTCTCTACTACATGTCCATTGATCTTGAATTCCTAGGAGCTGTTTAGCATGTCTCTTGGATACAAATAAAGTCTGGTGTTCTTCCCAGTTCTGTCTTTAAATGCTTGCCCATTTGCTATGAAGCTCCTAGCATTGCAGTGTAGTGGAAGCAAAGACATTATAGGGTTATGAGTTGTTACTCATGTCATGTCCAAAGCAACAGTTCCTTCTTATGCTTTTAAAATCTCATGGACTTTCCTGAAATTCCTGTTAACTTTAGGAATTTATTAGCTCTGCACATCCTACAATTATCTTTAACTTGTCCGACTCCCTTTAGCGCTGTAGGGAACAACCGGGCTAAAGACACACCTTAAGAAAAAATGTGCTTTTCACTCCTCCTATAGTGTATGATTGCGGGAATAATTATATATGTTTGTATTGAACATTAGTGGAGCAACAGATTTTGTGTGAAAATAAATCATAAAAGTGTTTTTTATTTATTTATTTATTTAAAAAATCTTATAAAGGTGGCAAAAGACACAAATACAAATACTTCAGCTAAATAATGTGTTTTTCATAATGTCTAAGTTGATACTTGTTCAAAACAATCACTTTAACAAAGTTTGTACTATTTTCTGTTTATTTTGATAAATAAAATAATTAATTAAATTTTTGTTCAATAAATACCGTCATTAAAATATGATAATATAAAAATATATTTTAAAAATACAGAAACAAAATTATTCATAAGAGTAAAGTGTCACATTTTGAGTTCAGTTCATGTTAAAGGTGCAGTCTGTAAGAATGACAACTAGTGGTGGAAATAGGTACTGCAGTCCAATTCAAAATATCGGAGATCGTTGTTCCTCCCGCCCTGCCTCCTCAGACTCGATGCTCACACGGGTTGCCAGTTTGAGCACACGCAACAGGAACGAGCGCAATGGACAATGAAAATTGGCAATTGGCAACGTGCAGTATCACAGACCAAAACAATAACAAACATTCCAGCCTGGAAACGCACATTTCAAAGTAAAATAACTGGCTGTAGAAGTGTTTTTCAGAGAAACGAGTATTGTGAACTTAGCCTGTTTCCTCAATATATGCAAACATATTATGGTATTTTTATGCTTTAGTAGAGTAAAAAAAAAAGTTACATACAGCCCCTTTAAGTTTCTCAGTTAGTCTTCTAATCGGTTATTTACTTCAGTTCTCCTTCGTTCTCTCCCAGTTTGTTTCTATGGTTACTGATTGTGTTAGTTGAGTTCAGGTGTGTCTTGTTAATCAGTCCAATTAGTTCCTCTCTGTTGCCTGTGTATTTAAGCCTGAGTTCAATCCTGTCTAGTTGTCTGTCATCGTCGCTGTTCGCCTGGTTCTCGAGTATCTCGATCTCTGTAAGTTTGAGTTTATGATTAATAAAGACTGCTGCATATAGATCCTGTTTCCTCTTTGCTGCATCCAGACCCGTGGCAGAACGACAGGCCTCTTAAAGATGGTTCTACAAGCAGTGCGTTTATTATTTCTGGATCAGGACGAGCTTTCCCTCGAGGCTCACACCGCTGCGTTCCTCGACCTGGCGTGCCTTACCTCCTTCCCGATCAATCGTTGAGTGTCTTTTTCCTCACAAGCCTCAATGCGGAGACGAAGGCGTGGGACCTCAGGAAAATGTTTCTGCATTTGTGGAATGGGAGCTGGCTACCTGTGGGTCCCAGTTCACCATCGGCCTTTCCAGCAAATGTGTAATCTCCGAGTCCATTCCAGGGTCTTGTCCCGTCATGGCCGCCGCCGCTTCTGAGCCCTCGGTCACCACTCCAGAGTCCCATTTCCCCGTCCAGGATCCCGAGACGACTCCTGTCCACAAGCTCGCCCCAGATTCCCTCCTGGCCTACAAACGCCTAGCTCCCCCCAAGAAAATTTTGGGGTGGATTCTCCCAGGTGTCCTGAGTTGCCGGCTCCGCCCTGGTCTCCTGAACCGCCGGCTCCGCCCTGGTCTCCTGATTCCAGAGTCTCGTCCCGTTGTGGCCGTCATTCCCGAGTCTCGTCCCCAGATGGCCGCCGTTCCCGAACCCTTGGTCAAGAGTTCAGAGTCCAGAGGAATTTGACTTAATATATTTCGATACTGAAACACCCTGTCTTTCGCCATCATACACATTATCTGTCTGCCCGGATCTGTCTGTCAGTCCAAAAACCCACCCAGCCTCCCTCTCCTACCTCCTCTCATCATCATCTATCCTATCAGCCCCTCAGCTCACCCTCATTCCACCACCAGTGATGTGGGCTCGCCGCGGGTCTGCCATTCTCCAGCTCCATCATGGTTGGTGGATCCTCCGTCTCCGCGACCAGGACTCCACCTCGGCCCGTCGGTCCATTAGCTCCACCTTGGCCCCCAGCTCCCTCATCTCCACCGTGGCCCATCAGTCCACAAGCTCCGCCGGGGTCCCTCGTCCCTCTGGCTCCACCTTGGTCGTTCGTCGATCTGCCCTCTCCTCAGGAATACACTCCTCCGGCTTCGCATTGTCCCTCTGGCTCCGTTGGGCTCCTACGTCCCTCCAGCTCTACCGTGGTCCTCTGTCGCTCCGGCTGCACCGCGGCCCTCTGGATCCCCACTTGCGCCTCAGTCGCCAGAGCCGTCGGCATCGGCATGTCCCTCCAGATCGTCAGCATCGCCTTGGCTCATCGTCTCCTGCTCCGCCTCCATCAGCCGGCCCCCTGGAGTCGTCAGCCCTTTCTCCACCATGGCTCCTCCCACCATCTGCTCCGCCGTGCTCTCCCGAGTCGCCGGCTCCACCCTGAACTGAACTGCTGCCAGCGTCCCCGAGGCTTCCCATTCTGCCGAAGCCACGTCCTCGTCAGCCTCCAGGACACACACCCCCTCACCCCTTTGGATGTTTTACGGCGTGAGGACACGCCTTCTGGGAGGGCGTGGTACTGTCATGTGTCAGTTCATGTTTGGACTTTCAGTTTTAGTTTTGATTTGTTCCTGGTATCCTTTGTTGTTTTCCCGCTACTCCTCAGTTCTTTTCTCCTCAGCTTGTCCCAGCTGTGTATGATTAATTATCTAGTTTCACTTTGCTATTTAAGATGCACCCATTCTTTCAGTCTTTGTCCGATCTCTGTTGCGTTAATGTGCGTTTTCCCTGCCTGTCATTGTTCCAAAGTATTATTATTAAAGTTTGAGTTTGCATCTTGAATCGGAGTCTTCAGTCTGTTCCTGAGAAATCCACAGTGTGACAATCATATAATGAAATATGATTTAATATCACTACTGTAAATCTAATTTAAATTATTATGGGATCTCCTTCAATGCTTTCAGAATCTTCACTTTTTTTAAATAATTTAGTTTATATATTTTTAAAATATATTTTTATATTAACATATATTAATGACAGTATATTTATTGAACAAAAATGAATTATTTTATTTATCAAAATAAAGTGGAAATAGTGCAAACTTTGCTAAAGTGATTGTTTTGAACAAGTATTACTTAGACATTATTAAAAACACATTATTTTAGCAAGTTTACAAGTTACAAGTATTTGTATCAGTATTGTGTGTCTGTGGGGTAAAAGACCTCACCACCTCATACATTTATAAAAAATGTAAACAAAATAAACCACTTTTATGATTTATTTTCACACAAAATCTGTTGCTCCATAAATTTTCAATACTATTTTCTGCAATCATACACTATGGGAATAGTATAAAGCATCTTAACATACTACAAATACATCAATGATGTGAATGATGCAAATAAAAGAGAAAAATGTCAAATTAAAGTCAACTTTATGGATATATATATATATATACTTCTAGCAGGTCAAGAGTTAATATGTAGCTTAGATTTTTTGAAGAGTTTGACCAGCTCTGGCCCCCTTTAATTATTAATTAGACGGCATTGTTAACATGTCTGCTTTTATCATCTCCTGTCCAAGTTTCGAAAGAACCCAGTGTACGTTTACTCTGTGTTTGTGTATATATAGGCAGGATTGAGAATGTGAGTGGGCATGATCCTACTCTCACATCAGTCAGGGTTGGTAGCAGGCAAAGACGGTGGGTTATATCGCCACTCGCGCCCCACCTCTTCATCTGTTACCTCTGTTGGTGATGGGCAATACCGCCACTCATGTCCCTCTCTTTATTCGTCGCCCTTCCCGGTGCGCAGAGGGCTCATATAACAGGCTGTTACAGATGAAGGAAGTCCAATCCCGCCACATCTCCATAGGCCACCATCTTTCTCAGCGGTTCCCTCCGTATGAAGGTGGGGTGTCCTCAGGCAGGGTCGACATGAGGGAGAGTAAGACAGGGTGAAGAGCATGAGGATATGCTCTCACTAAACTTCATAAAAGAACAAAAGCACGGCTCTCTCCTGAGGCCTCTTCCAGTTCTGAAAGTCGGGAAGGATTATTTTATGCTCCCTTGGCGGGAAACCTGGAGAGCTATGGCTTGGAATTTGGACAGTCAGGATAGCAGATGATTTGCTCTGCCCCCTTCCTTTAGGATTTGTGTGTGGATGCAGTGAAACTGTTGAAAACCTGTTTTGTTTTAATGTCGGTCGTATATGTAAATAATGTTCACTCGTTCTCTGTGTTACCTGGACTGAGACGAGACACTGCGTCGCTTTGCCGCAGAAAAAAACGCTCCATGAACAATGTATAAATAATGTTTTTGTGCTAACATTTTGAGAACATTATTAAAGACAGTAGAGCGTTGGCACTTGCAACGCCAAGGTCATGGGTTCGATTCCCAGGGAAAGCAAGAACTGATAAGAATGTAAATGTGTACCTTGAAATGCAATGTAAGTTGCTTTGGATAAAAGTGTCTGCCAAATGCATAAGTGTAAAAATGTAAATGTTAGCTAGGAAGCAGCTCTACAGAAGACAGTAGTGTCATTATTCAGATCAATTCAGTTCAAGTGTTTTTCTCATCCAATAATGTCAGTACAGTCAGATCAATAATATTGCTGAATTTTAAAGGGGTGCTATTATGCTTTTCCACTTTTTCAACTTTAGTTAGTGTTGCTGTTTGAGCATAACAAAGATCTGCAAGGTTATAAAGCTCAATGTCCACTCCAGAATCCACTTTTCAAGAACTACAGCGAACGGCTCGTTTGGACTACAACCAACTACAAGACGGTTAACTGATCCTCAGCCTTGATTTTGTGATCGATTACTATTTGTATTACCTTAGTTTTCTGACAGATATCACAATTAAATGTAGAGAAGATTTCACTAGAGAAGATCTCACAGTTATAAAGGGGCGGGACATTTCCCGAACAGGTGCCAAGCGCTGCCAATCACAACACACTGAACCAGCCAACCAATCGCAGCACATTTCATATTTCGGAAGGAGGGGCTTCATCTAAATCGGCTTGTTGGAGCCAGACTGGGGAGAGAGGTTATAATGTAAAATATGTGAAAAATAATGCGTTTTTTAATAATACATTTTATTTGTAATGCACCTTTCTCAAACTCAAAGCGCTACAGCATATACAGAACAAAATAAATCAAACAAGGAGAAAAAATACAAATATGGAAAAAAAATACACAGTAATAGGTTATAAATTAAAGGCTTGACTAAAAAGATGTGTCTTAAGAAGTTTCTTAAAACAATCCACAGAAGCAGCATTCCTACTAGATGAAGGTAATGAGCTCCATAACTGGGGTGCGTTACAGAACAATCAAGCATGATCAACAATCAATCATGAAAACATTCAAGTACACCCCAAAAGCAAAATCAAGACTTCGTAAAAGGGCATAATAGGACCCCTTTAAATGTCCACAACTGATCAAGCCAAAGGCAACAATGGCAACTCAACGCAAGTCAAGCCAAATGTATGTCATGATGTCAACTCAACAGCATATTCATGATTAAGGATTTAGGGTTAGGGTAAGTCGTTTGTGTCACAACTGAGGTGGTTAAAATCAAGCGCACGACAAAGGAGATACAATAGCATACTTTAATTCAAAACTTAGACCAGAAAAATAACCAAAGATCACTGATAACAATATATAATGCTAGACAACGAACAGGGAGAAACAGAGGGCTTAAATACACAGAGAACAGATCAGGGCAAACGAACCCAATGACAGTAACCATAGTAACTAACAAGACACAGCTGAACCAAATGAACTAATGAAGGAGGAGTGGCTCGAAACAATGAACACAGAGGAAGTCCAAACACAAACAGAAACGTGATAGTTTGATGGATGGGACAACGTTTTGTTAATTGTACTCTCCGGTTGTTATAATTTCACTTCTTTGATGACTACTGTCTTCTTCATTGAAGCCTGTTTTTTAGAGCTCCTCAGCCTGTGAGATAAAAGCAAAGAAATGTTATATTTTATAACAGTATTTCTGATCATATTCAGACTTTAAGGACATGTATTCTATTTAAAAAACCCAAACTCAGAACTGAATTTAGAATATTTAATTCTTCATCATTTTTAAGACTGCATCGATTATGAAGATGTGAGAATGAATAATGCACTCACCCTTTTATTCGCTGCATCTGAGCAATGGTCTCAGGAAGAACTTTTCCTTTAGTTTCTGGTAACAGTAAAGTAATTAAGCCAGCAAAAACTGCCAGGCTTCCAATTACAATATAAGGAATATAGCTATAGTAGTTACCTTTACAGAAAAAAAAGAAATAAATAATTTACACAAGTGATGACTTATGCAATGTTCATATTGCTCATATACACTGCTCAAAAAAAATAAGGAAACACTTAAATCACACATTGGATCTCAATGAATGAAATTTTCGATTTGAAAATCTTATTCATGTACATTTTGTGCTGGTGCCGAGGTTCAGGCCGACAGAAAATGCAACACCATCGCCAACATGAAGCTCCAAGAGTTCATTGGAAAAACCCAGCAGGGAAGACAGGGTCTCTTCTGGGGTGAGCCACGTAAATCTGTTCAAAAGCATCAATAAAGGAGCGGAAAAAGCTAGAGATTACAGAAGTGACCAGATTGGAAGAGGAAAGACTTCTTGTGAAATCTGTTGGCCAAGGTCAACAAGGCCAGTGGACGAAACTGTGCCGACATCCAGCCAAGGTCAGTCAGTTGGGGCGACCTTTGGAGAATTCCCCAAACCAGGTTAAGTTTAATTATTAGAGTTACGACACACTTCCTAGTCCAGTTAACCTGGCACTGTGTTTTGGGGCGATGGCAAACAAGAGACCCCAGAGCCTTAAGAGTCAGCCTGTCCAATTTGTTAGTACACTTTCATTTGCACCAAGTCAGTGAAACTAGTTTACAATCACTTATGCTTCCTAAGTGGACAGATTGATATCCTGAAGTTTAACTGACTTGGTGTTACTGTGATTATTAAGTGTTCCCTTAATTTCCTTTGAGCAGATTAAATCCTATAGCAAATCCTATATAAAATAGAAGAAACATAAAAACTGTGGCTGTACCCAAGTATATGATGAAGGGAGAAATGATGCTCCCGATGCGAGCCGTCATGGAGCAGGATCCCATGGCCATGTTCCTCACCACTGTAGGAAACAGCTCTGAAGTCACGGCATAAACTACACAGAACGCAGCAGTAACACCAAGTTTTCCCAGCATCTCCACTAAGATTGCCAACTCCATTAGGTCTGCAATGACAAATATATACATTCTCTTTATATAGGCATGCAGACATGATCAAGACAATCTGCTGAAGTTCAGACTGAGCTTCAGAACGAGGAAGAAAGGTAATTTAAGTGACTAAGAACGTGGCACAGTTGTTGGTGTCTGAGAGTTTCAGAAACTGCTGATCTACTGGGATTTTCACACACAACCATCTCTAGGGTTTACAGCGAAAATGCCTCGTTGAAGTCAGAGGAGAATGGCCAGACTGGTTCAGCTGATAGAAAGACAACAGTAACTTAAATAAGCACTCGTTACACCCGAGGTCTGAAGAAGAGCATCTCTGAACACACAACACGAACCAACCCTGACGTAGACGGACTACAGCAGCAGAAGACACACCGCAGACTGAGGCTGCGATTCACGGGCTCACCAGAACTGAACAATCGAAGCCTGGAAAAACTGATGAGTCTGGACTTCTGCTGCGACATTCAGATGGTCGGGTCAGTATTTGGTGTAAACAACATGAAGGGATCATCTTGCCCTGGATCAGCGGTTCAGGTGATATAAATGCCAGGTATCTTATATAACGTTGGCTTTTTTTTTTTTTTTTTTCTGCAGTCAACAATCTTGCAATCTCTACAGATACAGAAGGGTTTAATGTAATAGTTTACAATGCAAGGCAAAACAGAGATATTAATTTATCTGCATTTATTATGTTATTCAGACATTTAAACTGATGAAAACTGTTGGAAAAAGATTAGACGTACATGATATTAGTATTACAGACATCATCTGTCAGTTGAAATGTCTGATCATTTACAGTTTGCCGTTAGCACTCTAAGCATCAGAAATTCATGAAGCTTCCGAATGTCCATATCTGTCACATTCACCACCTTCTTCATCGTCTGTGTCTTCACTACACTTCCCAGAATCCTCCGTCATCATCACCTTCACCTGCACATCGTCATCATCATCCTCAGCACCTGTGTTCACTCACAGGTGTTCATCAATATTAAGTGTTTTGGATCTCTGCCTGGAGCTTCATCTTCTACCCTGAGACGTTACAGATTGAACGACCACAAAAAGTAGAGGAAAGCTTTTAAGATGGGAATTCTCCTCACTCCGCTCACCCCAATTCACTCACTCCTCACCACCTTCCAAGACGGACGCCTTATTGAGGATTACGTCGCCGAATTCTTGGAGCTCTCTGCTGGGGTAAGCTGGGCAGATGATGTCCTTAAGACTGTCTTTTGGTATGGACTTGATGATCATCTGCACCAGCGAGCCCCAGCGGCCACTTTCCTGGGAACCTTTGTCGCCTACCTGGATCATGTGCTGTGGTTGAGTGGTTCAGCCTTCACCGTAGGTGAAGCTGAAGAGGACATCACCACTCAACCGCAGTCACCAGCCATCTTCACCATGCCACCCATCTTCATCCCGGCCACCAGTCCAGCCGAGCCTGCACTTAACGCCAGTCCAGCCAAGCCCAAGGCAGTATGCGTCTTTCCTGCCGCCCCTGAGACTGTGAGCGTCATGCCCGCAGAGCTTTTGTTTTCTTTTATTCCGCCGAGCTTGAAGCTCCCTTCGCCGCTGGTCCCGTCCAGCTCAAAGCCCTCTTCACCGCTGGTCCCGTCCAGCACAGAGCCTTCACCGCTGGTCCTGTCCAGCACAGAGCCTTCACCGCTGGACCCGTCCAGCACAGAGCCCTCTCCCCTCGTCCCGTCTGCCCAGCCGGAGACCGTTCGCGTCCCATCTGCCCAGCCAGAGACTGTTCATGTCCCGGTCCCAGTTCCTGTTCCAGAGCCTGTTCCAGAGCCTGTCCCAGAGGCTTGTCTTGATGCCGTCACTCTCCCCAAGAAATTTTTTTTGGGGGGCCACATGTCCTCGCCATGGCCACCCAAGGGCCCACGGCCACCAGAAAAGTCCTCTCCGCCGTGGCCGCCCGAAGGGTCCTCACCGCCATGGCCGCTCTAAGGGTCCTCCCCGCATGGCCACCTCCTCAGCCTGCTTCGCCATGGCCACCTCCTCAGCCTGCTTCGCCATGGCCACCTCCTCAGCCTGCACCGCCATGGTCACCTCCTCAGCCTGCACCGCCATGGCCACCTCCTCAGCCTGCACCGCCATGGCCACCTCCTCAGCCTGCACCGCCATGGCCACCTCCTCAGCCTGCACCGCCATGGCCACCTCCTCAGCCTGCACCGCCATGGCCACCTCCTCAGCCTGCACCGCCATGGCCACCTCCTCAGCCTGCTTCGCCATGGCCACCTCCTCAGCCTGCTTCGCCATGGCCACCTCCTCAGCCTGCACCGCCATGGTCACCTCCTCAGCCTGCACCGCCATGGCCACCTCCTCAGCCTGCACCGCCATGGTCACCTCCTCAGCCTGCACCGCCATGGTCACCTCCTCAGCCTGCACCGCCATGGCCACCTCCTCAGCCTGCACCGCCATGGCCACCTCCTCAGCCTGCACCGCCATGGCCACCTCCTCAGCCTGCTTCGCCATGGCCACCTCCTCAGCCTGCACCGCCATGGTCACCTCCTCAGCCTGCACCGCCATGGTCACCTCCTCAGCCTGCTTCGCCATGGCCACCTCCTCAGCCTGCACCGCCATGGTCACCTCCTCAGCCTGCTTCGCCATGGCCACCTCCTCAGCCTGCACCGCCATGGTCACCTCCTCAGCCTGCACCGCCATGGTCACCTCCTCAGCCTGCACCGCCATGGTCACCTCCTCAGCCTGCTTCGCCATGGCCACCTCCTCAGCCTGCACCGCCATGGTCACCTCCTCAGCCTGCACCGCCATGGTCACCTCCTCAGCCTGCACCGCCATGGCCACCTCCTCAGCCTGCTTCGCCATGGCCACCTCCTCAGCCTGCACCGCCATGGCCACCTCCTCAGCCTGCTTCGCCAGGGCCACCTCCTCAGCCTGCTTCGCCATGGTCACCTCCTCAGCCTGCTTCGCCAGGGCCACCTCCTCAGCCTGCTTCGCCAGGGCCACCTCCTCAGCCTGCTTCGCCATGGCCACCTCCTCAGCCTGCGTCGCCGGGGTCGGCGATACCATCCTGGAGTCTCCTGTCTGTCATCTCCCTGTCCACCCTCCAGTCACAGACTCCAGGATGCCCACCCCCCCCCCCTCCCGTGTTCTGCCTTCTACGGCGCGGTTCCCGCCTAGCGGGAGGGGGGAGTAATGTCACATTCACCACCTTCTTCATCGTCTGTGTCTTCACTTCACTTCCCAGAATCCTCCGTCATCATCACCTTCACCTGCACATCGTCATCATCATCCTCAGCACCTGTGTTCACTCATCTTCATCTCCTTCACCTGTTGTCTTGTCATTTTCTCTGTGTATTTAAGTTCTCCCTTCTCACTCTTCAGTTGTCGGTCAATGTTTGTGTTAGCACTCTGTTTGTGCACTAGCACACAGTTCCGTGTATTCTTCAGTTTAAATAAATATTGAGTGTTTTGGATCTCTGCCTGGAGCTTTTTCTACCCTGAGACGTTACAATATCTCTCTGTATATACAAATTATTTTTGAGAAGTTTGGAAGAAAAGAAACAAGAATTTTGACTTTTGTCTGTCACACATGGTTGCGGAGTTATTAGTGAAAACATAAAGTTGATTATTATACGGCCATCTTGTGGACGAATTTTTTTTTTTACCAAATTTGTTATACATGCATTTTTTAATACATAAATGTTATACATACTTTTTTTGTTACAGGCACAAAAGCAAAAAAGTTTAAAAACGTTTTTTGATGTCAAGCAATCGTTAAGGAAGCTGAATTTTTTTTAAATGTCTATAGACAATTTTTTTTTTAAATTATTATAGACAGAAATGAAGACTGAGATTTGTGCACAATAACACTCGTTTATATAAATGAAATCCTTGTAGATCATTTACTAAAACATCCCTTCATTGCAGGACAGAAGTGACTGTTGTTAAAAGCTTAGAATCTCTGTACTAAATAAAGCGCTTAAACATTTTTATCAGGCAATTCTGTCATTTGTCAAGTGAGAGAAAGTCATTTGGCTCCTAAATTACAGCCAATGAAACTTCATCAACATTCTTTTGTCTATTGCTGTCCAGAGGATAATCAGGGGCTTAATTGTAAATCTCACTTCCGGTTCAGACTTAACAAACGTTTTGTAAGTACATGTAACTTCCACACAGTTAGATGTGTGATGCAGGACAGGATCGGGTCTTACCTTTAGGAATGAGCTGTACGATGAAGATCATTGCTCCACCCATGAGAAGAGTGGAAGACTGGCAGAACCTCCTCCTGCAGAACCTGAGCAGAAGCATGGCTATGATGAAAGCTGGGACCTCCACCACCGCAGACAGGAATAAATTCAGGTATGGGTTTCCATGAAGGTTTGTGGTGTTCAGAAGGAGAGCGTAGTAAGACATGGTGATGACCATCCTGAAGGACAAAAGCAGCACTTGTTTATATCAGCCCTCCTCTGGTGTCTCACGAGGCTGCGTCTACATTAATCCGGATACATTTGAAAACAGCGTTTCGTTTACAAACGCTCTTCATCCACAGTAGCGTTTTTAGGCATTTCAATGCGGATCAGAAACTTTTGGAAAACGCCAGAAAACGCTAAATTCACCTTTACAGCGCATTCGTAAAACCTCACAAAAGCTCACTGAGATGATGCAGATGGACACATAAATAATACAGTTATTGTGCAATTTTTCTGACAGGATCATTTTTATTTATCTAAATATCTCAGCGTTCACTGATCGTCCAGGTCGCTCTCACTCACCATTATAGGTTTGGTCTAAAATACTAAAACTCTCATGTTTCACCGCAGGACAGCAGATGCGAGTGAGTTTTCTGTCATCTTTGCAGGACTGTGATATGAAGAGTGTGTGAACTAACATATTTTATCAACTGTGTGAAAGTGAACGGCACATAACAGGCACAATACTGCTATAAACATGAACATCTATGGGTACAATATGTGTCACATGACTAAACTTACGTCATCGTTTTTAAATACCTCCGGTTTGACAGTCCACACTACAACACGAACACACCGTTCTCAAATTTATCCACTTTGGAGAGTTTTCAAAAAGCTTAGTTTTCATTAAAGGAGAACTCCGGTCAATTTTAACATTGAGCTCATTTTTTTGTACATTTGGAGTGCTGTCAATACAGAGAACAACGACAGAAATCGGTGTTGCCTACACCGTGTTATCCTCTTTTTAAAATTTGCACCCTGTTGACTTCAATGGGGCAAGTTTTAAACCTGCTTTTAGCCTCTTAACATCCTTGATGTGTCATTACAAGTGCACAGGTCATGTGAGTGATTCCTTCAGAGTGAACACGAGTGGATCTGACTGCAGTAGATGTGAAAGATATGAATAAAAATGATGTTATTTAAGCCAGCGCAAATACCTGTATTTACATCCTGTTTTCGGTTGAAGTCCAAAGTAGTCGATTGTCGAGTTCACGCGCATAGGTTTAGTTACCTATGATCACGCGTGTGAACTCGGTAATCGACTACTTTGGACTTCAACCGAAAACAGGATGTAAATACAGGATGTTCACAGGATGTTAAGAGGCTAAAAGCAGGTTTAAAACTTGCCCCATTGAAGTCAACAGGGTGCAAATATTAAAAAGAGGATAACACGGTGTAGGCAACACCGATTTGTGTCATTGTTCTCTGTATTGACAGCACTCCAAATGTACAAAAAAATTAGCTCAATGTTAAAAATGACCGGAGTTCTCCTTTAATAAAAACGCAATCTCAGTGTGAACGGAAGGACAAAACGGAGAGAAAAAGATGCGTTTTCAAACCATAACGTATAAGTGTGGACAAGGCCTGAGAAACCCTGTTCAGGTCGGAGAGCGTCGGACAGATCAGGTGTGTTAGATGAGAAACTTGAAAGTAATATAGTTAATGATTTTGACCAAGTAGAAATTAAAAACAATATTTGTAGAAAAATATTACTGCATACCACAGAAATGAACAAATGGTGATGGTTAAAACAGCATTAGAGTTCCTTAGAATATCCAGAATGTTGTGTTTTTTCTCCCTCATCTTTGCTGCCTCCTCGATCTAAGGACACATGAAAAGCATTAATGAAACTGGAGCAGGTTTGAGTTTATTTAGGGCGTGTTTGTCTAAAGTTCATCACCTCAGAAGAAGTGAAGAGGACTTCAGGAGCGGAGACCTTGTTCCTGTGAGCCGCGAGTCTCAGTATGGCCTCGGCCTCTGCTATTCTTCCCTGAGAGAGGAGCCATCGGGGAGACTCTGGGATAAACCTGGAGCAGGACAAACACAAACACTTTTCTTACCAGCTCAGTTTCAGACAGTTTAGTCAGCTTTAAACATTAATTCGAGATATATATATTAGTTTTTTTGTGAGCATTTTAAGCCACTGTACTTTAAGCCATTACTATAAATAGTAATTAAATAATGTTATTATTTTACACTTTAAATTATTAAGACTTTATGTTCTCAGCGTGGACCTGCTTAAGATATTTTTGTATATTTTTATGTAGCTATTTTTGTCATGCTGAGAGAGGAGCATATGTAAAGATGTGGCCAGAGCAATGAACTGCACACAGTTGAAAATAAACACTGTTTTCTTAACATTAGTAAAGTCATTGCTGTGGCTTGGTTTTGATAAAAGCTGTTTTTAGACTAACAATAGGTTTTGAGTTCCGAAACCTACAGTGTTTTATAATACAATGACCTCTTATGAAAAGGGTTAAAGTCCCCCTGTAGTCAATAATTGTATCCCTTAAAACTCATCTTTGATCGCCAGCATTACATATTTAAAGGGGTGGTATAATGTTAAAATTGTCACTTTTTAAGGGTGAGCAAAAATGCACCGTTTTTGTGTCCGTCCCTTTAAATGCAAATGAGTTGCTGCTTCTGGCACAGAGGGCGGGGCTAAAACAGCTTGTGTACTGAAAATGTCAAAAACTTTTTTGTTTATGTTTAAATTTATGTAGTTGATGTGGAGTTAACTATCTTCTAGTCGTTGATTAGCATTTTCTATCATGATAATCTATAAATCGCATTCCCGGGTCGTGTAATCCACTAACTTTAGTTAGTGTGTAATGTTGCTGTTTGAGCATAAACAACATATGCAAAGTTACAACACTCAAAGTTCAAAGCAAAGGGAGATATTTGCTTTTACAGAAATCACTCTTTAAGGACTACAACAAACGGCTGGTAGAGACTACACCACATTCCTCCCGGGTTAGTGACATCACCAACCCTAAAATTTACATAAACCCCGCCCCCAGAACACGATTTATAGATTATCATGACAGAATTTGCTAATCAATGACTAGAAGATAACTCCACATCAGCTTCATAAATTCATCAATTAACCGTTCAGAAATGTCCTGTTTCATTCTACATGTTGTCACTTCTTTTTGAGTCTCTCCATCTTTGTCTGACTCCGGTTTGAACATAACAGGCTAAAAGTTTTTGAAACTTAGAAGTACACAAACTCTTGTAGCTCCGCCCCCTGTGCCGGGAGCTGCAGCTCATTTGCATTTAAAGGGACAGACACAAACGGTGCGTTTTTGCTCACCCTCAAAAAGTGACAATTTTAACATGCTGTATAAAAATATCTGTGGGGTATTTTGAGCTAAAACTTCACACACACACTCTGGGGACATCAGAGACTTATTTTACATCTTGTGAATAGGGCATTACAATACCCTTTTAAAAGTTTTTTCCTTGAAAAAAATGTCTTCTTGCCTTAAAATATCTTGAATGTAACTCAACACCCTTGCCTCATTTAGTATGAATGTTCTATGAATATGCAAATGAGCCCCGCCTCCACTCACTCACTCAGCTCAGAGATCCACTGGTTGACGATCACACGTTGATCTGATTGGTTACAAGGTAGTTTGTGACGTCAGAAACACCAGCGATTTCAAAGCGTGTTTTTGAGACTGTCTTTGGTTCACTGCAGTTTTAAGGAGGAAATACTCAGCAATGCTGTCGACTTATGAACTTACACATGGTGTGTCTTAAAGCAGATTAAAAACACCACAGACACATAAACAACATTTAAAAGTTTTATTTTTACCACAGGGGGACTTTTCTCAATTTATGATCCCTTTTGTTAGGAACACAAAGTAGCTTAAGACACCTAATATGAAGTGGGGCTGCACACATAGTCTCAAAATAGTAACTAATAACTATCTAGCTAACTATTAACTATAATACTAGACATATGAAATACCGTATGTCCACACTATATGTGATTGGATTGCTTTCTCCATATATTAATGACCAGTGTTGTGTGTAACTCATTACAAGTAACTTGAGTTACGTAATCAGATTACTTTTTCAAGTTACTAGTAAAGTAACGCATTACTTTTAAAATTTACAACAAAATTTAGTTACTTTTTCAATTAAGTAATGCAAGTTACTTTGTTTTCCCATTTATTGACTGACAGCTCTCTTGTTGCAGTCCATAAGCAATTCAGTTAAACCATAAGCAATAATGACTATAGATTTTTTTAGTTTTTATTGGTAAAGTAAGTGTTCAACTTTTTCCTCCTGCATCCTATTCTTTCGTTATCCAGAATAACAGCAGCTGAAAGGCTTGCTTGAGCGGCGCCCTCTACTGGACATGAGTGCATTTGCATTTCCTTCAGCCTGAGGATTATTATTTCACTTTTGGTGTGAAAGGGTCTTTACATTTGCCCAAAAATATAACTTTTTTGTAAAAAAAAAAAAAAACAAGCCCATCACAGGTGAAAAAAGTAACGCAAAAGTAACACAAAAGTAACGTAACACATTACTTTTCTAAAAAAGTAACTAAGTAACGCAATTAGTTACTTTTTAAGGGAGTAACCAGGGTTTGAAATTAACACCTGCCAAATATGGGTAAAAATCAATTGTGGCGGGTAACGCTGTCAAATCACGAGCCAATTTGGCGTGTTACTATGTTTACTCACTTTGCTGGGTAAGTTTGTGTAAACCAAGTCTGTGCAGATTTAGCGCAAATCCTCAACTCGTGAGTCAGTGAAAAAGTTAATTTCAAACCCTGGGAGTAACGCAATATTGTAATGCATTACTTTTCAAATGTGTAACTTTCCCCAACACTCTTAATGATCTCCTGCTTCTCCCTGGTTTATAGCCGTTTGATGTTACTATGAAATATCTTTCTTCATGTGTTATCTTAATTCTTCACACCTGATCTTTCTTTCTAATTCTCTGTGGCTTTAACTTTGTCTCTGCACACACTCACCACCACAGCGGTAGATACAGGACTCCAGTGAGGGCGTTCGTGAGCACCAGCCATCGCCAGCTGCGGATGAAATAAGCTGCTAATGGAAAGAGCATCAGACCGATTCCAGATCCCATGAAGACACCCAGAGAACCGAACACCACCCGACTCGCTGGACTCAGAATTTCACAACCTGTTCATCAAGAGGAATGCATTTTCATCAGATGAGAAGAGACACAGATGACTTTTGAAATCATGCATGATTGTAATTCGTGGTTTTACCTAGGACATATGCTACAACATAATTAGAAAAACCACTAAATCCCACAAGGAAGTAGATGGCAGTGAAGATTTCCCAGCTTGGAGAAAACATCTGGATTATGATGGTCACTGTCTGCATAGCCATCATGGCAAAAAGTATAGGTTTTCTGCCGTACCTACACATATCAAATATAGCATATTTTATCATTTTAGAGTCATATTTGAATTCCACATATTAAAAGTTTAGCTTAGCCGTCAGCTCTATTAACCATTAGTGTATTTTGTGTGAAGATTCGAGAGCTAACACTTAGATTGTTGGCGCTAACCTGTCAGACATCTGTCCTGAAAGAAAGGTCCCCACCAACACACCAAAAAAGTATATAGATGAGGTCAGGGGGCCTTTGTACTCATTCTCACAAACCAAGTCCCACTGAAAAACACAAACACAGAAAAGTAACTTGAAGTTAATGTATATGTGCTGGTCATAAAATTAGAATATCATCAAAAAGTTGATTTATTTCCAGAATTCAACTTAACAGGTGAAACTAATATATTATATAGACTCATTGCATGCAAAGTGAGATATTTCAAGCCTTTATTTGTTATAATTTTGATGATTATGGCTTACAGCTTGTGAAAACCACAAAATCAAAATCTCAAAAAATTAGAATATTACATGAAATCACACAGTAATTTCACAGTAATCCCATGGTCATTGAACCAGGTTTTGGTTATTTTGTCAGTGTGGGCCGGTGCAAATCCTGCTGGAGAATGAAGTCCGCATCTCCATAAAGCTTGTCTGCTGAAGGAAGCATGAAGTGCTCTGGAAATGTCCTGGTAGACGGCTGCGTTGAGTGGACAGCACAGTGGACCAACACCAGCCGATGACACGGCTCCCCAAACCAACACAGACTGTGGAAACTTCACACTGGACTTCAAGCATCTTGGATTGTGTGCCTCTCCATTCTTCCTCCAGACTCTGGGACCTTGGTTTCCAAATGAGATGCAAAATTTGCTCTCATCAGAAAAGAGGACTTTGGTCCACTGTGCTTTATTAAATCCAGAGTCAATGCAGCCGTCTACCAGGACATTTCCAGAGCACTTCATGCTTCCTTCATTTTCCAGCAGGATTTGCACCGGCCCACACTGCCAAAAGAACCAAAACCTGCTTCAATGACCATGGTATCACTGTGTAATTACTGTGTGATTTCATGTAATATTCTAATTTTCTGGGATTTTGATTTTGTGGGTTTCATAAGCTGTAAGCCATAATCATCAAAATTATAACAAATAAAGGCTTGAAATATCTCACTTTGCATGTAATGAGTCTATATAATATATTAGCTTCACCTGTTAAGTTGAATTCTTGAAATAAATCAACTTTTTGATGATATTCTAATTTTTTTGACCAGCACCTGTATAATTATAACTTCCATTCCTTTGAAACCAAATAACTGTGATTTCTTGTTGCATCGCTGCTTCAATAGGTAGAGAATTACAACAATATAAATAAAGTTCCAGGTGCCCAACCAAAGGGAACACTGATCATCATAATGATGAGTTCAAACATTTGAGGAAAATCAACATCAATTTTTGAAGTCAGCTTATGTCATGTTCTCTCAAAATGTTCAGTTGTATTGACAATTCAACATTTAAGATGACTTTGGGAAATGAGTGAATGCAAACAGAAAATTAACTGCAGAAGTGGAGGAAATTAGTGAAAAGTCTATTAAAAATTGCCCTGCCTTTATTTATTATTATTATTTAGTTATTTTGTTTGACAAAATGGCACTCAAACCAATCAATAAATCTTAAAGTGTGTTTTCTGTTAAGCTGACACAACATGGGGTTGGAACAACATGAGGGTGAGTAATTAATGACAGAATTTTCATTTTTGGGTGAACTAACTCTTTAAAGGTGCAAAACCCCTATGTCATAAAAAATAACAATAATAATAATATAGAGCAACCTTTGCAAGGCAATAAAGAGATCTCCCATGTTTCTCAGAGGCATTCTCCTTTCTCTCAGAACTTACTCATGTCTCATTTGTGCCTATTTTTATTTCTCCTAAGCAATTTTAAGAGAAATCCCTGAGACACTGTTGATACTGAAATGAGAGATATTTGAGAATCACAACTAAGTCTCCTAAGCTTAGGGAAAGCAACCAGTGAGCAATACATTTTTCCTCTGGGCAGAGACAAGCCAGAAACGTTTATTGTTTCCCCCAATCAAAGTTACTTGAACTGATCTTCAAAGGATTATCCACATTTATCTCAAGACCAGTTTGGTCAGTTGGACATTAGACCGTACAGCAACAGCACATCACCATACAAACAACCTGCCGACTCACCTCTGTCACTGTCGTAGACTCGTAAATCACTTTACTGTAGTTCCAGCCATTCATACAGGACTCGATCTCTATCTCACTGACATTGACATCCACATTTGGGGTGTAGTTAAGCATGGTAAAATTTCTCAGTGTTTCCATGTTGTATCTGGAGCAGGAACTGCGCTTTAAAACGCCATCTTGCATCACTGTTGGGATTGCGGTTTCTCTCCACATGTCACTGATGTTGTACTCCTCAGGGATCAGACACTCGTGAGGTGGCGTATCACCCACAAAAACGATGTAGACGCCCACAAAACCATTTGGAAGGATACTTATAGCTAATGCAAAGAAAACAGTCAGCTGGAAGGGACCCCATGTTCCCAGAAAAGAAGTGATTTCATCATAATCTCTCATTTTTCTCCGCTGTTAGCAATGTTCTCTTTCTTCTTTCATTCAGTTTTGCACATGCTTGTAACCCCTCCCAAACACACAAATCTGGACTGGAATGTTTATGATACACTTCGGAAAGGTTCCCCTCATTGGCTGTTTAAAGTCCAGTTGCTGACCAAGGGATCGCTTAACAATCATTACATCAGATACTAATCTTTGAATCGTAATGGATTCAAGAAATGAGCAACTCAGTGACCTTTGTAATTTCATGAGCAGAATTTCAGAGAAAAAAAAAAATCCAAGTGTTGCTGTGTGTCTAGTCTAGACATTCAATTTTAAACATGACAGACATATTTAAATCTGATAATATACTGATCAGAATGGCCACTCCTGTCACTCTCATTGGACAGCACTGATGTTCATGTTGAGTAAGGCTAGGCTTAGGCAATTACATTTAAACTGGAAAAACTAGTTTTAACGGGGAAGGATTTTGCGGTTACAATAATATTAATTAACTACATGTACATACTATAGAGTTACAGTTAGGGTTTGGTTTAGGGTTAGTTTCTATGCATAATTTACTTTTATAGTAAGTACATATTTGTGCAACTACGTCACCTTAAAATAAAGTGAACGAAGGTATTTTTGGTGCAAATCAGCTGGACGCCTGTGACCGTGGAATCTGTAGTTGTAGAGAATAGCCACACATGTGTATCAGTACATTTGAAGTCACAGAGAGAAATGTTTTAAGAGTTGCAAACTTGTAGACTTTTTTCTCTCTCCCACAAACAACAGTTACACCTTCTCAAATTCTTCATTGCAGGTTCACAAATCACATTCTACAAATCACAAATTAAGAAACTCGTGCGCTCACATTTTTGCTGCAGTGAATATGGTGCAAACGCATTCACACACCCGCATCAAACAATGTGAAGTCACAGAGAAATGTTGCTGAATTTATTTAATTTATTTATTGCTATGCTCTTCTGATACCTTACCTTATGAAGCTTTAAAACTGTGTCTTCTCTGGCAATGACTGAGATAACCATAACCACAACCACAACCATATCGATGGCCTAATAAACATTTTGCTTCCTGCACCGTTTTGAAGTTTGGAATCACTATGATTTAAGAAATGTTAAACTTTTATAAGGATGCATTACAGTTTTTCTCGATTGTTTACACACATTTTCTGGTACTTGAGACACAATGACCACAACATGTAACTCATTCACCAACCGCCTGAGCCAATTCTGCTAAACTACAAGCACAATTCCTGCTTTACACTCAAATTGCAGTTCTAAAACACACTTTTTTCATAACACTACACACAATTCTCTGCTTTTGGCACAATTTTCATGCAGAAAATCTCTTGTTTTCACAAGGAACACACTGCCATTCAAATATGCACACTGACTCTTCACATGGGCAAACACCCGTCACACAGTTTTACAATTAGCAATCAGAGCTTTAGCATAAAAGGGCAAAAGGTGAGCTCTTCAATGGAGCAATGGATGCCAACATTGGATTTTTTTTTTTATTACTGTAACTGTATACAGTAAATTCTTCTGTTGTTTTGTATGTAGACCACTGTATGTCCAACTTTGTGTTGGTTGGGAACATTGTTTTTGTGGGAAAAATAAAATATATTTGTTACCGTGTATTTGTGTGTTCTGAGTATAAAAACAATATTCTCAGATATTTTACAACACACTTAGCCTATGTATGTAGTATGTACTGTCTGTAGAAAGTGTAACACTGAACAAAAAAAGGCCTAAGTCATTATGATGAATGGAGAAGAAGTGTTTTACACTCATCATAGTGTTTTACAGTGAGCACATCAGTGTTCAACTGGTTCTTATAAATGTCTGTTCATATGATGGTTTGTGTGTGTCATTTGAAAACAAAATACCATTTTGAGAAGAAATAACATTGTTTTGAATGTAAAGTTTCATTTTGCAGGAGAATTGAGGGGTTTTGCCCATTGTGTGTGTGTTTTTGGATTTGTGTGTAGAGTTCTGAGAATATGAGGCATGCTTTCAGAAAATGTGTGTAAACAATCGAGAAAAACTGTAAATTGATCACAAATGACAGCAAAGACATTTATAAAGTAACAAATAATTTCTATTTCAAATAAATATTGTTCTTTTGAACTTGCTATTTATAAACAATCCTGAAAACATATGTTGCATAATGATTTCCTCCACACTTCATTGAGCAGTGATGAGTTTCTCAGGATAACTGTGATCATAATCAGAAATGTTTCTTGAGCAGCAAATCAGTATTAGAATGATTTCTGAAGGGTCACGTGACACTGAAATCTGGAGTCATGAGCACTGCCATCACAATAAATACATTTAAATCAAAATAGAAAAAAAGTTGATGAAAATATTTTACATTATTACTGTTTTTCAGATAAATGTCTTGGTGAACATAAACATAAAGAACCTTACTATTGCCAAACTTTTGAACAGTAGTGTACATATTATCATATCAAAACCAGCACAAGCACACTTTGCAATCAAAACATTAAAAATAAATAAAGAAATTGTTACATTATTTTGTATAATTTAAAAAAAAAAAAATTTGAACATCAAATTGGTTGCTATTCTGTAAAATAATGTTGACTCATTTACAGTAACTGTATGTACCAAATGTAATTTATACACTTTTGTCCATACAATTTTGTTTAATCCAAATTGTACTTATGTGTTAAAGCAACACATTCATGAACAATCACACCAGGATATATATAGCCTATATATATATATATATATATATATATACAGTATATATGATACATTTGCATTCAACAAATGATAACAATTAGCAAAAGACACAGTTTTAAAACATCTTAAGGTAGACCTACAATTTATACGAGTTGAAGTTTGCTGTACTTTATATAGGCCTACACGAGGTAAATGTCTGCAATCATTTAGTCATTGACAAATGCACAAAACGTGCAAACTAATAAAAAAAAATTATTATCTTTACGAAACGATATACAATTCTAGTTTAAGTTCGCGCAGAAACTATATTTACCTGTTTTGAAATAGTCCATTAGCATGCTGGGAAACTCATGAATATTCATGTCGGCTCCGCCCACTGCCTCTACAGATGCACAACTCACTTTTGCTCCACATTTCACATAGACCAATACTGCAAAAGGGAGAGTGTGCGAAACTTGTCACCTGAAAGCGAAAAACAGTGTTTGAGACTCGTTGCATCAGATTCAAGCAGTTGTAGTTACGTACTTCTGCTTGTCCTAGAAAAATATCCAAGACATTTATGAGAAAATATTCTACAAGTGTGCAACTCTCATTGGAAGAATTCACATACTGATTTGCGGATGAGCAACATTCCAAATTTTCCAAATTTCTAAATTTGATTTTTAGAATGTGATTTGTGAACCTGAAATGAAGAATTTGAGAAGGTGTAACTGTTGTGTTGTGTTTGTGGGAGAGAGAAAAAAGTCTACAAGTTTGCAACTTCTTAAAACATTTCTCTCTGTGACTTCAAATGTGCTGATGCACATGTGTGGCTATTCTCTACAACTACAGATTCCACTGTCACAAGCGTCCAGTTGATTTGCACCAAAAATACCTTCACAAAAGTGTTACCGGTTTTGCTTATATGTTTGGAGGGTGTGATTTGTTTAAAAAAATATTTGAAAGAGTGTGTCATCACTGAAATTTTGATGTAGAAATTTAGAAAATTCAGAAATAAGGAGTAATTCATATAAAAAAGTAAAAATACTGAAAAGAATTGTTTGAAAAATAGGTAACACTTTACTTGAAGGGGTGTGCATAAGACTGACATGACAGCTTCATAATCATGATATGACACATCATTAATATTAAGGAGGTTTTATGCATGTTAATGACAATTGTCTTTAAGTGTCATTCGCTCAATTATGTCATTTTTAATGCAAAGATGACATTGTTTGAGATGTCTTTGTTATGACAACTTGACATAAACCAATACATCATAACATCAAGTCATAAATGTGTCATAAACATGACATAGCAGATTAATCATCAAACTTAAGAAACTACTTAGCTTTATGGCTTAACATGAAATGAAAACTAAAAGACTTTCAAGTCACATGAGCTAGTATTTTATTCACAATAGAACATAGATAACATAACAAACGTTTAAACGGAGACATTTTACAATTTTATCCACTACATGAGCTCATTTCAAATGTGATGCCTGCTACAGGTCTCAGTATGGCTGGGACGGGGGCATGTTGACCATGGTGTAGCATCTCCTCTTCTTTTCAAAACAGTTTGAAGACGTCTGGACATCGAGGTTATGAGTGTCTGGAGTTTTGGTGTTGGAATTTGGTCCCATTCTTGCCTTATATAGGTTTCCAGCTTCTGAAGAGTTCGTGGTAGTCTTCTCTGGTTGTTCTCTCTAAGATCAGGCCAGTTCAGCTCCGGACTCTTCTTCAACGAAGCCATGCTGCTGTAATACCTGCAGTGTGTAGATTAGCATTATCCTGCTGAAATTATCCAGAAATTATCCAGCCTTCCCTGAAATAGACGTCGTCTGAAGGGGAGTATAAGTTGCTCTAAAACCTTTATATACCTTTCAGCATTCATAGTCCCTTCCAAAACATGCGAGCTGCCCATACCGTATGCACTTATGCCCCCCATACCATCAGAGATGCTGGCTTGTGAACTGAACTAGGTGACCTACCCCAAGAGGTAGTGAACAACATCGCTTCGGCACGAGCATCGTCTACGAGACACGCTTCCGCCTTGAAGTGGAACCTGTTTGTCGAGTGGTGTTCTTATCAGCGAGAAGAATCCCGAACTTGCCCGATCAGGGCTGTACTTTCCTTCCTGCAGTGAAGATTGAATCCTCCTCGCCCTCCCTCCATACCTTCTTGGGATCTAGCTCTGGTGCTTAACCCCCTGGGGTCGGCAATCGCGCCGGCTTTTTTCTTATCAGTTCAAACGAGACTCAAAATACTCTGTTGACTTTGATCTTACAAACAAGTTTCATACATCAATCGATCCTGTTAAGTGTGTATTATTTTTGTGTATACTCACAATAAAAACAAAGTGTTGTGCTTTTTGCCAAATAAAGAAAAATAAACACGAAGCGAGTTCTGCCTACTCTCTGTCAGTGAAGTCAATTCTGAAACGCTCTGAAAATGAACTGTAACTCAGCAAATACTCAGTCAAACAGGCATACAGACACACAGGCATGAAGCTTGAATTGTCTTCTTTTGAATTAAGTAATTTATATAAAAAACAAATATTCTCAGTTTATGTAATATGTATGTTAAAGAGAGAGATGTCAGTCGTTCTCATCTCAGCTCATTATTTTTAATGTGATCCCGTCCACGGAGAGCGCACGCTATTCAAACGCAAATGGCTGAGGCAATCCATGCAAACTGTGAACGCCCACATCAGCTCAAGAAAACAAATCAAGTTTATTCAGATCATTGTGCTTGTTTACACCGTCTCGCAGCGCTGTGAGAAATAATACTATCGTAATAATAATAATGGAAAATGTACCTCAGAAGTGCGGGTATTTCGAGGAGCGGATCCAGCTGAGCTGAGGAATACTGTAGTAAGTTTTTTTCATTCTTAAGTGAATCGCGTTTCTGTGTGTGAATGAATGAACGGCGGAGATGCGCGCTGTTTACCACAACTCGCAAAAAGACGGTTTAAATTTGAATCGCGTTTCTGTGTGTGAATGAATGATCCGCTTTTAGCAAACTGTATTGCTATACTGAGATGAGTAAAAATCGACTGAAATATGTTGAAATAAAATGTATTTGTATAAGCAACGTATTAAACTGCAAATTAACATTTATATTTCTTATATAAACGAAAGACCTATGTTACAGACATATGAAAGACAACATTTCGTTGACTAGTTTTGGATAGATTATAAATTTTTACTGTAAAATATCTGCCACCTCAAATAAGCTTTTGTTTGCCAATTTTTGCTCATATGTTAAATATAGTATGTTTTGTCAAAAATAAAGTCATCAAATAATATGTGATTATAGTGTTTGATCCAGTGTAGCCTAGGCTATATTCAAAGTAATGAATCCTTAACTTTGAAATATGTATGATAAAATGTATACTTTAGTTTTTACAAAGAAAGATTACACTTGAATTGTTGTTGTAATTGTAACCTTTTTAATAAAAAATATATATTTACAAATATATAGTGACAAATTTGGGGAGAGGATACATATTCCAAAACTGAAAATACAGTATGAGAATTAACTGCACAATTACTAGACATGTTTTCCTTGGATATTATACAATTTGCAAGCACAATTTGTGGAAAAAAAAAAAAAATTTAGATGCTTCCAACTGTGAACCAATTTGGTAGAATATATATATATATATATATATATATATATATATATATATATATATATATATATATATATATATATATATATATAGCTCTTGCATTCTTTCTTGTGGCTCAGTCACACACCTGAATGAATGGCTCATTATGTATGCAGCCCCATTGTCTCCTCAGGTGCGAACCACTAAATATGCATGATGGTGTTGGATCGTTGACGCCCACCCGCATATTGCCTTTCCAAACAAAAAGTGTCTTGCAAAATTTAAATCAATGTATTGTTTTATGTGAATGATTAGGCAGGATGATTTTCAGATCATTTTGAAGAAAAAACTCTAGGCGACGACATCCATTAGTCAAAAGTCTTATAATTATTTAGTAGGTGTTTTGTGGCCTTATTTCAGAAACTTTAGTTTTTATTTTTTTCAATAACCATGCATAAACATTATTCTCTCAAAAATAGATACATGTACATACATGTTGCTCATATATTATGGTAGCCCTGTTTGTGCTAAATAGAGTGTAATTACACCTTTGCCATTAATACAGTATGTTTATAAGCAACTGAAAAAAGCACAAATGTCAGGGCATGTCAGAACATCTCAAGGACCCCAAAAACACCTTAGACCCCAGAGGGTTAAAGCACTCCAGATGCCCTGAACCTTTGCAGTCAGCCAAGCTAAAAATCCTGTCTATGAAGACATTACTCCTGGCTGCATTGGCTTCCAATAAGAGGGTAGGGGACCTGCAAGCTTGTATGTGCCCAAGGTTCCCACCACTACTTTCAAGGACCAGGTGGTGAACCTGAAAGCGCTGCTCTTGGAGGAGGCAGACCCCGCCCTGTGTACTGTCCCGTCCGCGCTTTGCGACTGTATGTGGACCGCACACAAAGCTTTAGGAACTCAGACCAGCTCTTTGTCTGTTATGGAGGCCAGCAGAAGGGAAAGGCTGTCTCCAAGCAGAGGATGGCCCACTGGATAATGGATGCCATCGCCTTGGCTTACCAACCTCAGGGTGTGCCTTGCCCGCTCAGGTTGTGAGCTCACTCTACTAGATGTGTTGCATCCTCCTGGGCGCTGGCGCATGGCACCTCACGCTAACAGATATTTGTAGAGACACCTAACACGTTCACTTGATTCTATAGCTTTAGTGTATAGCTGGTATCCTCCTGTGTTCTCACCTCAAACGGGTAGAAGACACCGAGAGGCCCCGGCTAGTGTCGGCTTGCTGTGCCAATACATGCGCTCATATTGCTCCAGAGAGTTGTGGCTTCCGCAGCATTCCTTTTCCAGTGGAAAGGGCACGCTTTCCCAGTGTTATCCAATAGTCTCACTGTGTGGATTATGCGGAACAGCAGTGAATGACATTCTCTGTGTAAGCCCTGTCCCATCCTCCATAGAGGGATCAGGAGGCTTTCACAGGACGCTGGAAGGGGAAGCATCTGTGGCGCTTTGGTAGGGTTTCCTATTCATTGGTCACTGACGCAGGGGCGCGGGAAGAGGTTTTAGGTTGGGTGTGCTGATTTTTTTTTTGGGGGGGGGGGGGGTGCATCACCAGTTTTGAATAAGAAACAATATCAAGACTATAAAACTCGTCAAAACTCCGCGAATCACAATCATCGTATCAGTGTTCAAACAGCGCACACACTCAAACCTGACTGCACATCACATTTTTGACTTTATTGATTCTGCTTTTATTCGTAATGCAATGGACCGGTCAACGGGACATAAATTAATCCTTTAAAGAAAAGGGTTATTGGGCTGTTTACAGTGTCATATACTATAAAAGAGTCTGCACAGTGACAGGAAATAGAAATTAACACAAAAAACCTGCCTAATGCTAAACTTACACAACACTGACAGCGGACTTGCTGCAGCACCCCCAGCACCCCCACTTCCCGCGCCCCTGCACCGACGTGACGACGAGAGTGACCGACTGAAAGGGAACGTCTTGGTTACGTATGAACGGAGACGTCACGTCCTGTCGCCACAGTTGCTGTACCACCGCTGGTACAGCCAGGTCACTGGCTCGGCTCCTCTGCAAAAACCTGAAGATGCGATACACCTTCTGCTCATTATATACCTGCACTGCGAGGAGGGGCAGCTGATGCAAATATCGGCTCGTTTAGTTACACTCGAAGTCGATTGGCCTCTCTAGCGACATTCCTATTTGTGAGTCACCGACATGACGTCTCCGTTCCCTCCTTCAGGGAACAAAGGTTACATTCATAACTGAGACGCTACATTAAATAAATGTTACTATAACATTTAAGGAAGAAGTTGTTCCATGAATGTAGATTCACTCCAGATTCGAGGCAATTAATCAACTGTCGCTTTCATTGTGGCTATTATGATATTCAGACTAAAATTAACCCATTTTGATTGTACTCAATTAGTGCCAGAGAATTGTTTTTATATGACAACCGGTTTATTCATTCTTGTTCTCTTTATTGTGTGGGGAAATTCAGATCGATCTCGTCGCTTTCATTGTGGCTGCAAAATAATATTCAAACTCTACTATTATCTATCAAAGATTATTAATAATAAAAAGATTACTAATTATAAATATATCTGAATATGAAATATTGCATTTATTTCCCCATTAAGTGTGATTAAGGGAAGGATTAGGATGAAATCAAGTGAGCACAAGTAGGTTTGGTGGCACACGAAAAGTAGATGTGTCCGGAGAGTCAAGAATCTGATTTGATTCAGCAAGCAGTCAAGCTGTTTTTTGCAGATGGAAAAAGCACATAGAGAGAGACATTATTGAGTTTGAGGATGATTTAAAGGATTACAAAGAAATGTCTGTAGTTGAAGATGTTACAATTGGAAAACTCCATGCAGAAACCAAAGTTGCCACTTTTGCCGTTCTACCTAAAGAAAAAAGTAACTCTGACTCACATATGCAACAGTAAATCGATGAGAGAGAAAAAAACACAAGAAATGAGCAGTTCTGACATTACAGATGACACAGATGTGGTTGGGTCTCTCTTTATGGGGTCAAACTGTGTTCCCTAGTACAGTAAGCATTAGACCTTTTAGAAGCAGGATTAAATTGGTAAGATTTACTGGGGACACAAGGGAGAGAAGCTGTTAATCAAAGCTCAGTTTATTGTGCACATATTTGCAGAGTTTATGTAGTCTGTCTGTATGTACAAACATCAATGATTAAACAGAAACTCAAACTGACTGTAGTGCAGTGACAGGCCTATGGTTTCTTTCTACTAATATATAAAGAATACAGTAATTCACTGGATGCTCAGGATTTTCCTGATGATAGAAACCCATCATTCTGCTTTGCTCCGTTTTACGGGACCCGGGAGTTTGTCTTGCAGTCTGCACAAAGAGAGAGAGAGAGAGGTCGAGTATATTTAGAAGAACATTGGACAAAACTGGCTTTCATTGTATAGACATAAAAACAAAAAATAAATCATTTTAAGGACAATACAGCACAGTTCAGTCTAGTACAGTAGATTAGACCTGAGGGACAAGATGTGTCCGTAACAGTGCCGATCTGTGTACTGTTTTATTGGTTTGCACCAGAGATGTGAGCTCCCTGAACATGAGGGATCTGCAATTGGTGTAAATAAGCCACATATACAGTATTTACAGATTTTTATAGGGATGCAGGGCAAGAGCTGGAGTGGATGAAAGGAAGGAGACTGGATGGGACAGGACCCTCCCTGTTGAAAAATCCAGCACAAACCTATAATACTGGTCTAGCTGGTGGACCATGCACGCTGTTCTTGAGCAAAACGGGGCTGGACCAGCATGGTCTTGCAGGTTCGACTGTGAGGAGGCCAGCTGTCTGTATGCAAGCAGTGTTTGGGGGACAAGCATTTTTGCTTGTATATTTCTATATTCAACACATTAATAATGTAAAGAACAATGTAAAGAACAATATAAGGTAAAAAAAATATTGATTTATATGATTATAACCCTTTGAAAACCAAGACAAATACCTAATAAAAGCATAATCATAAGCAGTTTGTTCAATAACATGGGTTATGAGAAGAGTTCTTTCAATAGGACAGTTAATAACAACTTGATAATGAAAATTCAAAACTGAGAGTTACAATTTTTAAATACTTTCATACTTATTTGGGAAGTCACATGTGTCAACATGCAGCTGTCAGTCACTGATTCCAAACATTGCACATATAGTAAAAGGTATGTCATTACAGTCAGGAGCATGAAATATTGTTGAAAACAGTGATAGCATGCACTTTCAACAATTGCTGAAAGAGAATTAATTCAACCAAAGTCAATGGCCAAGGACCCAACTAAAGTGAACACTCAAATGAACACTGATCATAATAATGGTGACTTCAAACAGACTTCAACAACCTTTGTACATGTACCATATGAAAGAAATAAAGCCACACTGGTTTGCAATAAGTGAATATGGTAATGCTGTTTTTGGAGTTGTTTAATCATCCTCTGGTGAGATATTCATTTTATTTGCAGTTGTCTTCATCTAAGGCTGTAAGTCAGTTGTAGTTGTTGTGCAGCAGGGTTATTTTCATTAACTAAACCTATACTAAAACTATTGAAACATTTTTGTTGGCTGAAATTAAATAAAAACTTAAACTAAACGAAAATTAGAAATGTTGCCTCTGCAATAAATGGAAGTTGAAGCACTTATTAACTCGAAATAGCAAAAAAATAGCTAAAACTAACTAAAACTGAAATAAACAAATTAATTTATATCACATTTTACATATTACAAAGTATATTACATTTCTCAGCATCAGGCTTCCCGACCTTTATATGGTCTTCAGATATAGATTGCAGTTGACTGTTCCTAGATCACGTTTAATACTGAATGCGATCTTGAATAAGTTTGCCACTACATATTAAATCTGCTCTAAATGGTTTAAATCACTTATTAAAACATGCTTGTTTTGTGTAGCATTTGAAACGACACTAGTGTAGTATGTAAGGTCATTAACAAATACTGTACGTCTTTTGTAATTTCGCCAAATTGTGGAAAACCATAAGCTGGACATCATCTTCCTGACAGAAACATGGCTTGACAGTAATCATAGTTTTGTCCTAAACGAAACATCTCCAGCAGGTTTTAGATATTTCAGCTCGCTAGACTGTTGTTTTATTAGTTCTCTATCATCCTCCTAGACTCAACAAAGGCTTTCTTGATGATCTTGGAGAACTGCTTTCTAGGATTTTAACTAACTTTGAATGTGTTTTAATCACTGGTGATCCATATGTATGTAATGTCTGACCCATCGACTGTTCATTTCACAAAGTTACTAAACTCATTTGGCCTTATACAGCATGTAACACACACACACAAACATGGACACACACTCGATCTGGTGATCTCATGTGGCTTAACCGTCAGTAGATGCTGCTATATCTGACCACTATTGTGTCTTCTTGAAGATTTCAGTACCAAAACTGTGAGTGATAAGAGAAGTGTCAATAAGCGCTATCTCCAAGCGGATTCTGCCGTGACCTTCATGGAGCTCATGTCATCTCGCTTACCTCTCCGTGAACACTTATGTTGAGGATCTTAGTCTCAGGCTCTCTGAATGTATTAACTGTGTTGCTCCTTTAAAAACAAAGACTCTGGGACAATTAAAGCCCCATGGAGAAATAGTACATCATATCGTAAAATTAAGAAGAGCCTCCAGGAGAGCAGAAAGGCAATGGAAGGACACAAAGCTTACAGTTCACCATGATATCTATATCCAAAAATATTAAATAATGCAATGAGGTCTGCAAGAAAAGCTTATTTTTCAAGTTTATTTGACCGCAACAAAGACAACCCAAGATTATTATTCTCCTCTATCGATAGACTACTTAACCCCTCAGCTCAAATATCATCAGAGTTTGCCAAAAAATTTAATGACAAAATTACTTCCTTAAGACGAAACATTGCCAGCACTTGCCCTACTTGTAAAGTCTCCAACTCCCCAGCTAGTCGTTTGTAATGCAATCTGTCCTCTTTCTCAGCTGTGAGCCTCAGTACACTTACACAGATCATGTCACATATGAATTCCTCTAGCTTCTCTCTGGACCCATTACCCACTAAATTTCTCAAAACTGCTTTTTACCAGAAATCCTGAATATCCCTGATCAGTCCCTACAGCAAGTCTTTCCACAAATTTTTGCAAATGCAATTGTTAGGCCCATGCTGAAGAAAAGTCATCTTGATTTGTCTGTGCTCAGTAACTACAGACCAATCTCTAATCTAATTTCTTGGTAAAATTAAAGAAAAAATAGTATCCATACAGCTTAATAACTATCTCAATGCCAATAATCTTAATTAGACATTTCATTCTGGCTTCCGGCAAACCACAGCACAGAAACAGCCTTTATTAGCGTTTTAAATGATCTGAAATTTAACTGTTAATTATTTGAAGAAAAATGCACTGGTGTTTATTTATTGATATATAAAGCCATTTTGGGTTAACTGTCCTCTTATCTTTGTTGTTTTATGCAACGGATTTGCCTAGCAATTACTCATTATGTTCTCAATCAAGTTACAATCTATTGGCCCTATTTTAACAATCTATGCGCATTGTGCACTTAGGGCGTGTCTGAATCCACTTTTGCCAACTTTGAATAGTTGTCTCTATTCTCTTAATGAGTAATGGGTGTGTTTTGGGTGTAACGTGAAATAAACCAATCAGAAATCTCATCTCCCTTTCCCTTTAAAAGCCAGTTGCGCTCGTGTCATGGCAGATTCGCTATTTACATGGAGGAATTTACAAGCGGAAAGACTGAACGCTCCTCTAGTGAGGAAATGGATCTGCTCGTGCGTGAGGTTAAAGCTTTAGACCATCTACGGGACAAGCCGGATTCCACCATACCTTTATGTTCACAATAATAATCTTTTAAATTGTAATCCTTTTATATTTAATATTTGTCATGTTTGTGTACTGCTGTGCATCCCTGTGTGTTTAATAAGCAGAGTGTGTTTAATAAGCAGAGTGTACGTGCGTTGTTCTCTTTAAATAAGAAAATGAAATCCTGCGCATTGACTTTAGAGCAGTTGGTCAATGGCTCAGTCTATTTCAGCTCCTCAAAATAGCAACGCTCCATCAATGCTCCTGAACACACACTCGTTCTCAGACCAACAGCTCATGGGCACAGATGAGCGCTAATGCATTTGCTATTTAAATAACGTGGCGCAGGACGTGAAAATGAAAACTGTGTCGGGCTGAAACTAGCAAAAAACACTTGAGTTGTGCCTATGATAGGGCCCTTTGTTAGAACTAAGCTTTGGTAAAACTTCCTTCAAATATGGCGCCACCTCAGATTGGAATGTTCTCCAGACGGAGATGAAGCTACAAAACTCTGTGTCATATAATCATTTTTTATTTATTGCTACGTAACCTAGAGAGTTAATTAACTGGTTGTATGTTTTATGTTGGATTTAGTTTTATGTTGGAGCTTTTCATAAAACAGGCTACAAAACATGTCTCAAACAAATCTAAACAAAACCTCTCGTCAGAGATGTAAATAGCTGCACACGAGTTTGGTGGTGATCCAGGGACATCCCTGTCAGTGCATAAACACAAATAAACACACACACACTCAAAATTGATCTGATGTTACATTCACATAGCCTGGGAAAACCCAGACAAACTTCCGGCAAATTTAGATTTGCTCTGCAAGTCAGTCTGGCCAAGAGCCCATTCAAGCCCATTTCCAATCTTTCCAAATCTTGGCACCAATCACAAACGTTGAGGCGGGCTTTATACAATGACGATCGCTCTGGTTGGTTTTAGGTCTATCCAATTGCGCCCAGAGGCATTTGAGCGACGTCCGTTGGTGACGCCCCTTTGGAAATGGGATGTGAATGAAACTTCCCCAGACCCACTCTCAGTTATGACTGAGAAGGGTCTGGTGTCAACCAGGCTAACATTCACATACCAGAAGCACACTATGTACAGCGCAACAGCGTTCACATACCTTGAATATTTTTCTAGACCATATGCATTCTAATCAGGTGCCAAGGCAGCTGATTGGCTGTGAGCGATCAATCCTCTGATTGGCCATGTACAGTTGCTCTGGCACTGTGATTGGCTGAGACACAAAGATCTGCTTATGGTCTGTACTGTTTTTGCCCGGCGATGATGGGAAGCTCAGGATAATCCCGGAATGGCGGTGCACCTACAGTATGCACTCTGTGCCTCCTCCCACACCGTCTTATTTAAACATGTTCCTATTCTCCAAATAGTTGGGTTTAGGTTACGTCAAGGCAGTGTTAACTCTTTCCCCGCTATTGACAGAAATTCCGGCTTTCCGTGTTTTCACTGTTATACAGTAGCGGGCACTATTACACATCTTCTAAAAGAGTACTGAATCTCCTGATGAAAACACAGGAAAAAAATTTGCAGAAACAAGCGATATCATATGTAATCATATGCATATGTAAAATAACTCGATCATCAACATTAAACAGCATATAAATCAAATCTGCCTAATGTTACTGAATAAAATGTTGATGCAGGATGAGCTTCAGGACTGTGAAGATTTGGGCGTGTTGATGGACTCGATCTACTCCATCTGTGTTTTGATCATCGTTCTGGATGTAGTCTTTGACTCAACATAACTCAAAATTATGCTTTTTTATGAAACTTACCATCACCATATTGAAATTTAGCATTAAGCTTTTTGTTTAAAAACAAAGGCTCTGTTTTTTTCTTTTGATATATTGCATGTTCAGAAAATTATGGGGGCCATGAACATTTTGTGAAAATGTTCAAATATGCTGCCGGTGGCTGGCAACTTAAAAAAAAAAAAAAAAAAAAAAAACCGCTGCTGCTTTTGATACCGTTGATCATGAGATCTACTCGACCGACTTCAGAATTGGTCGGTCTATTAGGTCCTGTCTTAGACTAAATCAGATCCTACTTGAGCAACAGGGAATACTATGTTTCACTGGCTACCTACACCTCCAGGCATAACCTCATTTCTTGTGGTGTTCCTCAAGGCTCAGCTTTGGGTCCTCTATTATTTAACCTATACACGCTTCCTTTAGCTGGTATAATTAATCAGTAAAATATTTCATTTCACCAGAATGCAGATGACACTCAACTCTATCTCTCACTTTTCCACAATTCAATGTCCACCCTGCTGGACTGCATAGAGAGCAGAGCATACAGTTTTGGATTTCACAGAACTTTCTACAGCTAAACAAAGATAAGAGGTACTTGTTATCGGTAATGACACGCAGGGAACATCTATTGATCCACACCTTGACTCTCTATCACTAAAAGCCAGTAATCAGGCTAAGAACTTAGGAATCATGTTTGAAATTGACTTTAGTTTAAAAACCTCCAAAGTATGTGACATTCTCTGCCCTTCTAACAATGAGAAACTTGCTCATGCATTTTTATGTCTAGACTTGACTAATGCAATAGCATTTTTGCTGGGTTACCAAAGAGCTCTATTAAACACGAACAAAGAGTTCAGAATGCAGCTGCACGAATTAGAAATCCCATTACTCCAAGACTGGCTGCCTGTATCATTCATAATTGAATTCAGGATCCTCTTATTAGTCTTTAAATGTCTTCATGGAACTGCTCCAATATACTTTTCTAATTTGTTGAATAAACATACTCCAGCAAGATCACTCCGAACATCAAATAGTCAGAAACTACATCCCTCTCGCTCATCTTCAGTACCACCGTGGGATCTTGTTCTGAAGGCTCTCTTCCCCTGTTTGAGCCCTTGACACACTCTCAGAAAAAAAAGTACAAAACGGTACCTTTAAGGAACAAAAGCTTGTCACTGGGGTGGTACCCTCAAAGGTACATTATTGTACCTCGAGTCAGAGGAGCAAATTTGTACCTTACTTGTTTGTACCTTCTAAGGGCCAATACTGTACCTTTGAGGATCAATAATGTACCTTAGACAAAGGTACAATAAAGTACCTCTGGAAAAAGGTACAATTTTGTCCCATTAAGGTACCACCCCAGTGACAAAGCCATTTTGTACCTTTAGGTGGCAAAAAAGTTCCTTTTTATTCCTTAAGGAGTGAAAGAAAATAAAGGCAAACAACAACTAACTGAATTTTAGACATTTATTTTAGTCCTTAAATGGAAAAGTTTAATTCACAGATTCAATAATAATTCATCTCACAACCATACAATGTAACATCACAAAATAAAATGCCACAATGTTTAGGATGTCATGTCTGATATAAAAAACATAAAAAAAAAAATTAAACATTTTTTAAGAAGCATTTCATTGACCAACTGACAACTTCATACAATGTGCATGAACAAGTCCGATGTGCTGGATTAACTTCACCAATGTGAAGGCTCTTCGAGAGCATTTAGGACAGCTGAATGGTGTAGGCATTGCGGTTGTTGATCAAGCTAAAATGTTGATTACCCTGGTCACACTAACAGGTAGAGGTTTATCACCAACCTCAGACATTTTTAGAACATATCGCTGAATGAAAATCAGGATGTTCTTCAGGCGAGATGGATATACCACGTTGTATATGAAGTAAGCACAAAAAGCAGCAATAACACCTTCCTCCAAACCAAGCGCCCTGCAGACTGACTGCCCATCCAGTTTGACCACTGCAGGGACCCTTTGAGTCAGCACACTCCTCCAGTCAGAGACAGCGTCGAGTTGTACAGTAGGATATGGCGATGGTGGCTGATCCTGCAAGAGATCATAAAGTAGTTAAAATGCAGAAATCTACCACATTCATAAAAAAAAAAAAAAAAAAACTGTTCATATATATACACACATACATACATACACACACACACTAAAAAAACTTCTACGGTTAGTAAAGACCTTAAAGCGCCCATATTATGCTCCTTTTCAGATTCATAACTCTATTTTAAGGTTGTACCAGAATAGGTTTACATGGTTTAATTTTCAAAAAACACCATATTTTTGTTGTACTGCACAGCTCTCTCTCACTGCTGCAGTGAGGTTTGCACTATGCGGCCCCCCATGTCCACACCAAGGCCCAGCATTGATAGCTAGAAACTTTGTATTATGAAATAAGACATCCAAGGAAAGGGATGCATATAATTCTCCCAGTCTCTGTGGGAAGTAATGTAAACAAACAAAAAAAAGTATATACAAATTACACACCTCCCCAAGTATGACGAGAATGTCATTTTTCTCCCTGAACAGGATCGGCAACAGCAGGATTGCAGCTCTGAAATCAATCCCTGAAAAATAAGTAAAAAAAAAAAAAAAGGGGAAGTGTATTACCTGAATGTACATACAGTGTATTTTGGTTAGTTAGACCTTATCTTGTCTGAAGACAAATAGAAAAGAAATTAAGCTTAAATGGCTCCACAACACTAGGGGTGACCATGGCTGATCAGTGAGTCACTTACCAGGGACATCTTCGGTGAGGGCAGCCTCCCTTTCCTCCAAAGCCAGATCTGCAAGGGGAGATTTCCTTTGAGTCAATCTAAGCACTTTGGGTACTAGGACCTTAAAGCCATCTGCGAATCTTCGGCAGATATTCATTTCATCATGAAGCCGGCCCATTTCCTGAAATAGCTGCAACACAGCACAAACAAACGGGAAACATGTCACAAACATTATCATAGGATTTTAAAATTAAATTTCAAAGAGAGCCTTTAGTAATTTAATATGAACTCCAACACAAATGTAAGGAAATAAATGTAGACAAACCCCGCATGGACTCTTAAGGAATGGATATTTGTTAATGGCTTCTTTGATAGTCATCCCATTGGCAATCGCTCGCCTTCTCCAAGCAAATGTCCTCATCATCCGTTCCTCAACCATTCGGGCATCTGGCTGTGTCTTCCGGTACTGGTCCTGCAGGACTTTCACATGGCTCGCTACTGAGGTATCATCCTCCCCAATAATATCCACCTTCTACGACACAGAGGGATGACAAACATTTGCTCATTTGACAGTTGCTTTTCCCCTTTTTAATGTTTATGAAAAATAATCTCTTAATAACAATTTATTACATTTTATATAGCGTTTTTATCATAGCTACTTAAAGCACTTTACAGGGGGGACTATTCTCTACCATGCTGGGTTAAGGGGCTAACCATTGGGCCACACTGCTTGTGTGTAAAACATGCACACATAGATATACAGCAAACCAAAGAAGATGCTCTGACCTTTGATGCCTTGGCTCGTTTGCTTGTGTTTTCTTCCTGTTGTAAAGGCTTTTGGTGATGACCAAATTTCTGTTTCATTCTTCTCACCTCTTCATCATCTACCAGTGGCACCCGCTCATATTTGAACTTACGTTTGAGAGACATGTGCCAGGTATGCTATTTAAAAGAATATAAAATTGAACAATTAAATAAGCATACAAACCACTTGCAGAAAACTGAAAGCACAAGCATGAAAATACATGGTGGAAAACAATGTGTGCATCAAAATGTACGTTAGAGAACATAGTTAATATCTTGACTGGATTAGTAACGTTACTCTAGGTATAAATAAATAAAGGTTGGCAATGTTCTAAGACAGTTTGACGACCAAATAAAGACTAAATCATAATTCCAAACCCTCACTGGCTATCGATAGTCACATTCCGCCCAAATGGCTTTGCTTTAGCATTAAAATATTGCTGTTGGGCGGCAAAAAGCTTGTTGTTTTTTTCATCGTTCTCCTCTGACGCAGTCCTAACTAACGTAAGTCAGAACAAAAGACTTTTCGGCGGCAAAAACGCTTCTCGCAGTAGTTTTATTACTAAATTTGATTTTAGTAGTTTTATTACTAACTACTACGACGCTAAGTTAAGCTATAAAACTACTTCGTCAGAGTTGGATGAGAAGTGTTTTTGCCGCCGAAAAGTTAACGTACTGCTAAACGTTAGCTCGATGGTGAACTGTAGCTAAGATAGCAGCTAGTAACTTATGTTACTTATAATCATAGTATGTGGAACGGCAATATGGGACATAATACTGATAATGTTTTAACTAACTAGTTAACGTTAATAATGGCAATCGTCAATGTCGAGTCTAGCTAGCTAGCGTTAATGTTGACAGAGAATGAACTTGGCTAGAGCTAACATTAACAGTAAAAGTTAACTTCCAACTTTGAATTAACACCACACACACTGATTAAAAATTAAAAAAAATACTTTACCTTTGAATTTACTTCTCTCCCCTTCAGTGACCTCTATCCCAAATGATTAAATCCTCCGTGGATAAATGTCGAAGCGCCATCCTCCCGCCTTTGATCGACACTGACAGCGACTGACAGTTGGATCACTGTCGATTCACTCATGTATCCTTTCGCGCTGCAATATTTATGCTTCCGCCTAGTCGAGCTCTGGTTAGCCTGTAGCTAGATCCTTTCAACTTAAAGCGTTAACAATTATTTGTCTGTTTTATTCTAATATAAATAGGGTAAAGGGTTTGAAAATCAAATCCTTCAATACTGTTTGTGAATATAAATGATTACATAATCCTCATTAACATGATTAAAAATGATTCAAAGGGACACTTCACAAAAAAAAAAAAAAAAAAAAAAAACAGTCTGATTTATTTTGCCCTAATCTAAAAACTTTACAGTTCATTTAGTTTGACAATTATTGAGTTATTGAGTTTGATAGTATAGGTTAACTTGTGTTTCTATATTGAGAGATGACATTTTCAGCATCCACTAATTCCTGCCATTTTACATTTAAACACTAAGGTACAAATATGTAAGGGACAAATATGTACCTTACACCTCGAAAAGCCCACAATGTACAATGGAAGGTGCATAATTGTACCTTAAAGGTGCACAATTGTACCTTAAAGATACATTTTTGTACCTTTAAGGGTACATATGCAAAGTTTGTACCTTAGGGAACAAAAATGGACCTGTATTGTACCTCTTTTTCTAACAGTGCATCTATTACTGTGAGGGAGCTCTCTCTCAAAACTGCTTTGCTTCTTGCCCTTGCTTTGGCTACGTCCATAGGAGATCTGCAGGCGTTCTCAGTGGACGGCGATTGTATTCGCTTTGGACCTGGTGACTGTAGTGTCACTCTCTGGCCAAGACTGGGTTACGTGCCTAAATCTCTTTCCACTCCCTTTAAAGCGCAGGTCATTTCTCAACCCGCTTTGTCTTCCGAGTCGTCAACCTCGCATGATGCTGATGCTCAGAGCGCTGTTTGCCCTGTCAGGACTTTACGGGGTTATATAGACCGCTCAAGCCACCTTTCCACAGTCGGGCCAGCTCTTTGTGTGCTTCGGTGGCTGTGCTAAGGGACGGGCAGTCTCTAAGCAGAGGCTTTCTCACTGTATAGTGGACGCCATCGCTTTGGCTTATGCAAACCAGGGACAGGAATGCCCCCTCAACATCAAAGCTCATATTGTCGCTCCTCCACATGTTATACTGCCCGAAGGCTCGTCAGTATTTGCATGTGATTTGCATTTCCTGAAACGGCCATTAGTTCCTGCACAAGGGCCTGTATCTGTTGTTTTGTTCACCCATGTTTTGTTTTACTTGATAATTACATATTTTATTCCTTCTCTAGTGTTTGTATTCAGTTACATGCTGTACAGGTGCTTAGACTTTGATTTTATTTTGAACTGTGGTAAAATAAAGTGCTTTATCAATCATACATACTTTGCCAGTTTCTCTTCAAGCTGAGACTGCACACGCACCAAATAACCATCAATCTGGGTCTACAACAAATAAAAAAAGTTTAGAAAATAAAATGAAGAACACTAAAAGCAGTAACAGCAAGAGCATAGAAGTTTATAAATATGAAACCCATTCTTACTTTGTTCCTCTCATACAGCAGCGGTGTGCAGAACAAGATGATATCAGCTGCCAAGAGAAAGAAGAGGTAACGCTTTAGATTACAGCCTGGAAAGTACTGCGTAATTAACACGATTTTACAGCGTAACTTTCGGTAATTATAGTGTACCTATAACGTACTTACATGTAAGAATAAGGGAACAATATGTAAAGACTGGGGAATAAAGGGGTAACAACCAGGAGTTTTAAAGAACTAAGGGGTACTTATTCTACTATTATGATACAACAATCTTACATTTGGGAGCAATTTAGCAAGAACATACACTGCGTAACTTTTTGTAATAATGGTGTACCAATATATACTGTATAGGCTTTTTAAAAATTACAGGGTATATCTATAACTGCATCATATTAAAATAATTCATCATTGGTTTAGCACAGTGCCTTCTGGACTGTATCTTGATTTTCTTTAGCCACCAATATATTTATATTTTATCATTATTTTGACTATTATTATTTATTTATGAAGATGGGCTTACCAAGTATTAAAATTGTGATACCATTGAAGACGGCACCCACACATGTCAGAAACCACATAGCGACGGCAAGCTGCAGATAAACACAGCAGGTCAGTCACTTTTTACTGTGAAACTATTCGGTTAATAATTTGACATTCTACATTAAGTGCACAGTGCTAACTGATGACAAAGAATTGAATAAAAGTATAAAAGTATGAATGGATGAATTTCTTAGCAAACACTTCTTTTAAAGGGCCCCTATATTATGGTTATTTACATGATCTTCACAGTTTTATGGGGTCTGCTAGAATATGTTTACAAAAAGCACAGTCTGATGTGATTGGTTAGCCGGCCCCAGTCTGCTGTGATTGGTCAGCCGGCCCCAGTCTGCTGTGATTGGTCAGCCGACCCCAGTCTGCTGTGATTGGTTAGCCGACCCCAGTCTGCTGTGATTGGTTAGCCGACCCCAGTCTGCTGTGATTGGTTAGCCGACCCCAGTCTGCTGTGATTGGTCAGCCGGCCCCAGTCTGCTGTGATTGGTCAGCCGGCCCCAGTCTGCTGTGATTGGTCAGCCGACCCCAGTCTGCTGTGATTGGTTAGCCGACCCCAGTCTGCTGTGATTGGTTAGCCGACCCCAGTCTGCTGTGATTGGTTAGCCGACCCCAGTCTGCTGTGATTGGTTAGCCGACCCCAGTCTGCTGTGATTGGTTAGCCGACCCCAGTCTGCTGTGATTGGTCAGCCGGCCCCAGTCTGATGTGATTGGTCAGCCGGCCCCAGTCTGCTGTGATTGGTCAGCCAGCCCCAGTCTGCTGTGATTGGTCAGTCGGCCCCAGTCTGATGTGATTGGTCAGCCGGCCCCAGTCTGCTGTGATTGACCAGCCGGCCCCAGTCTGCTGTGATTGGTCAGTCGGCCCCAGTCTGCTGTGATTGGTCAGCCGGCCCCAGTCTGCTGTGATTGGTCAGCCGGCCCCAGTCTGCTGTGATTGGCCAGCTGTGATTGGCCAGCCGGCCCCAGTCTGCTGTGATTGGTCAGCCGGCCCCAGTCTGCTGTGATTGGTTAGCCGACCCCAGTCTGCTGTGATTGGTTAGCCGGCCCCAGTCTGATGTGATTGGTCAGCCGGCCCCAGTCTGCTGTGATTGGTTAGCTGACCCCAGTCTGCTGTGATTGGTTAGCCGGCCCCAGTCTGATGTGATTGGTTAGCCGACCCCAGTCTGCTGTGATTGGTTAGCTGACCCCAGTCTGCTGTGATTGGTTAGCCGGCCCCAGTCTGATGTGATTGGTCAGCCGGCCCCAGTCTGCTGTGATTGGTTAGCCGGCCCCAGTCTGCTGTGATTGGTCAGTCGGCCCCAGTCTGCTGTGATTGGTTAGCCGACCCCAGTCTGCTGTGATTGGTCAGTCGGCCCCAGTCTGCTGTGATTGGTTAGCCGGCCCCAGTCTGCTGTGATTGGTCAGTCGGCCCCAGTCTGCTGTGATTGGTTAGCCGACCCCAGTCTGCTGTGATTGGTCAGCCGGCCCCAGTCTGCTGTGATTGGTTAGCTGACCCCAGTCTGCTGTGATTGGTCAGTCGGCCCCAGTCTGCTGTGATTGGTCAGTCGGCCCCAGTCTGCTGTGATTGGTCAGTCGGCCCCAGTCTGCTGTGATTGGTTAGCCGACCCCAGTCTGCTGTGATTGGTCAGCCGGCCCCAGTCTGCTGTGATTGGTTAGCTGACCCCAGTCTGCTGTGATTGGTCAGTCGGCCCCAGTCTGCTGTGATTGGTCAGTCGGCCCCAGTCTGCTGTGATTGGTCGACTGCTTAGAGTGTGTGTGTAAATGTAATGCCCCTTAATAACCGTCAAGTCTCAGATCCGGCGGCTTCCTTGAAACACTTCTGTGACTACGCTAACTATGGCATCAGTTTTGCTGTATCAGTTTGAGTCTGAGTCCAATAATGACATAGTGATTTCCCTCATAAGGAAATGATAACTGTCTTATAACTGCTTTTGTTTGAGGGCGAGCCAAATTAGGCAGCATTATGCAAATGTGTTATATGGTGACTACATTATGGAAATAAAGTGCTGGCATTTTCTGCTGGAGAGATTCACTCCCTTTGCTGTGGACTATGTGCTTTGTAACTTTAACAGATTGTTTACATCCACAAACAGGAATATTGCACATTAAAAGGAATGGTAAACTTGAAAAAATATAATAGGTCCCCTTTAAATAAGAAACCATTGAAAACACTGATATGAATTTAGCTGTGAATTGCTGTAGATAAATGGACATACCTTCAGGGAATCCACCACATCTTCTACAAGCACAAGTCTTCTTGTCTGTATGAGAGCGGTGTTTAATTTCACCAAGAATATGTCCATGTACCTGCGGGCTGTGTCCGGGGAAATGCGGATATCTCTTTCCATCAGAACTCTGTGGATGTACAAAGATCTCATATTACCTTTTTTATCAAAGTCTTGTCATTTCAAGAAACATTCAACCAGCCGAACACAAAAAGCAGAAAAACAAACAGTCTTTTATAAATCCAAACAGAAAACTCAGGAGATCATAGGAGAAAATCACAACCACGTATAACACAGATGTTGACATAAACAACACTGGACAGTGAGCTAGAACCCAGGGCTTCAACAAGTGGGAGAGTGTGGTGTTTCGTAGTTTAACCATAAGGTGGCAGTATAATGCATGAGTATTGAGGTGATGCTGATTATGAAGGAGAGCAGTGTGTTTTCTGAGAGTATTTGCAACATGTGCTGAATAAAGAGCCTAAAATGAATTGTCCTGTTACTCATTACTAGAGGACACAACAGAGAGCAATCAGCGTGAAACAGAACAGGTGTGATGAACTAATTAACAGCCAAGGAGACTAATGCCGAGTTCACACTGCACGATTTTAGCCCCGATTTGTGAATGTGTTCTGACTGAAAACTACATCGGCGATGACCGACAGCCAATGAGAGAGCAAGATACAGGACAGCGGGATGTTCGGGGAGGAGTTATGGACCAGAATATCAGTATTTTGCGTCCCACCGGGAGGAGACCCTGGGGAAGACCTAGGACACGCTGGAGGGATTATGTCTCCCGGCTGGCCTGGGAACGCCTCGGTGTCCCCCCGGAAGAGCTGGAGGAAGTGTCTAGAGAGAGGGAAGTCTGGGCATCTCTGCTTAGACTGCTGCCCCCGCGACCCGGCCCCGGATAAGCGGAAGAAGATGGATGGATTATTAAAAGCATATTAATTTAGCTAAAGTAGGCCTACTTGTGTCATTACTGTGTGTCTTTTGTCCCGTGCAGGTTTTACTTCCAGGAACTAGTATATTTTGCTCAAGTTGTTAGCACTATTAGAAGACCAGGATCAAAACATTACCGACAGAAATACAAAAACAAACTACCAAATTACTAATTTCGTGTATCAACTACTGTTTGTAATGTGGATTGTAGTTTGTAATCTACCTGTCAATGTGACGACATTCTCTTCTGAAACTTTTATTTTGCTTATATGCGACAGTCGTCTGTGAGGGACAGCCGCTTACTTTCGTTTTTGTTGTTTATGTTTATTTTATTTCAAAATTTATACTGAACATTCGCCGGTCCCCGCCTCCTCCTTCCCTGAGCTTTGAACTTCGTAACATATAGAAATAAATTGTAATCAATAAATTAACTTTTGTCTATTATTAGAAATGTGCCTCTCGAGATGTTGATTTATGATACTGAGAAAGGACAGATCATGGAGGAGTCTTCTGTCCAGGTCGGTAGTGTTGTTAAAGTGCTTATCATTTAGGTCAGATTTGACTTTACCAAACCAGGGAATAATACAAATAATTAATTTCTCACCCAATTAAATGATCATACTTCTTGTTCTGTGGGATAGAGAGAACTTTACTCTCAGAAAGGTCAAACCCTTCCAAGTGTTTTAATTAAGTGTTTATCCATGAACTGTACATAAATGCCTTTCACCACCGGACATTCATCCTCAAAGACACCAACAGATCAGACTGGTGAAGGGAGATTTATAAAATACAACAAATGTCTACATACTTAAAAGGGTGTCCTTCGTCGGACTTCTGCACAGCGTGCACGACTGACTTGTAGACTCTGAAAGTGATGGTGACACAGAGCAGGGCCAGGAGCAGGTAGGATACGACACTGATAACACTGAACCTGGCTAGAGAAATGAGCACCAGCATCGAGCCACCAAACACTAGCACTGACTTCTTCGGCTCCTGCCAATACACCAATCCCTGCACTGCAGAGAGATATGGATGTTGGAAGGATGGCAAGATGAAGACTGCCTCCTCATGGTCCTTTTCATTGGTCCAATCCTGGACTGCAGAGAGAGAGAGAGAGAGAGAGAGAGAGAGAGAGAGAGAGAGAGAGAGAGAGAGAGAGAGAGAGAGAGAGAGAGAGAGAGAGAGAGAGAGAGAGAGAGAGAGAGTACTGACTACTTTGACCTCTTAAATGTGAGTTTAATCTGCATGTGTGGTGATGTGAAATGACAAAATAAAGATCAAAATAAAACTCCCTCTGTTTAAGATGTTTTAATATCAAATATCATGTTCCAGTTGCATTTGATGTTGAGTTTCCGAAAACTATCAAGCAGCAAGCCATACTATAATATTTTGGTGGGTTTATATTGAATTCATCCTCTACTATACATGTTTGTTTGTTTTGTTTTTGTAGGTTTTTTCAAGCATCTTGGAGACATTTGGTTCCTGTTTCCCTGATCTGTTTAGTTTCTTTAGTTTCCATGGTTACTGTTTTAAATATGCACTTGTCTCTAGTTTAGTTAAAGATCTAGTCCTGTGTATTTAAGGTCTTTTGTCCTTTTGTTCAGTGTTCAGTCTTGTCTTTAGTTTACATGGTTGTGAAATATATTTCCTGTGTTTTTCATGGAGGACGCCAGGTTTATTCTTGCCTATTTCTTGTGTAAATCTTATTAAAGCAAAAATGCATTGAAGATATTTAATTTTGAATAAAATATAGGGTTTCATTTGGTGAAAACCATATAAACATTCACCTCTCTATCTAGATATTATTTCTGATATTCATTTAAATTTTATTGTTTTTTAATTTATTTGTTTACATACAAACAATTTTCCACTGCTTTAAAAGCACTTTTATAAATCCAGGACAATACATCTTGTCTACAACATGTCCAAATTTCAGAAACCTTGGTACAAATGGAGAAATGAGAATTTCAAGTTTCATAATTTCATCTATTTCTGTTGCAACGGGGCACTATACTGTATTAACTGTGTATACAGTGTTTACATGTGCCTGGATCTGTTCTTTCATATGTGGAAACAGTACAACAAAATTGTCAAAACATCCTCGTAAACACAGTCAGTTGTGTCTTAAGTGAACGTGAACAGTTGAGAAAAAACACGCGTATCAGTGTATCGAATCCGTGCATTCGGTCTTAAAGTGACAGCGGCCTAATATTGCTTCTGCTGTCTTTGAAATTAGAGTTAATCTAAGAACAAAAGAAAAAGAAAATCCCTCACTGTGTTATTTTACATTTGATTTTAATTTCTGAACTTTGTTCGGTTGTGTTTATTAGTGCTATTGCTAATTTTCTTACTTGTTCTTACTGTATTACTGACTGTATTGTTTTGAATAAATGTTTGAAATTTATATTAGTTTAGTTTAGTTAATAAATATGATTGATATCTAAATGTTTGACTTCTTTTTTATTTTATTTTATTTTTTTATATTGGAATCGAAACTGGGAATCAATAAGAATTGTAATCAATAAGCAGAATCGGACTTGTAATTGGAAACTCTAAACCTAAAACTCAAATAATACCCCGAAGTGCATTTGAAGTGTGTTATTTGGGACAGGGCCATGCTCTTAAACCTCACCCACTACAAACATGCTACTGCCACCAAAAGGAAACTATAATAAGCATATTTAATTGTAATATCAGATCCACTGATAAATGATGCCGTCTGGAAGGTGAATCAAGAATTGCATGCAAAACCGCCATTACAGAACTGTACTGTATGAGAGGGGGAACAACTTCTTTAGCTTATTTAATAAAATTAATTCAACATAACAACCACTCATGCTCAAATAATGTGTTTCATAATGCTTGATATGTCATTTAATCCTCACGCTAAGAAACATAGGCAAACAGACTTATGAGCCTTGATGTAGTGCATACTGGAAATAAAGCAGTTATTATCCTATCAGTTATTATCAGTTATTATCTGTTGCCTATCCTCATTAAGACCAATAAGCTGACGATGAGAGTGTTGTTGTGATGCGCATGTGCTTTGCTTTCCTGTCAGTAGATATTTATTTTATCAACAAAAACATTGATAATTCTGATAACATGCCATTTGTTGTATCTACCGTTTTGTTTACTTATATCATTAATATCAAGTTGTCTTTACTTATATGATTATTATGATATTTGCTAGAAAAGCAAGCGTTTATGTCTCAGACTAACTGAAGCTATTGGGTCAAAGACATTAATCTGCTTACAAATCAGCCAATGAGAGTCATGTGCGAAGACTTAAAGGTCAGAGAAAAGAAACGTGCAAATGCACAAATGTAAAAAGGACTACAATTGGGCATCACAAAGTACCAGAAATCAGAAATGACCAAAGTCTGTGCAAATCTCACACTGAACAGATCTCGATAGTTTGAACTTTAATATGTTTCAGAAGGTTTTGCGCCAAGCCACACTGGATAATACAACATTGGTTTCGGTTGTATTTGGCCTAATGCATGGATGTTAGTGAACAGATTATAATTCTAAGCACTTTTAATGCACTTTTCCAACAGAAACTGTTGCTGACATTATTCTACAACCATTCCACATGAGTTATTAAACTTACCTGATGAGTTGGAGTCTTTCAGCAACACGATGGAGTTTAGACCTGAGGATGAAGAAATCGTTGGATCTGCCATATCACAGTTTTAATGGATGTTTAAGGCTAAAACAATGCCCAGCGCGCGTCTGAAGTGTTGAGGTGTGACGTGCGGCGGGTCTGAATGTTTCAGTGGATTAATGTAGTCTTGAGGCATTCAGGGGTGTGTTTAAACTCTTTAAGCAGCTTTTGCCATGGCATGTAGTTTTATAGATCAAACATTTAGCACCAATCCCACGGGATAATGTACTTGCAGAACATACGATACAAATACAGCTATGGTTAACAAAAGGGCGTTTCCTCCTTCAAGTGCCTCCTCAAAAAATTGGATGAGATAATATCCAAATAGAAAAATAAAACTGCAAATAAACTCCCTGAAACGCCTCCACTGTAGTCTTGAGTTTCTTCCGGGAACGAAGACGTCACAATATTCCTCATTATAATAATTCATGCGCAGAATAAAGGGGCGGGGCCTGGTTGAGTTAGTTAGTAGTGTTTCCCATTTCCCAAACACACTCGAAGCGCTCGACCAATCACAACACACTGCTCCAGCCGACCAATTAGAGCACAGTGTGCTTTTCAGAAGGAGGGGCTTCATAGAGACAGGAACTAATCAAAGCGTTACTGAAGAGAGGTGTAGCGGCTGGACCAATCAGACACACAATTATTTATTATAATTAATGAATAATCCAACGAGACCAGATAGGGGAAGGTGGACAAATGCAACAGCACAGAAAAGACACAAGGCCCATAAAATGGGCTTCTCTCCATTAATTCATAGAAAACCTTTCTGTGAATGAACATGCACATCCACAGGACACTGTGTGTATTGTTACGGTTCTGCATATGGTCTTTTTTGTATTGTATCCTGTTGTATGCATGCCTTATGTCAGAACTGTTAGATAATGTAACCTTACACATACATATGTAGAGAATTTCCAGGCAATTCTTTTCTTTTATTCCACAGCTGATGTGTGCAGTTTATTTCGCTTGCTTTAAAAGTCTTTTCTCTTTTTGGATTGCAGTCTTTTTCTGCATACATTGATTTGATTCTCAGTTTCATGAAACCTCTGTCATGCAAATTCAGATTAGAACTGTTGGTTTTAAAATAATAAATGTAAACGATGTTGCTGTCTGGGATGTGTAATGAACACCTAAACTTGAGGTATCTAAAACACATGTGATTTCAGTCATCTTCTAAAATAACAGGTATTCAGGGTTGAAGAGATGTAGCCCCCCAAAAATTGTTAAATGCATCAATAACTTCAATATCCAATATATTTCAATATATTTAATGAATTCTATATATTAATTTCCCTTTAAAACTATAGATTTACATGGTCACATTGTAAAGTGTGCACAGTTATTAAACACATAAAAGTTAGACATATGTTATGAATTTAGCTGAACACATCTTTATTATTACCTCAACAGCTCTTATTGAGACCTGCGGACTGACAGTCCCACCTACTGGCCGGAGCAGGAACTGAGGGCTGTGAAACTGTGTAAAGTCTCCCTGTAGTCGATACATTTTATCTCTTAAAAACACATCTTTGATTACTGAAATGACATATTTAAACGTTTTTTCTTGAAAAATGTCTTCATGCCTTAAAATATCTTGAATGTAACTCGACACCCTTGCCTCATTTAGTATGCGTGGTTCTATGAATATGCAAATGAGCCCCGCCTCCACTCACTCACTCAGCTCAGAGATCCACTGGTTGACGATCACACGTTGATCTGATTGGTTACAAGGTAGTTTGTGACGTCAGAAACACCAGCGATTTCAAAGCGTGTTTTTGAGACTGTCTTTGGTTCACTGCAGTTTTAAGGAGGAAATACTCAGCAATGCTGTCGACTTATGAGTTTACACATGGTTTGTCTTAAAGCAGATTAAAAACACCACATAGACACACAAACAACATTAAAAGCTTGATTTACACCACAGGGGAACTTTAAAGGTGCAGTAAGCGATTTCTGAGAATCATTGTTGAATACTGTTGATATTAGAAATCAACCCAATCAAACACACCCCTTCCTTCATTGCTCCGCCCCCAAAATACACAAAAACACACTGCAGAAGTGGATGTCTCTTTATTACAGCAGAAGCGAAGCAACATAAAGCACAGCTGATGAATGAACGACAAGAATGAACAATAAATAAATATATATATACAAGCAAGAGTAAAACAATTTTTTTTACAAAAAAACTAAACAAACAAATACTCGTTTTGGACCCATTCCTGCATCTCTCACTTTCTGTATGTGATGCACTGTTTGAAGAGCCTGTCAGAGGAATCAGCACATTCTGTCTTGAATAATTAAGCGAGGTGTCTTCTCATTGGATAAGGACACGCCGTCTCATGAATAATAATGAGACAGCGATGAGTCATCGATGAACTAGAGAAAACATCACATCCTGTGACGCTCACACGAAGACGAGTTTAAACTCGCAAGATGAAAATAAAGAAACTAACAGATGATAACACGTCTTCTGTGATGTTCAACACACATAGTGATTAGGGTTAGGGTTAGGTTGGGGTTTTGTGATTCTTCAAATACATCAGGGGCTTTGGTCTAAATATCAGGGGTTTGACTTTTTTTGCCTGCTATTAAATGTCCTTATCATCAACATTCTCAGCTGACGGCCCTCACATGTAGAGCACATCAGTTGGGTTTACACGGCCGTGATGTCGTAGTCACGAGTCCTCATCATGCATATTGACCTCTTTATACTGAGTCAAACCCGAATCAAACAACAAAAGACTAAGAGAAAATTCACTCGTTCTCGACTGAATAACTTTTGTAACTATATTTGTAATGTTATTTATAAAGTGCAGTGTTATTTTACATTTGATTACAGTTTCTGAACCTGAAAATCTTAAAACACTGTTTATTTCAATTGTATCTTTGTTCAGTTGTCTCTATTTGTTGCGATAGTAATTAAAAAAGAACAAATAAAAAAATTAGCTGAGTGTTTACTTGTCTTTAATAATGCTTGAAGTTTATAGGCTAGTTGTTCTTCTATGGTGTTTTTAAACCACGCTCCTTGTGTAAGTGTTTTCAGCCTGTTGATTCCTGTTCATGATATTCAGATACAATTACATGTTTTGCAATAAGACTAAATGTGAATGATATCTAAGGTTGTTTTTTGTACCTTATTGGAATCGAAATTAGGAATCGATAAGAATAGAAATCGGAATCAGAATTGTTAAAATTCAAACAATACCCAACCCTACATTAAGGCCAGGTAAACCTTTTACTAGGACACTGACACAGTTTTCTCCGTGCACACATGCATCCTGAAATAAGTTATTTTAATTGCGTTTAAACTGTCAAATCCACTCAAGCTTCACATATTCACATAGACACAGTCGGCATGTCTTCAGTGATGGTGCGTCTCAGTCAGCTCAATCAGACTAAATCAGAATATTGTGGCTCCAGTAAGGACAGTACACACACTGGCACACTACACACACTGGCACACTACACACACTGGGACACTGATGACCCACATACTGTTTTTGCCTACTATATAGTATGGAAGTAGTATTCAGACGCATGTATGTCTTTCTGCACGTGGAAGCTTGTTTCTTGGATCTAGTGTTGCTTCTGGAGGAACTTTTTTTTTGCATTCCTTTAGACCTTGATTTAGACCTTAAAAATAATAATAATAATAATAATAATAATAATAATAATAATAATATATATATATATATATATATATATATATATATATATATATATATATATATATATATATATATATATATATAAGACTTTGAGACACTTTAAGAATGTTCTGTTTGGGTTTTTCACTTTCAAGAAGCAATATGAAAATGATTTTTTTTGTTGTTGTGTAATTCTTATTTTTTTTTTTTGGAGGGGGGGGGGGTGATGCATGTAAGTGATCTATATCACATTTTTTTCTTTCAGTTATGTTATGTTTGGCTTTGAATGATTATCCCTTGGCATATGTTTGATTTACAAACCGTTATATAATATAAGATAATATAATCTAAAATATAATATAATATATGTAATATAATACCTCTCTGAAATGAGTTTTTGCCGGGTGGGATCATCAGCAGTGAAACTATCCTATGCTCTCATTCATAAAGACTCTCATCAGTCAACACATACTTGATGAACTGTTCCACTCGGGCGCAGCAGTAGGGAACGATCAAGCCCAGCTCGATAAAATACAGCCCGTTAAAGCGCTAATTAACTGTTTAAAAAAATAAAATCTATTTTAAGTACTTCTTTACAAAGAGTCTTACGAAATAGCTGGGTATATTGTATTTCAAAAATCATATTCTCCGAAACTAGTCTTGAACTTTCTCCCCCCGTCGACGAGGCCGGAGTGGTTCAGTCCATGAAAGCGGAAGTTCTGACAGTTAAACGCAGAGCGAGCGAAGTGAAGTTACAGGCACTTGTATGAGTTTGTGTTGATGTGTTGAACACGGCGTCGTAAACATTAAAGAGAGCTTTAGAGATGCGACGGAAGCAGAAGAGACTATTGCAGATCGCGTTTCTGCTCATCGTGGCCTTTCTGTTCTTGCCGAACGTCGGCTTGTGGTCCTCGTCTCTGGAGCGGTTGTTTGACAGCAGTTCTGCGGACGGACCCGGACTCTCACACACACAGGTACCGCAGATTTCACGCAGAAACACTGAACTGTCACTGTCACTGGGATACAAGACTCTCTGACTTCTTTCATCTCCGTCTGAACCGCACGCGAGGAACGCGACGCGACTAGAACGCTGTCGCTGAGGTTTTGTCGCGTCGCGCGCACTCTGTCAACGTGGTAATAGTTATCGGTTGATCGGTAATTATATGGTTCTTTTGAACGAAGTTCACAGTTTAGACACAGTTTTAGAGTCGTATCATTTGTCATGGAAATTAAACACAAAGACCTAATCGTAGTCCAGATTTTGAACATTAAAGTTGTTAACTTTGTCTTTTTTATGGCTATTGAGTTAAATACAAGTATTATATAAACATTTTCTGTTAAAATTATTCATCTGAAAATTACACTGGTTGTTTAGCACTTTTTTGTGCTTCAGAGCTAAATTGATTTTATTGGTATTGATCGTTTATTTTTTATTTCAGTGCAGTGACAACTATTTAATTTTGGAAATATATTAACTAAAAACACTATATCAGTGTCAGTGTTTCTGAACTCCCTGAAACTAACCATTGAAGTCTTGAGTTTCTTCCGGGAATGAACACGTCACAATATTCCTCATTATAATAATTAATGCGCAGAATAAAGGGGCGGGGCCTGGTTGAGTTAGTTAGTAGTGTGTTAAACTGGCGGTTATGGAAAGGGGCGGGACATTTCCCAAACACACTCGAAGCGCTCGACCAATCACAACACACTGCTCCAGCCGGCCAATCAGAGCACAGTGTGCTTTTCAGGAGGAGGGGCTTCATAGAGACAGGAAGTAAACAGAGCGTTACTGACAGACTGGGAAGAGAGGAGCCGCAACAATGGAGAATATGAGGAGAAAAATCAACATTCAAGCAGGAAAACCTGCTCTAGTATCAAGACTTTTTTAAAAAAGGGCACAAATTGAAGTTTTTGTTATATGCTTGTGAATTACGAAGCGACCTTGAGTTGAAAGGCTCAGTAAAATAAACATACCATTAAAGAACATTGGCATTGCTTAAAGTCACAAGAAGCAACACAACAGCAAGTGTTTTAATGTTTTCACTGAGCAGTTTGTCTGTTTTGATGTATCAGATCATGTTCAGTTACAGACCGACAGCTTTACATCTTTAACACTACAGTGTTGAAACACCAGCTCTTCTGCGATCTCTAGTCTCATCTGTAGTTTGCACAGTGTTGTTGAATAAGTCTTTTCCCTGCTCTGAATATGGGTGTGGAATGATATGAGGATAATGAAGATGAAATATCTCTCTCGAAGTGCCACAATCCCGACCGGAAGAGCAGGACTTCATCGGGCCGGGATGTGAGCGGTGCTCTTGAAAGGCGGTGTTGTGTTCTGCTCTGGACACGTGCTGTGGTGCGCTGGCTCGCGTCCAGGCCGAGGGCTGTTAGCGCCTCTGTTTCAGACCCGGAGATCCAGCAGTGACGGGCAGGTGCTGCGCTCTCATTTAGAGAACTGTGCAGGATCCGCACTAAAAGTGGACGTGCGCCCGAAGCCAAAAAATATTCAGACTTATAAAAGCGTGTGAACCTGCGCTAAATCCCCTTTATAAACCCCAGTCAGCGGAAGACTGTGTTCACACCCCGAAATAACCATATATGAGCTTACAACGCCTCGTTTTACTATGCAGATCCTCATCTGCATATCATTTGCATATGCATAATCATCCACGTGATTCCATGTTTAACGGTACAAGACATTAGGAGAATATGAGATACGGATGTGCGACACATTACATTGCTAAAAATCATTTAGTAGCCGATCCTTGCATTGTTTTTTAATAAATCAATCAAATAGTGTAAAATACATTTCAGAGAAAGTTTTTGTCAATCTTTTCCTCTGGCCAAATAGTATTTTGATAAATGAGACCCCTGGACTGCCCATTAATCCTTCACACACACTCCCAATCCCACACATTCCCATTTCTCTGCTAACTCATTCATCGGATTTGCCACAGTGTGTGAGTTTAGTGGCAGGAGCATTGAGCGTGCAGTGAGCGTGCTTGTTATTAACAGAGGTGCGGGCGTGGACACTGTTTGCATTTGAAAGACAGACACGTAGCAGAAAACTACATCCCTGTTTGTGTACTCGTACTAACGCCCTGCAAGTGTGCACTCATTAACAACCACACACTTTTGACTAGACTAACATTCCCATCCTGTTAGAGTAAACAGGCCTGTCAATCATCCTGTCACAAATTAGTAGCAACTCTGCTCATGTTTATTACATAATGATGCATTAATTAGAAGACGGCAAACAAACGTGTCATTTTGATAGTGTGCGGTTCGTGTATTTATAGTAGGGGTGTGACGAGACACTTACGAGACGAGACGAGACACAAGAGTTTTGCAGAATATTTCAGAAATCCTCAATGACAAAATTCATGACTGGAAAAATAGTATGCATGTGCATTTTGAAATGTTTTAACTAATAATCTTATAATGCATGTCATTTTAGGTCTACTTTATGATTATGAATTATCAAATGCATTGAAAGAAAACAATATACAAGCACTGTGCTTTTCTCCTGTGTGATTTCACATGAGTCTCTTCAGACCTTACTGTACATTTATGAGCTTCCAGAACTTCTCATTGAGTGTGTGTGTGTGTGTGTGTGTGTGTGTGACCTCCTGATTGAACTCCTTTCCACAATTGAACATAGAAATAAAAACAGTATAGATAACAGTTTTCTCTTAGTCTTATTAAGTGCAAACAATAATCAAAGTACTGTAGCAACTCTTTATAATAATTGCTGTTTTATTTTGCACCAGTTATAGGGTTAAGGTGGTGAGTTCGGAAAAGTTCGGCCGTGTAGAGAGAGACGAGGCTGGTGCGTTTGTGTACAGTTGTTCTTGCGTTCCGATTACAAGTTCAGAAACTCCCTTGTCTGTTGTCCTTCAAACGTTACAATGCTCTCCCAATATTCAAAGTACAAACAGAGACAAGAAGCACAACTACACAGTCCAGAGATAGGTTTGATAATGGGTTTTCTGTAGCCTAATTTGCGCGTATCAGGGAGCTTGTATTTTACTTTCACTTTCAAATTCGCGGTCGCGTGTACTCCGTGTACGGGGAGCGGCGGTGCTGAGCGCGCATTCTACACGACATTTATCAGACGTTTAGGCTCTGTTGCTCAACGAATCCTCCGTCGTCGTCTCGCGGTCAGTGAACCGTGATTCCTGCTGCCCTGTGTGCGACTGCAGCTCGTGTGGGATGAGCAGCGCAGACTTTTACATTACTTTATAATGGTTTTTATTTTTTTGAATGTGAGTGTAGCAGTGGCATGATCTATCCCAATTCTGATTTGTTGCCTATATATGATTTTTTGGACCGTCTGTTTACACGTTCTTTCAAATGTGACCCATATCCAATTCATGTGTTTACACTTGCCATACTATCTGAAACATCGCGCATGCTTAAAGGGGGTTCTGGCACAGATGGACAAACGTGAAATATGCTTGATGCTAGCTTTGTGATATAGCCTATGCGAAGTTCGCCAAACATCATGATTTTGAGGCGGAGGAGGACGAAAAGGGCCATCATCATTGCACATATGCTTCAGCTATTGTGTGCGAGAGAGTTCTCAGGACTGGCGGGAGCAGATTGTGGCGGGCTTTAATGAGGAGCTATGGGTCAGAAATTTTAGGATGAGCAAGCCAACCTTTGATATGTTGTGTTAAAGTGTGTCCACATTCCTCTCCTACGACGACACAGCGTTTCGACAGGCCATCCGTCCCTTTGCAGAAGCACGTCGGGGTTTCTCTCGTCATTAAACCGCGGAGACGTCGCCTAATGCCTCAGAAAATCCGATCTGCCTGTTTACATGACAGTCGCATTGCCACATATCCGATTTAGGCTATATCTGATTTATTTCCACATACGAATGAGGCCTGAAACCGATCTGGAAATATCCGAATGCATGCGTTTTTTTCCTGTTTACACGGTCATAGAACACATGAGGAAAGAATCGGAATTGGGTCACATTTCACTGACAGTGTAAACGAGGCCATAAACACAGACGGTTATGTCTGTGAATGTAAACCGCAGGGAAAGAAATCGCATGTGTATATTATATCTGTGTATTAAAGTGACAGCAGTGTAATATACAGAACCTACTGCTATATCTGCTGTTAATATGAATCAAACAAAAGAAAACAAATCACTCTCTGCTCTCGACTGAATAACTTTAGTAGCTTTAATAAGAATACATTTCTTACTTGAACGCTGCTGTAAAACGCTCTGGAGAGGAGATAAACATGCGGACTGTGTTCAGATCACTGAGGGGGTGGGGCCTATGCTAATTGGGTGGAGTATGTCAGCAGTTGTGGGCGGAGCTTAATTGTATGTGACATCACAAAAGCTAAAATCTGCAGTCGTGGCGATGTGTAACATCCTTGCAGCACCAAAGTAGAGTTAATATTAGTCAATTATTTCACAACCTTCATTATACACTTGGAAAAATACTGAGTTCCTGACCTCTGGGACCTCAGTGGTGGATACGATTGATAACTGGCTCTAAAATATTTAGAAAATGTATCTTGAAATTCATTATTATAATGGAACATCTTGAAATTCATTCGGTTCTGGTATTTTTTTCCTCCAACTCAACCTAGAAACAAGCTTTGCTCTTCCTCCTCCTCTTCCTCGGGTGCTCTCTCTGTTTCTGCAGGTTTTGTGTTCTGCTTTTCAGAGAATGCACTACTCAAACAAGCTTCATGTGTGTGTTCTCAGAGGCCGAAGAGACACAGAGTGCAGAACGACGGCGTTCGGAAACGGGACTGGCATGACTACGCCATTATTAAGAGTGAGGCGGCGCGCTCAGGTACGTCACATGATGGAAATCTCTTACAGCGAACATATTAGATTTGTTATTACTGAAAGATGCATGTGCTCAATAGAAAAATGCATGATGAAAAGTTTAATTTTACTCATTTCTACAAATCCTTTTTTTTTCGTTTTAATTTAATTATTCTGTTTTTGTTTTGGACTCCATTTTAATGGTTAAATTAAATTGTATTAATCAAAAAGCATGTCTAATAAATCTAAATATTTGAAACTTTGAAATAGGTTTTATTTTTTCTCAAATTCTGTTATATATTTTTTACTAAATTTTCCTTTTTTCCTTTTTCTGGATTTCATTTTCATGGTTTAATCAAAAGCATGTCTAATTAATTGAATTCATAAATACACAACTTTATTTATTTGTTTGCAGTAATAGGGCCCTATGAAATGTTAAGTTCTGTCAGAAGTTATTCCTCATAACTGTGTGTGTGTGTGTGTCAGGTGTGGGCGAGCAGGGCCGGCCGTACCCCCTCAGCGACTCGGACCGTGTGGATCAGGCCTACAGAGAGAACGGCTTCAACATCTTCGTCAGTAACCGGATCGCCCTCAACAGATCCCTGCCCGACATCAGACACCCGAAGTGAGTCTGATACACACATATGAGTCTGATACACACACTCCTGCCCGACATCAGACACCCGAAGTGAGTCTGATACACACATATGAGTCTGATACACACACTCCTGCCCGACATCAGACACCCGAAGTGAGTCTGATACACACATATGAGTCTGATACACACACTCCTGCCCGACATCAGACACCCGAAGTGAGTCTGATACACACATATGAGTCTGATACACACACTCCTGCCCGACATCAGACACCCGAAGTGAGTCTGATACACACATATGAGTCTGATACACACACTCCTGCCCGACATCAGACACCCGAAGTGAGTCTGATACACACATATGAGTCTGATACACACACTCCTGCCCGACATCAGACACCCGAAGTGAGTCTGATACACACATATGAGTCTGATACACACACTCCTGCCCGACATCAGACACCCGAAGTGAGTCTGATACACACATATGAGTCTGATACACACACTCCTGCCCGACATCAGACACCCGAAGTGAGTCTGATACACACACTCCTGCCCGACATCAGACACCCGAAGTGAGTCTGATACACACATATGAGTCTGATACACACACTCCTGCCCGACATCAGACACCCGAAGTGAGTCTGATACACACATATGAGTCTGATACACACACTCCTGCCCGACATCAGACACCCGAAGTGAGTACGATACACACATATGAGCCTGATACACACACTCCTGCCCGACATCAGACACCCGAAGTGAGTCTGATACACACATATGAGTCTGATACACACACTCCTGCCCGACATCAGACACCCGAAGTGAGTCTGATACACACATATGAGTCTGATACACACACTCCTGCCCGACATCAGACACCCGAAGTGAGTCTGATACACACATATGAGTCTGATACACACACTCCTGCCCGACATCAGACACCCGAAGTGAGTCTGATACACACATATGAGTCTGATACACACACTCCTGCCCGACATCAGACACCCGAAGTGAGTCTGATACACACATATGAGTCTGATACACACACTCCTGCCCGACATCAGACACCCGAAGTGAGTCTGATACACACATATGAGTCTGATACACACACTCCTGCCCGACATCAGACACCCGAAGTGAGTCTGATACACACATATGAGTCTGATACACACACTCCTGCCCGACATCAGACACCCGAAGTGAGTCTGATACACACATATGAGTCTGATACACACACTCCTGCCCGACATCAGACACCCGAAGTGAGTCTGATACACACATATGAGTCTGATACACACACTCCTGCCCGACATCAGACACCCGAAGTGAGTCTGATACACACATATGAGTCTGATACACACACTCCTGCCCGACATCAGACACCCGAAGTGAGTACGATACACACATATGAGCCTGATACACACACTCCTGCCCGACATCAGACACCCGAAGTGAGTCTGATACACACATATGAGTCTGATACACACACTCCTGCCCGACATCAGACACCCGAAGTGAGTCTGATACACACATATGAGTCTGATACACACACTCCTGCCCGACATCAGACACCCGAAGTGAGTCTGATACACACATATGAGTCTGATACACACACTCCTGCCCGACATCAGACACCCGAAGTGAGTCTGATACACACATATGAGTCTGATACACACACTCCTGCCCGACATCAGACACCCGAAGTGAGTCTGATACACACATATGAGTCTGATACACACACTCCTGCCCGACATCAGACACCCGAAGTGAGTCTGATACACACATATGAGTCTGATACACACACTCCTGCCCGACATCAGACACCCGAAGTGAGTCTGATACACACATATGAGCCTGATACACACACTCCTGCCCGACATCAGACACCCGAAGTGAGTCTGATACACACATATGAGTCTGATACACACACTCCTGCCCGACATCAGACACCCGAAGTGAGTCTGATACACACATATGAGCCTGATACACACACTCCTGCCCGACATCAGACACCCGAAGTGAGTCTGATACACACATATGAGTCTGATACACACACTCCTGCCCGACATCAGACACCCGAAGTGAGTCTGATACACACATATGAGCCTGATACACACACTCCTGCCCGACATCAGACACCCGAAGTGAGTCTGATACACACACTCCTGCACGACATCAGACACCCGAAGTGAGTCTGATACACACATATGAGCCTGATACACACACTCCTGCCCGACATCAGACACCCGAAGTGAGTACGATACACACATATGAGTCTGATACACACACTCCTGCCCGACATCAGACACCCGAAGTGAGTCTGATACACACATATGAGTCTGATACACACACTCCTGCCCGACATCAGACACCCGAAGTGAGTACGATACACACATATGAGCCTGATACACACACTCCTGCCCGACATCAGACACCCGAAGTGAGTCTGATACACACATATGAGTCTGATACACACACTCCTGCCCGACATCAGACACCCGAAGTGAGTCTGATACACACATATGAGTCTGATACACACACTCCTGCCCGACATCAGACACCCGAAGTGAGTCTGATACACACATATGAGTCTGATACACACACTCCTGCCCGACATCAGACACCCGAAGTGAGTCTGATACACACATATGAGTCTGATACACACACTCCTGCCCGACATCAGACACCCGAAGTGAGTCTGATACACACATATGAGTCTGATACACACACTCCTGCCCGACATCAGACACCCGAAGTGAGTCTGATACACACATATGAGCCTGATACACACACTCCTGCCCGACATCAGACACCCGAAGTGAGTCTGATACACACATATGAGCCTGATACACACACTCCTGCCCGACATCAGACACCCGAAGTGAGTCTGATACACACATATGAGCCTGATACACACACTCCTGCCCGACATCAGACACCCGAAGTGAGTACGATACACACATATGAGCCTGATACACACACTCCTGCCCGACATCAGACACCCGAAGTGAGTACGATACACACATATGAGCCTGATACACACACTCCTGCCCGACATCAGACACCCGAAGTGAGTACGATACACACATATGAGCCTGATACACACACTCCTGCCCGACATCAGACACCCGAAGTGAGTACGATACACACATATGAGCCTGATACACACACTCCTGCCCGACATCAGACACCCGAAGTGAGTACAATACACACATATGAGTCTGATACACACACTCCTGCCCGACATCAGACACCCGAAGTGAGTCTGATACACACATATGAGTCTGATACACACACTCCTGCCCGACATCAGACACCCGAAGTGAGTCTGATACACACATATGAGTCTGATACACACACTCCTGCCCGACATCAGACACCCGAAGTGAGTACGATACACACATATGAGCCTGATACACACACTCCTGCCCGACATCAGACACCCGAAGTGAGTCTGATACACACATATGAGTCTGATACACACACTCCTGCCCGACATCAGACACCCGAAGTGAGTCTGATACACACATATGAGTCTGATACACACACTCCTGCCCGACATCAGACACCCGAAGTGAGTCTGATACACACATATGAGTCTGATACACACACTCCTGCCCGACATCAGACACCCGAAGTGAGTCTGATACACACATATGAGCCTGATACACACACTCCTGCCCGACATCAGACACCCGAAGTGAGTCTGATACACACACTCCTGCCCGACATCAGACACCCGAAGTGAGTCTGATACACACATATGAGTCTGATACACACACTCCTGCCCGACATCAGACACCCGAAGTGAGTCTGATACACACATATGAGCCTGATACACACACTCCTGCCCGACATCAGACACCCGAAGTGAGTACGATACACACATATGAGCCTGAGACACACACTCCTGCCCGACATCAGACACCCGAAGTGAGTCTGATACACACATATGAGTCTGATACACACACTCCTGCCCGACATCAGACACCCGAAGTGAGTCTGATACACACATATGAGTCTGATACACACACTCCTGCCCGACATCAGACACCCGAAGTGAGTCTGATACACACATATGAGCCTGATACACACACTCCTGCCCGACATCAGACACCCGAAGTGAGTCTGATACACACACTCCTGCCCGACATCAGACACCCGAAGTGAGTCTGATACACACATATGAGCCTGATACACACACTCCTGCCCGACATCAGACACCCGAAGTGAGTACGATACACACATATGAGCCTGATACACACACTCCTGCCCGACATCAGACACCCGAAGTGAGTCTGATACACACATATGAGTCTGATACACACACTCCTGCCCGACATCAGACACCCGAAGTGAGTCTGATACACACATATGAGCCTGATACACACACTCCTGCCCGACATCAGACACCCGAAGTGAGTCTGATACACACATATGAGTCTGATACACACACTCCTGCCCGACATCAGACACCCGAAGTGAGTCTGATACACACATATGAGCCTGATACACACACTCCTGCCCGACATCAGACACCCGAAGTGAGTACGATACACACATATGAGCCTGATACACACACTCCTGCCCGACATCAGACATCCGAAGTGAGTCTGATACACACATGATACACTGTATCTTTAGTGGACTTAAGCTCATTTAGTGGAAGGTTAGTAATGCCCCAGTGTTCTACAGAGCGATGTAGAAGGTCTTTTATTCCTACTGCAGTTAGGCTAGGTTTATTAATGAAGTTGTGTAATTTTTGTATGTACTGATTGTTGTTGTTTGTAATGTTTAATTGTCTATTTGTGTTGTTTGTAATGTGCAATGGTGGCAAATGAGTTTCCACTTACAGGGATTAATAATGTTTTCTAATCTAATCTAATCTAATCGAATCTAATCTAATCTAATTCTCAAGCACATTACAGGACATTAATAGTGTGCTGAATTTCAGTGTAAGTTTGCTGTGTAGAGCCCTAGTAAGATAACAGGCCAGTGTTTTCTCTGAGATATATTACTTACTGAATTCTTCACCTCACCTCACCATGTACAGTCATGGAAAATAAGGTCAGGGAATAGCAAAGTCTTGGAAATTTCTGCATTTTTAGTAAGACTCAAGTATCAGCTCTAAAATATTTTAGTAGAAATTAAACTTGTATTGTAGAGTTAAACTTTCCTTGTACAATAAATAGATAAATAGTTTCTGTTCAGGATCATGTAATATTTAGGGCTGCCCTCGACTTAAGATTTTTCTAGTCGATTAGTAGTTTCTAGTCGACTAATCACGCGTTATATTAATATTATATTAATAATCCATAAATCAAAATAATTAGCCTTTAATTGCCTATATAAAACACATAGCCTATTCAAACACACATAAAGCCACAGCGCACCGGCAAACATAATGATTATGAGTGTGTGGTATAAAAACAGAAGACAGTTTGAACGTTTTAATCATTTATTGGTAATGTTTTCGGCTGCAGAGATTAAAGGATTACCTTTAATCTTGGTAATAAACCCTACCTCTAATAAAAGGTAATCGTTGTTTTAACATTTATGCATTTATTTTGTAAATGGCGTTTGACTTAATCTTTGCATGTTCGCTTAGTAAACACTAGGTTGGTACTTCCGCCTACGTCACACGTTTCATACGGATTACATAATCTGAGAAAATTTATTTTCCATTTGAATCTGTTCATTCAGTAGTAGACATTTCATGCTTTCTAAAGATATATTTCTCATGTCTGTGAGGAAAATATACGCTGAGTTTCGGTTCATTTTCCTGACAAGCTCAAGTTCACTGAAACTGAGACGGCAGAGAGCGTATCCTGATTGTTTTCATTATGTTACAAAAGCACAACTTTTTATTGTTATTGTGAGTTTACAGAAATAAAAGTAGAGCCTTAACAGTTTGCATGATCTTATCTGAACAGAAATGACAGAGTATTTTTATTTTATTTTAAGTTAAGTGCAGTGATGCACCGGTATGGCGTTATTTTTTAGTCAAAAGTTATGAGCGTGTAAGACATGCTCACGAGCACATTATGTTATTTCACACGCGCAAAAATGAACCTTCAGCTGGCATGATAAAAGTACTCGCGCACAAATTCAACAACCGAGAGGTGTACAGGTAGCTGCGAGCGAGCGCCTGGCATACTCTCATGGGTTAACTCTGCTTGTACAGTGGAATCCTGCTCGCGCGCAGCGGGCTTCTGCTCGCGGAGTGCTGTTTTGCTCGCGCAGTGGATTTCTGCTCTCTCAGCTGATTTCTGCTCCCTCGAGTCTACACGACTTTTGACAATTTGGGGGCGGAAACCAAGGCGGGCACTGACCCTCTTATGATTGGTCACTTTCATCATGGAAAATCTTGGGAAATCCTAACCCCGCCCACCTTCTGACGCAGCGCGCGTCACTCAGCTCGCTCTGCTACTCCGGCTATCTCTGTGTATATTTTAGGCAACGAAATATGTGATAAAACACCATACTAACTATTTTCGTTTTCATTTAAAGAAATCTTAAACATGATAGCCACACAAATGTGGTTCATGCAACGCGTATTGATTATATTCACTGCACATAACGTTTGCCTATTTATAAAAAAAAAAATATATATATATAAAACACAAACCTGCCTCTTTTCGTTTTAAATATAATATAAAAACATTAAACATTTTAATATGGTCCAGGCAATATGTGCATTTGTACTAAACAACAGATTTTGCAGTAAACAACATTACAGTTTTTAAATTTTTAAATACAATTATTACAATTTAAAATGACAAAACTCAACTTAGGTCTCTTTTTGTTAAATTTCAGTTTTATCAATATTAGCCATGATAAAAGTATAAGTAAAAGGTATAAGAAGCTATACAAATAAAGCAAACAATTCAGTCAAACATACAAAGTCAGCGCTCTTGTCTAACCATAACGATGACCGGGCGCTCGGCACTCATGTACCCCGCCTGGAACAGCCTTTCCTCGGTTATAGTCTTTCTGACGTTCGCCACTTTCGCTGGAGTCTCTGTAGTGGTTAAACATGAGATATAATTCGTCTTGTGTATATCTAACGGGCGATTTTTGGTCTCGTGAATCTATAATTTATTCCCTGGCCAATCGTTTTGGCTGAGGGGAAGTTTCATAACTTTATAAGCTATTTAACATTACCGTTGTATGTTTAGACTAGAGCGCTGACTTTGTGTGTTTGACTGAATTGTTTGCTTTATTTGTATAGCTTCTTATACCTTTTACTTATACTTTTATAATGGCTAATATTGATAAAACTGAAATTTAACAAAAAGAGACTGGGTTGAGTTTTGTCATTTTAAATTGTAATAATTGTATTTAAAAATTTAAAAACTGTAATGTTGTTTACTGCAAAATCTGTTGTTTAGTACAAATGCACATATTGCCTGGACCATATTAAAATGTTTAATGTTTTTATATTATATTTAAAACGAAAAGAGGCAGGTTTGTGTTTTATATTTTGTTTTGTTTTTTATAAATAGGCAAACGTTATGTGCAGTGAATATAATCAATACGCGTTGCATGAACCACATTTGTGTGGCTATCATGTTTAAGATTTCTTTAAATGAAAACGAAAATAGTTAGTATGGTGTTTTATCACATATTTCGTTGCCTAAAATATACAGAGAGATAACCGGAGTAGCAGAGCGAGCTGAGTGACGCGCGCTGCGTCAGAAGGTGGGCGGGGTTAGGATTTCCCAAGATTTTCCATGATGAAAGTGACCAATCATAAGAGGGTTAGTGCCCTCCTTGGTTTCCGCCCCCAAATTGTCAAAAGTCATGTAGACTCTCGCTCGAGCGAGCAGAAATCAGCTGAGCGAGCAGAAATCCACTGCGCGAGCAAAACAGCACTCCGCGAGCAGAAGCCGCTGCGCGCGAGCAGGATTCCACTGTACAAGCAGAGTTAACCTATGAGAGTATGCCAGGCGCTCGCTCGCAGCTACCTGTACACCTCTCGGTTGTTGAATTTGTGCGCGAGTACTTTTATCATGCCAGCTGAAGGTTCATTTTTGTGCGTGTGAAATAACATAATGTGCTCGTGAGCATGTCTTACACGCTCATAACATTTGACTAAAAAATAACGCCATACACCGGCGCTTGCAATAATGCACTTATGCACCTAATAATAGCGCACATTTATCTAGGTTAACGTATTAATAGGCGAATGTTTGGACTTTACCGATCTGTCCGTCACAGACTGTGTGATTTCATCACTTCCTGTGGAGTTTTTTTCTTTCTGAGACCAACCAACTGTTAGATAAAAGATCTCAGAATGAAGTCAATGATCAGTGGAGAGAAGAGCAGAACACCAGATCTGGGCACCAAGAATCACACACACACACACACACACACACACACACACACACACACACACACACACACACACACACACACACACAGAAGTGCAGTTCACTCAAAGTCAGCTTTATTGTGCTCGTGCCATCGTTTATATAGCAAGTCTATAAAGAAAAGAGTCTGTAAGTCCATATAGAAAAGAAAGGAAACTGTCAGCTGAACTGAAAGAATCCATAGATAGACAAAGAACTCCATTCATAATTATATCATCTGCAACATTGCTCCTCATCACTAGCACCAGGGATGGAAATTAGCACCCGCCACCAGCCAAATGCAGTTGATTTTGTGTTGTGGCGGGTAAACTCGCTTCACCTACCGGCCACCGTGGCGGGTAAATAAAAATAGTATACTGTTTCACACGGATGGTGGACACTTTTAGAGGAGGCACACCTTCAAAAAAATGTGGCGTTACATCGCAGGCGTTAAGAGGTCTGCAGAGAAAACATGTCAGGAGGAGCCAGTGGACAAAGAGGCGAAGGTCAAAAAAATTTTTTTTTAAAGAACGATGGAGAAAAGCAGACAATGGGGAGTCCCGCGATTGGTTAGTTTACGACGAGACAAGTTCTGCTCGGTATGTCGTCAACACGCTTCAGACGATTGTGTGTGTAAGGCACGGCGCCAGGATTTCAGTTTTGGATGTGCCAGACCAATTGTGGGTGGGCTTTAAATTAAAAACGTTATTCAATCACTGTTTAACATAATAAAAATTACGGACTAATATACTGTTATATTATCTGTGCGAATAATATAGATTTTAATAGCTTGATGCTCTTTAAATATTTTGTTGCATTGTAAAAAGTGTCGGTGCATAGGACGGACCTCTCCGCGATCGCTCTCCATGGTTCTGACCAAAGAAGAGCGCTTTGTAATCTCCATTACGCATCATACCTGGCGTTGTCTCTTAGTGCGCTACGAAGACTCTTGAGGTATAATTAACTAAAGGTATGCTACCACTAAAGGTATACCATTGCTAGGCGTCTTCAGGGCTATCATCCACTCGCGAGGCAGAGGCGCTGGCGCCCTCCTAGTCGCTGAGAAAGATATGATACATCATGAGATGCACAAATATGTCTGGAAACATGACATGTAAGACATGATTTTGACCACTTCATTGAGTTTTGTTTTGTAGAAAGACTCTTTTTAAAAGATTTTCGTTTTGTATAAATTGTATCTTAATTTTGATCAATGTTTTATCAATGTTTTATTGCCTGTATTTAATAAATAAGAAGCAAATATATAGCAGACAATGTAATAATGCGCCGGCATGATCACTTGCATTGCACGTGAACTGAAGGGCGCCGAAACTCAGCTTGTGCCTCACAGATTTGAGAAATATAGGCTATCTATTACAGAAAGCTTGAAATGTCTACTTTTAAACGAAAATATTCAAAACCAAAAGAAATAGGCTCTCTGATTGTGGAATCCATATGAAATGTGCATTTCTCTCTGGCGTTCATGGCGAGTCCGCATTGTCAACTTCATCTTTGCAGTGACAAAGAAAACAGCAGTTTATTAATAAATAATTAAATGTCTCCTTGCTATTTTAGACACATTCATAATCATTACTTTTACCGGTTCTTTGTGGCTAGCTTTAAGCGTGTGGTCGTGCGCTTGAGTGCGGCTATATTACGTTAACGCTCATTATCCTGTGTAGGCTATATAGCCTATTTAAGTAGCATAATTAAAATAATATACAGGGGCGATTTGTCCACAAATGGCTTAAATTAACAACTACTAGTCGACTAGAAAAAAATTTTTTTAAGTCGGAGGCAGCCCTTATTCCACATATTTTCGAGCCAGGCTCAGGCCATTCTGTTTCTGCGAGCGGAGCGGAATATTCAGAAATGCGCTCTCCACTCACGAGCTCTGATCGGAACAAACCCGAACTACTGTCTGCTGAATTTGCGCAGAAACATAAAAATAGACATAACCATGCAGCTTTTTAAAAATTTTAAAACTAAACATTTAGACTATTTTAGCACAAATTAAGAGGTTATTGACGATTTTTTATAGTTCTTGACAAAATTAGAATATATTAAACGGGTTTTTTTGAAGAAGAAGAAGAAGAAAAGTTTTGGGTGGGCCTGTTGAAAAGTGGGTGGGCGGCCTGCACCCATAACGCCATGCCTGGTGTGTATAAGAAAGAAAGAGAAAATGTCAGTATTTCATTGAGACATGAGATTGAATAAACTGCTTAAGTATTGTAGATCTTGTAGTATTAATTTTCACTTGCAGTTACACATTGTCGGTTAAAAACAAGAAAGTGGCTGGTAAAAACATTGAGTGGCTGGTAGATTTTGAAATCCACCAGCCACAATTAAAAAAGTTAATTTCTATCCCTGACTAGCACGTGTCTTACGAGCACGGGACTAAACAGGGTGTACAAGAAATGATTAGATAGATAGAAAAGGAGATGCAAACATATTTATCCTTAAAGTAATGTTGACTAATGGTTAGTCCACTATTTAGGGGCAGCCGTAGTAATATAGTTAGACAGAAGTGTAATATTGAAATGGTTACACTTTATTTTGTGTCATTGTTACAGTGTAATTATATATTTAAGTACTGAGTAATATTGAGTAATGTACTTACTATAGGGTTAGGGTAGGATTAGGGTTTGGTTTGGTTTAGGGTTAGATGCATGTACTTATGCATAATTTATAGTTATTACTATAGTAACTACATGTAACATATGTAACAACGACACTGTAAAATAAAGTGTTACCTTGAATATTTAAACAGGCCAATCTGGGATATTTTCCCTTTCCCTGTATTACCTTCTCATGACATTACTAGTTCAAACCCCTCACAGCATTACATGTCCTTCTTCCTCTCCTCTGACTGCTGTAATCTCTCAGTATTTTCCTCTTTTGGAGAGTCTGTCATGGGTTTTTATCCTCCGCTATTGTAAGCACTGATCATATTTGCTTCGTTTTAACTGCATATTCACCACTGTAGAAGAACGACTGCTTCTGATCACTATCAGCATTTCCTTCTGACATCCTACAGTCCAGGAGTGAGAGAAACCTAACGAAAGACGGCAAAACGACAAACATCACAGCTTAAGTTGCTAATAAAACATAGGCGTGATGAATAATGGGTAGTTTTTATCTCCAGAAGAGATCATGGGTATTAGTTTGGGTGGGATTCTTCCATATAAACTCCACAGTTACGTTTACTGAGAAACACACTAAGATGATATGGCGACGCGCTCTCATTGGCGTAGTAATAGCAGACGGTTGCAGTCATGGGCTCACATGGCCATGTCAAATAGTGTTCCGGTTGCTCACTTCCAAAGATATTTACACACTAGTCGACAAACTAGTTTTACCAGTAACTAGTTAGGTGTAGGTTCGGCAAAAGAGGACTGGTAGCCCTGTGTTTGTATATAGACACATTAAGTATACGGTTAAAGTCGCAGTGAGCGTTTTCTGAGAAACACTGTTGAAAATTGAAATCAACACCCAAACAATTTTGTGAATATTTGCTAGATGTCTATGTATAAAGTCACTCTCTCTCACCGTGTGCTAACTACACATGATGCAACGCGCGATAAAAGGTTCTTCTCCATGTTAATCAGTGTTTGTCCTATCCAGCCGCGACGATTCTATTTTAGAAACGGTTTCTATTTTTCTGCGACGTCGCGCTGGAACAACAAACACAAAGTGTGGCGATGATAATCTCAGGGACTGTTTATGTGCTTTATTTAATGTTAAAAGCGTGTCATGTGACTCTGAATATCATTTAGTGCTCCAGCTTTGAGGCTGTAAAAGCAACAGTGGATAATTCACCTCAGATCTTCAAATTAAACAAGAACGTTCAAACTGTGAACAAACAAGTGTATTCTTGGACAAAGATGGTTTTAGTAACTCAGCCTATGTATCTTTAATAATGTTTAAATGGTGTAATATTTGTGAATTTGATTATGTAGCTACTTATCCATTTTCTTGCGAGTGCCGTCAGGATTACTCTCTGGTGCCGTGAGACTCCGCCCACATGCTGTTCTGATTGTCTGACTCCGCCCACACGCTGTTCTGATTGGCTGACTCCGCCCACATGTTGTTCTGATTGGCTGACTCTGCCCACACACTGTTCTGATTGCTTGACTCCGCCCACATGTTGTTCTGATTGACTGACTCTGCCGACACACTGTTCTGATTGCTTGACTGCGCCCACACACTGTTCTGATTGGCTGACTCCGCCCACACGCTGTTCTGATTGGCTGACTCCGCCCACACGCTGTTCTGATTGTCTGACTCCGCCCACACGCTGTTCTGATTGGCTGACTCCGCCCACATGTTGTTCTGATTGGCTGACTCTGCCGACACACTGTTCTGATTGCTTGACTGCGCCCACACACTGTTCTGATTGGCTGACTCCGCCCACACGCTGTTCTGATTGGCTGACTCCGCCCACACGCTGTTCTGATTGTCTGACTCCGCCCACACGCTGTTCTGATTGGCTGACTCCGCCCACATGTTGTTCTGATTGGCTGACTCTGCCGACACACTGTTCTGATTGCTTGACTGCGCCCACACACTGTTCTGATTGGCTGACTCCGCCCACACGCTGTTCTGATTGGCTGACTCCGCCCACACGCTGTTCTGATTGGCTATGGGTTTTGATTGATTTTGACGCATCTCGCAGGCGCGTCACGTCTAGTGTGGACAGACACATCATTTGTCGCTGGAATCTTATCGTATCGCGTCTGGTTAGGACACGGTGTTAAAGTGTGTCTAAATTCTGAGAATGCTGTAATTTTACTCTTATTCTTAGACTTAATAATAAGTGTAAAGACTGAGCTCTAAGATATTTAAGAGAGTTACGAGTAACACTATGGCGGCACACACTTTCCAACGAAGATATTGAAGTTATATGATGACAGAGAGTTAATAAACCCATACAGGCTTGACCTTATCAGAGATGTAATAACTTCTCCCACTGCGTACACTTCTCACATGTGTCCGGTACTTCACCACTCAGAGTCACAGCACAGGTCCGAATCCCATACTTCCCTACTATATAGTGGACGAAAAACAGTGTCTGAATACACAGTGCTCATAAAACACTTCTGAAGTGTGCATGCGATGAACACTTGGCTATCCCATGAGGCCACAGGAGAGGATTTACAGGTCATGTGATAATGACAACATGGCGGCTGTAGTGTGTCCAGATTGCACTCATACTATAGAGAACACATTGCTATGGAGTTATTATTACTTATTCAAAAAATTTTAAAATAATGTAATTGCCTTATTTAAATTATTTGATTATAATTACATTAAATGATGACATAGTCCTGTCTGTTGATTGGAAACGGTGATGCATTTTATTTTTCAGGATTCTTTGATTTCATAGAAAGTTTAAAAGAACCGCATTTATTTGAAATATAATTTTTGTAACATTTATAAATGCCTTTACTGTCACTTTTGATCAATTTAAAGCGTAAAGTATTGATTTCTTTACTTTTTTTCTGACTCCAAACTTGTGAATCCACAACAACCTGAAGCAGCACGACTGTTTTCAACACTGATAATAATCATAAATGTTTCTTGAGCATCAGATCCTCATATTAGAGTGATTTCTGGAGGATCATGTGACACTGAAGACTGGAGTAATGATGCTGAACATTCAGCTTTGATCACAGGAATAAATTACACTTTACTGTATATTCACATAGAGAACAGCTGATTTACACTGGAATAATATTTCACTGTTTTACTGTATTTATGATCGAATAAACGCAGCTCTGGTGAGCAGAAGAGACTCTTAATACTGTGTGATTCCCTGGATGACCAGAAGCTTCTTGAGCATCAGTGAATGTTTGTGACTTTTATAATAGTTGTGTTCGAGTCCTTTGGTTCTCACTATTATACAGTCACTGTTGGAAATGATCAACACTGGGAAGTTTAACTCTCACAACTCTCAGCAAACGGTTCATTCCTGCAGATTCAACACTGTGGGACTAAATCTGATTATGAATAACTGGGCAAATGTGAATGTTTGTGACTTTTGCAATACTTGTGAGTGTCATACAGTCACTGTTGGAAAGGGTTAGTGAAGGGTTTTGCTAACAACGATCACAAAACACACAAACAGTCATTGATCATCCAGGTAACGACACGCTTTATTGGGAATCAAGGGTAAACGTTTGAACTGGTTCAAATTCAACAATGTGGGACTAAATCTGATGCATGCTTTTGAGTAACTGGGCATATATTTTCCCTCTCCACCATTGAAACCGGTTGTAACTGTGTGTGTGTGTGTGTGTGTGTGTGCAGCTGTAAGACGAAGCTGTATGCCGAAGACCTCCCCAACACCAGCATCATCATCCCCTTCCACAACGAGGGCTGGTCGTCTCTCCTCCGCACCGTCCACAGCGTCCTGAACCGCTCGCCGCCGCAGCTCCTGGCCGAGATCGTGCTCGTCGACGACTTCAGCGACAAGGGTACGCATCATAACCTCTGATCACGTGACACCTCCTGTGTCTCACGTCCTGCTGGGAGGTCGTGTTTACGACGGCTTGTTCGCCGGAGTCAGATGGCGGAGTGCTTTCTCTTAATTACACAAGAATACAGAGCACGGTTCGTGAACTCGAGGTCTCGGAAGAAATGCTTTGTGTTTTTAAATCATTTGTGAAGCCACTGCAAACTTTATCGTTACATATTAAGTCACATTTATTTATGTAGCACTCTTTGAGTGTTTCAAAGCAGCTTTACAGAGATAACAGGAAAATAATTTTGTTTCCAGAAGAAAACAGCGTCACAGTCCAGCTTAAGTATGTTCAGTGAAGGTTCATTTCCGTTTTAAAAAAGTTATTCATTTAGTTCATATATATATATATACTGTATAGCTCAGTTCAGTTCTCATATAATGGTGTCAATGCAGGAGATCAATAATATTGTTGAATATTAAATTAAATGTTAAATTGAACTAAGCAAGCCGAGCCAATGGCAACAAAGGTGGAAAAAGGCGACAATTACAACAATTACATTGTTATATTATAATGCCGTCATATTCTGTGCAGGCGATTAGCTTACTTCACTGTAAATAGAAAAGCCTGATGATATTCACTGCTAAACACCTTTAAGTATTGTGTTCCTCCATGTTTCTCACTGACACGCACAAAACTCATAAAGATCTTAAAGAAAATCCCGAGCTTCCCACACGTATTTACGACACTGTGGTGCGTTCTTGTGCGTCCAACTCGTAAATACAGTCTTCACGAGATGACTTGAACGCACCGTCAGGCCTTGTCCACACTGACTTCGCATCTTTTCTCTCTGTTTGTCCTTCCGTTCACACTGAGACGGCGTTTTTAGAAACTAAGCTTTTTGAAAACGCTCTCCAAAGTGGATGAATTTGAAAACACTGTGTTCGTGTTGTAGTGTGGACTGAGAAAACTGAGGTATTTAAAAATGAGAAAGTTTAGTCATGTGACGCTGTTGTACCAATAGATGTTCATGTTTATAGCGGTGTTGTGTCTCACTTTCACACAGTTGCTAAAATATGTTAGTTCACACACTCTTCATATCAGTCCTGCAAAGATGACAGAAAACTCACTCGCATCTGCTGTCCTGCGGTGAAACATGAGAGATTTAGTGTTTTAGACCAAACCTATAATGGTGACTGAGAGGGACCTGGACGATCAGTGAACGCTTTGCTAGATAAAATGATCCTGCCAGAAGAATTGCGTAATAACTTTAATATTTGTGTGTCCATCTGCATCATCTCAGTGAGCTTTTGTGAGATTTTACGCATGCGCTGTAAAGGGGAATTTAGCGTTTTCAGGGCGTTTTCCAAAAGTTTACATGTAGACGCAGCCTCAGTCAGTGTGTTTTATATGCGTGACAGATGTAAGCCATGACCCTGGCCTGTCCTGCAGCGCGTCACATGCTCATAAGCTCCAGATTGGCCGTAATCCGCTCACTATAGCTCAGATTTGAGGGTTGCTGCTTGTTTTAATCAAACACAAATATGTTTCATTTCAGCCCAGTATTTGTGTTTCATCTGACTCGTCCACACAGTACTCGTGCAGGACAGTTCAGTTCTTTACAATAATATAATATAGAATGAAAAATAAATAAGCTGTTACACTGAGATGGTTTGGGAAAACCATAAAGTGTTTTTGTACCATCAATTATTGGCCACAGGCAGCGTTAACTCATCAAAATTAAATGATTGTTTATTGCTTATGAATTTCCAATATTTTCTTCAGCAAGGAGTTTAAACTTTTAATGGCAAACAATACCCGTGTGAGATCAATTCTTTATTAGGCTTATAATATAATAAAATATAGGCCTAATATAATATAATATAAAAATGAATTGAAGTATTTGAAGTGATATAATATATCAGTTTATATGCTTCAATTTGTTTTGATATTATATTATTATATATGGATATGTTCCGCATCAGACGTGCGCGCAGCTTAGCGGGAACATTGACTGCACTTCATCTGTGACGCAATTATGCTGAAGCTTTAACATGTGAATATTAGATGAATCATTTGTGATAGCATTATTGACAACAACATGTTTCAAATGACCTTCTGATTTAAAAAAAAAAATGTGCACGAAAAACTAATGTGTGATTTCAAAACTACCCACATCTGCACTTCTTTGTGGCAAAGATGTGACAACAAGCAGAAATATGAGTGAAATCAAAACTAAGTTTATATGCATCACAGTATATCACTATATGTCCAGGCCACTTTTCAGAACTCCTCTGATCAAAGTGTCAAACGAGGGCCTCAATGTGAGGAAGATATTGCACTATATCTGACTAAAATATGTCATATTTGAATCATGACTGAGCTTTAATAAACTGACAGACTCGAACACAACTTCTGTTCTAAGATCAAAACATGTCAAGCATTTTCACTGTTGCTTTCAGTGTTAAGAGATGAAGAGAGACGGAGAAAGAGCCATGTAATAGTTTTATGCGAGAAACAGACCAAAATGTATTCATCATTCCTGAGTTTTTAAATTCGCTGCATTATGATGGTTTACGTGATTGGAAGCACTGAGCAATATTAAAGAATTAGTTCACTTCAGAATTAAAATGTCCTGATAATCTACTCTCCTCCTCGTCATCCAAGATGTTCATGTCTTTCTTTCTTCAGTGGAAAAGAAATGAAGGTTTTTGAGGAAAACACTCCAGGATGTTCCTCCATATAGTGTCTTCAATGGGGTCCAACGGGTCGAAGGTCCAGATGTGAGTTTCAGTGCAGCTTCAAAGTCTCGACACGATCCAGCCGAGGAATAAGAGTCTCATCTAGACAAACCAGCGGACATTTTATAACAAAATAAACATTTATATACTTTTAACCACAAATGCTGGTCTTGCACTAGCTGTGATGCGACACACATTACGTAATCAGGGTGAAAGGTCACGCAAGACGTTTACAAAGCGAATGTGCAAAGACTAAGTAAAAAATTATAATAATAATTAAAAGGTAAAATAACGAGGTCGGACGATTTTGAAGTTGGAGGAGAAAATAAGATTCTATTCTACATTCATAAACCAGAAGAAGCTTGACCTTTCACCCTGATTGCGTAATGTGTGGCGCATCACAGCGAGTGCAAGACCAGCATTTGTGGTTAAAAGTATATAAATGTTTATTTTATAAAATGTCCGCTGGTTTGTCTAGATGAGACTCTTATTCCTCGGCTGGATCGTGTCGAGACTTTGAAGCTGCACTGAAACTCACATCTGGACCTTCGACCCGTTGGACCCCATTGAAGACACTATATGGAGGAACATCCTGGAGTGTTTTCCTCAGAAACCTTCATTTCTTTTCCACTGAAGAAAGAAAAACATGAACATCTTGGATGAGGTAAATTATCTGGAAATGTTAATTCTGAAGTGAACTACTCCTTTAACACTGATGTCCTGACACAAGAATGCTTTAGTAAGAGGGATGCTGTAGTGTGTTGTTCCTCTGTTGGCCCAGAGCACCTGAAGGCCCCGCTGGAGGAGTACATGGTGCGCCTGCCGAAGGTGCGGATCCTGCGGACCAAGAAGCGCGAGGGTCTGATCCGGACGAGGCTCCTGGGAGCCGAAGCCGCCACTGGGGACGTCATCACCTTCCTGGACTCCCACTGCGAGGCCAACGTCAACTGGCTGCCTCCCTTACTGGGTAAACTACCCTCCCTTACTGGGTAAACTAACCTCCCATACTGGGTAAACTACCCTCCCTTACTGGGTAAACTACCCTCCCTTACTGGGTAAACTAACCTCCCATACTGGGTAAACTACCCTCCCTTACTGGGTAAACTACCCTCCCATACTGGGTAAACTACCCTCCCTTACTGGGTAAACTACCCTCCCATACTGGGTAAACTACCCTCCCATACTGGGTAAACTAACCTCCCTTACTGGGTAAACTACCCTCCCTTACTGGGTAAACTACCCTCCCATACTGGGTAAACTAACCTCCCTTACTGGGTACACTAACCTCCCATACTGGGTAAACTACCCTCCCATACTGGGTAAACTACCCTCCCTTACTGGGTAAACTACCCCCCCATACTGGGTAAACTACCCTCCCATACTGGGTAAACTACCCTCCCATACTGGGTAAACTACCCTCCCATACTGGGTAAACTAACCTCCCTTACTGGGTAAACTACCCTCCCATACTGGGTAAACTACCCTCCCTTACTGGGTAAACTACCCTCCCTTACTGGGTAAACTACCCTCCCATACTGGGTAAACTAACCTCCCTTACTGGGTACACTAACCACCCATACTGGGTAAACTACCCTCCCTTACTGGGTAAACTACCCTCCCTTACTGGGTAAACTACCCTCCCATACTGGGTAAACTACCCTCCCTTACTGGGTAAACTACCCTCCCATACTGGGTACACTACCCTCCCATACTGGGTAAACTACCCTCCCATACTGGGTAAACTACCCTCCCATACTGGGTAAACTACCCTCCCATACTGGGTAAACTACCCTCCCTTACTGGGTAAACTACCCTCCCTTACTGGGTAAACTACCCTCCCATACTGGGTACACTAACCTCCCATACTGGGTAAACTACCCTCCCTTACTGGGTAAACTACCCTCCCTTACTGGGTAAACTACCCTCCCATACTGGGTAAACTACCCTCCCTTACTGGGTAAACTACCCTCCCATACTGGGTAAACTAACCTCCCTTACTGGGTAAACTACCCTCCAATACTGGGTAAACTAACCTCCCTTACTGGGTAAACTACCCTCCCATACTGGGTAAACTACCCTCCCTTACTGGGTAAACTACCCTCCCATACTGGGTAAACTACCCTCCCTTACTGGGTAAACTACCCTCCCTTACTGGGTAAACTCCCTCCCTTACTGGGTAAACTACCCTCCCATACTGGGTAAACTACCCTCCCATACTGGGTAAACTACCCTCCCTTACTGGGTAAACTACCCTCCCATACTGGGTAAACTACCCTCCCATACTGGGTAAACTACCCTCCCTTACTGGGTACACTACCCTCCCATACTGGGTAAACTACCCTCCCTTACTGGGTAAACTACCCTCCCTTACTGGGTAAACTACCCTCCCTTACTGGGTAAACTACCCTCCCATACTGGGTACACTAACCTCCCATACTGGGTAAACTACCCTCCCTTACTGGGTAAACTACCCTCCCTTACTGGGTAAACTACCCTCCCATACTGGGTAAACTACCCTCCCTTACTGGGTAAACTACCCTCCCATACTGGGTAAACTAACCTCCCTTACTGGGTAAACTACCCTCCAATACTGGGTAAACTAACCTCCCTTACTGGGTAAACTACCCTCCCTTACTGGGTAAACTACCCTCCCTTACTGGGTAAACTACCCTCCCATACTGGGTAAACTACCCTCCCTTACTGGGTAAACTACCCTCCCTTACTGGGTAAACTCCCTCCCTTACTGGGTAAACTACCCTCCCATACTGGGTAAACTACCCTCCCATACTGGGTAAACTACCCTCCCTTACTGGGTAAACTACCCTCCCATACTGGGTAAACTACCCTCCCATACTGGGTAAACTACCCTCCCTTACTGGGTACACTACCCTCCCATACTGGGTAAACTACCCTCCCTTACTGGGTAAACTACCCTCCCTTACTGGGCAAACTACCCTCCCTTACTGGGTAAACTTACTGGGTAAACTAACCTTCCTTACTGGGTAAACTAACTTCTCTTACTGGGTAAACTTACTGGGTAAACTACCCTCCCTTACTGGGTAAACTTACTGGGTAAACTACCCTCCCATACTGGGTAAACTACCCTCCTGAACCCTAGTGTTGTCAAAAATACCGACTTCGGTACCAAATCGGTACTGAAATTTTAACAATGTGAGGCTTTGAGCGCTGTTGAGCGGAGTCGTAAACACCTCTGATTGGCCGTTGTGTTCACGAGCTCATCGGATATGTCTGTGATTGTCTACAATGGTCAACGCACGGGAGTGTTTGAGAGCACACGGGAGTGTTTGGGGAGCGGGAGCTTTTGAAAGCACAAGCAGCCGTCAATCATCGGACCAGACCTGCTTTCAAACGCTCCCGTGTCTGTGTAAGCGCTCGCTGAAGAGCGTCACTGATGTATATTTACAACATGTTTTTGAAGCGCTGATCATTGTAGCCAATCACAGACATATCTGATGAGCGTGTGAGCACAACGGCCAATCAGAGGAGTTTACGATTCCGCTCAACAGCGCTCAAAGCGTCACATTGTTAAAATTTCAGTACTGACTTGGTACCGAAGTCGGTATTGTTGACAACATTACTTGAACCACTGAACCCTGATTCCATGGCAGTGTGTTATTGTTGTTTCCCCCTTCAGATCGCATCGCTCAGAACCGGAAGACCATCGTGTGTCCTATGATCGATGTGATCGACCACGATAACTTCGGCTACGAGACGCAGGCGGGCGACGCCATGCGAGGGGCTTTCGACTGGGAGATGTACTACAAACGCATCCCTATTCCCCCCCAGCTGGAGAAGTCTGACCCCAGCGACCCCTTCGAGTGAGTGCCCTTTCACACCTTTATTTGCATATCTTTGAATAGGTAAAAGCTGAATGCAGACGATTGTGATTGTGGACTTCAGATGGTCAATATTTACTAGGGCTGTCGGTTTAACGTGTTAATTTGATTAATTAGTTATGGAAAAAAATAACGCATTTCATTAGGGATGCACCGATATCAAAATTTTGGCCGTTAACAATAATTCTTTATATTTGAAAGCCAATAACCGATATATCGGCCGATAAATCTAAATCCAATTTTTTTTTTATAATTTCTGAGAGCCTGATTACAAAACCAAAAATTCTCACCATTAAAAGCCACGTCTCGCAAAAATGCCCCTGTATGAGTTTTTGTCTCATATAGTTAAGAAATATCACACGAGCATAGAGTGCAGTATCACAAGAGTGCTGTTTTTGCCCCAAATGTGCAAATGTGAAATTGATTTTATGCAACAGTTCAATAAATGAGAAGTTAATATTGTGTTATATTTCAGATACATATTGTCTGTTTTTGCTCAATTGGAAATATTCCCTATAAAGCCAGAGCAGAAGTGTTGTGTGTCTCCGAGCAACACAGCGATGCTTCGTTTCTGAATGGAGAGCGAATCAATGATTCAATGACTCATTCATAAAGAGAGCCATTTACTTCATTCCTGAATGAATCAGCCGTTTGAACGGAACGAATGACTCATTTATTTAGACATTTACCTCCACCTACTGGCAGTTTTAATTTCTTATTTAGAGTATAATTTATTAAAAAGTCCATATTAATGAAAACCCCATTAAAGGTATAGTTCATCCAACAATTCAAATTCTGTCATAATTTACTCTCCCTCATGGCCGTTGAAGCCTAAATGTGTTTGTGTAATTAGGGTTGCAAAGGGGCTGAACATTTCCTGTGAATTTCCAGAAACTTTCCAAAAGTTTGAAAATTTTCCCAAAAATTCTGGAAAGTTTCTGGAAACTAAATTCTATGTTGAATCAAATAAAATATATATATATTTTTCTAATATATATTTGTTGCTTTTCTCATTTAACACAATAATGACTTTAAATGATCTTTTGTGGTAATTTCTCAGCCAAATTTGATGTGCGATTAATTAGATTAAAAGTTTTAATCGCTTGACAACCCTAACACTTCCCTAAAAAGTCTTAAAAAGTCTGTTGTATAAAATTTAAGGCCATAAAAAATCAAACAGTATTAAAAAAGTGTTTATATTCATTTCAGTAGGTCTTAAATTTGGGTTCAGAAAAACAGGAATGGTGATACGGCTTAGTGTGATGATTAAACTTTAGGAGGTGATGAACTTTAGGTGTGCGCGCTAATGCTCGTTCTACAGACTCGCTCTCTCAGAGAAGTTCACAATGATGAACACATTTATGACACGCTATTGGTTTATTATTGATGAATTATGACACTGTTTACTTTATGATGTTTACCTGCAAAAAGTGCAGCGTCATTAGCAGAGTAAACGCTTTATTTCTGCTGGTCCAGCGCCACCTACTGGCAGAGAGTGAGTTTGTGTTTTCATTCAGCCGGTGGATCAAAAACATATATAATGGCATAATGCGTATATAAGATATAATAATTTATAACTTTGACTCATCCCTTTTTGATTTTTAAAAACCCGTTTATGCATCTCAAGCAATCGGATCTCTGTTTGACTGCACTTGGAAACTCAATTTACACAGAGAAAAATGTGTATAAAGCCAATCATCAGTTTACATTCTTTATGCAAATTCAACGGCGTTCGCTCCACAAAACCTGGAAAAATGTATGACTAATTGGAAAACACATGGAAAATTAGAAAAAATGTCCTGGAAAAAATGATTGTGTTTTCCTTAGAAAATAAAAGCTTCATTGATTATAACAGGAGTGTTGTGCAGAACTGAAGCGGTTTTAAAGGCAGTGCTCTTTGTTTGCGTCTAATATATGTATATATATACAGTATATATAACCCATTCACAATTTGAATAACAATTTTTGAAGAACAATAATTGGGTTTCCCCTTTATCCACAAAACCTGGTTCCCAAGCATCCCAGAAAACCTGGAAAAATGTATGACTAATTGGAAAACACGTGGAAAATTTGATTATATGATCACTGATTATAACAGGAGTTTAGTTTAGAACTGAAGCGACTGACGGCTTCAGTGATTATAAGGGCAGATCTCTTTGCTTGCGCCTACAACAGTGTTTGTGTGTCCCCGTCATCTGTGTGGTGCAGCTGTAGTTCTCCACCACATCGAGCCGTGTCTTCTTCTCCTCTTCCCGTCAGGTCTCCGGTGATGGCGGGCGGGCTCTTCGCTGTGGACAGGAAGTGGTTCTGGGAGCTGGGAGGATATGACACGGGTCTGGAGATCTGGGGAGGAGAGCAGTACGAGATCTCATTCAAGGTAATTCTCTAATGGACCCCTTTTCAGTTCGTAAACACGGTGACGTTAGTTTGTGGGCGGAGCTTAGGCGGAGCCACGGTTCCTCCGGCCGCTTCACTAACGCTAGTTAGCAAAGTTTTGTTAGCTTGTTTTTTTTTAACAATGACTGAAGAGAATCCGATTTTATCATAATATGTAAGCTCGCTCACAGGAGCGCGATTGTTATTTGCAAAAGTTAACTTTAACTGACGGCACCGGATTGGTGACCCGTACACACTCGATGATGGCGGATCTGGCGGGGTTACCTCGGGCGAGTGCCTGACCTCTACACCCGATGGAGAACCTGAGGGCGTGTGAATCTTTAGATAACTATAACTGTATTTGCTGAATGGTGACGTACAGGACTTGTGTGGTTCGATCCGCAGTTCTGCCTAGCCAGCGCCACGCCCAGAAGACCACCCTGTAAAGAGTGACATTACTGTGACATTTTAATCATGTGAATATTTTCTAGAAATAGAAATTCCAGATACAGTAAATTAATATTTTACCTTTATGTATTTGATTATTCTTTCTTACCAGGTTTTACAAAAAGTCACAATCAATCATAACAATATATAATCACAGATGATTCACGAATAATCACAATAGTTTAGAAAACATTATGCGATAAAGTTTCTAATAGGAGCCTGTACTCCGTCGATTCTGGCAGCAAGATGATGTTAAAGCGCCGCATGAAGCGAATCTGTGCTGGTGTGTATCGGCCGCCTCCAGTGCCGTGACGTAGCCGTGCCGTCGGTGCAGAAAGGGTCTATATACGCGTTTCGCCGAGTTTCTTCTGTGTCCTGATCACTGATGCCGTGCTGCCAACTCTGATTCACCGAGAATCACGCGATTGACACTCACGCGATTGACACTGATCCATTTACTCACGCACGGAAAAATCGCGAAGCACAGAGGACACGGAGACCGACAGACTGGACAGAGCAGTTACTTATGATATTAAAAAATCTCAGCTCTCAGATTCTGTCAATTTTATTACGCAATTCAAACAATAAATACCGTTTTGGCGCTTGTAAATGTGACGTGACAGATCCCTAGCGCACGTGACCCGATCATCTCTAGCTAACAGTAAATAAACACGAACACTGTTGAACGATACAGTACAACTTACCGAAATGTATACTCCTCATACATGATATCATCAATCAGTGTTTTTATCAGCGGAAAGAGGTCAATAAAACAGCTGGAGAACAATTATGTCACATTTACCTCAGGAAAGCCATTTAATGACCATAATATATAGGCTAGCATGCTAGTTGGCTAGAAAAAAAGAGCTATTGAGAGTATTTTGCTAAATATGTGTACTATATTACATATTTATTATATTTTTACTTATATAATTAAATAAAGTTGTTATTATAATAAAAACCGCATTATATTTCATTTGAGTTATTTTCAACCTTAAATAACACTGCCAGCTGATAGTGCTCTGTGTGTGTGTTTACAGCATTAGCTGAGGTTTGTTTTTTCTTCAGAAAAATGAACGCCTATCTTGTGTACCTAATATTTATTATAATAGTCATTTACTGTTATTACTACAGTAAGTACATGTAACTTAACAACAACACTGTAAAATAATAGTTTTACTAATTATATTATATTTGTTTTTTAAGTTATATTATGCGTTATATTATATGATCTTGTTTTATTAATTTATTGTATTATATTTGTTGTATTAATTATATTATAATAGTTTTACTAATTATATTACAATATTTTTAATAGTTATATCATATTAGTTTGATTAATTATATTATATTAGTTTTATTAATTATATTATATTAGTTTTAATCAATTATATTATATTATAATAGTTTGACTAATTATATGATATTAGTTATATTATGTTATGTTTTCTGACTGTATGATATCATCTGTGTGTGTGTGTGTGTGTGTCTCTGAGGTGTGGATGTGTGGCGGGCGTATGGAGGACATCCCCTGCTCTCGGGTGGGCCACATATACCGGAAGTACGTGCCTTATAAAGTTCCCGGAGGAGTGAGTCTCGCCAGGGTGAGTGTCCCATCAGCACTCACGCACTTCCCACAATGCATTTCACATTGACACCATGATGTTCTGATGTGAGATTAGATTTACTACATCCACCTGTTCACTGTCACCTCGCTTTATGAGCAAAGACGTGAAAATGCCCTTTTAACAGGAGAAAAAAGGCAATAAAAAAGTCTTAAAGGGATAGTTCACCCAAAATAAACATTAGCCCATGATTTACTCTCAAGTCATCCTAGGTGTGTATGATGTTCTTCTTTTGACATCCGCATTCTGCGGACAGATGCACATTTATGATGGATAGATGCACTTTTATGATGGATAGATGCACTTTTATGATGGACAGATGCACTTTTATGATGGACAGATGCACTTTTATCATGGATAGATGCACTTTTATGATGGACAGATGCACTTTTATGATGGATAGATGCACTTTTATGATGGACAGATGCACTTTTATCATGGATAGATGCATTTTTATGATGGACAGATGCACTTTTATGATGGATAGATGCACTTTTATGATGGATAGATGCACTTTTATGATGGATAGATGCACTTTTATGATGGACAGATGCACTTTTATCATGGATAGATGCACTTTTATGATGGACAGATGCACTTTTATGATGGATAGATGCATTTTTATGATGGACAGATGCACTTTTATGATGGATAGATGCACTTTTATGATGGACAGATGCACTTTTATGATGGACAGATGCACTTTTATGATGGACAGATGCACTTTTATGATGGACAGATGCACTTTTATGATGGACAGATGCACTTTTATGATGGACAGATGCACTTTTATGATGGATAGATGCACTTTTATGATGGACAGATGCACTTTTATGATGGATAGATGCACTTTTATGATGGACAGATGCACTTTTATGATGGACAGATGCACTTTTATGATGGACAGATGCACTTTTATGATGGATAGATGCACTTTTATGATGGACAGATGCACTTTTATGATGGACAGATGCACTTTTATGATGGATAGATGCACTTTTATGATGGACAGATGCACTTTTATGATGGATAGATGCATTTTTATGATGGATAGATGCATTTTTATGATGGACAGATGCACTTTTATGATGGATAGATGCATTTTTATGATGGACAGATGCACTTTTATGATGGATAGATGCACTTTTATGATGGACAGATGCACTTTTATAAACAGCCATTTACTGCCACTATAAAGCTATTGTGTTCGTCTGAAAGAAGAATGTCTTATACACTAGGATGACCTGATGGTGAGTAAATCATGGGATAATTTTCATTTTTGGGTGAACTATCCCTTTAAGTTAAAGTTATTTCATAGGACAGTATATTTTTAAATGTATAACTATCTGTTGATTATTTCTGTAGTCGAAGCAGTATTTGTCTGGCACAAAAGTGTCCTGTATGAGCGTTATCATGATTGGTGTGTGTGTGTGTGTGTTAGAACCTGAAGCGCGTGGCGGAGGTGTGGATGGACGAGTACGCTGAGTTCATGTACCAGCGCCGGCCGGAGTATCGGCATCTCTCGGCTGGAGACGTGTCGGCGCAGAAGGAGCTGAGGAACCGGCTCAACTGCAGGAGCTTCAAGTGGTTCATGACGGAGGTGGCGTGGGATCTTCCCAAACACTACCCGCCGGTGGAGCCGCCCGCCGCCGCCTGGGGAGAGGTGCGGACTAGCGCTGTTCCTTTCCGGGGGTTTCGGCAGAGTCGACTCCATTTACAATAAAAGAAAAATCATTAAAAAAATATATTTTTTATAAAATCATTTAGTTCAGTTAGAGAACAGACACTACAGTTAAAAACTGACCGTTTCTGCTTTTATAAACCGTGAGCTGAACGAGAGTCGCAGCACAGATACGCAACAGGAGTCAGATTTCATTTATCACGAGAGTGAGACAATGACTGACAAGATGATGAGGAATATGTAGTCAAAGCGAAATGTAAAAGCGCCTATATAAGCGAATTTGTCATTGCACTGATTTGTTGTTGTGTTTTTGATTAAGAATAATAGGCTAATGAACTAATTCAAGCAATCCGCCCCGAATTATTTTCAACAGTGAACACTCTTTTCATGTAGTCGCGATGTTATATTGTGCCCCCCACTGTATTTGACAAGTACTGCATGTATTTCACTTCAGCTGTGGTAATGCAAACACAGCGCGAGTGTCACTACGGGAAGCAGAACGTGTCCGACTTCACGTCTCAGTTTTCAGCTCCCGCACACGACGACGCTCTCCAATCGGTTTCATCCAGCCGCAGACGACGTCCAACCATAGACTGTAAAAAAATAGATAACACGAACACATCTAAAAATAAATAAATAAATAAATACAGAATCGATACTGGTAGTCAGTTCCTGTCCTGGATTCCGACACTAGGGCTATTGAGAGTCAAAGGAGTGACTCCCCATCACTAGTGCGGACAAACCACCAGGAGTCCGGTCACTCTTTCACTTTTACTTCAACAATAATCTGCCAATCTTCTTCAGAATGAGACCAAACTTATGTCTGTGCTCCCAAGCTTCACATTTCTATGACAGTTTTTTGACACAGATATTTTTGTCCACACTGGACCTGTAACTGTGTTTAATTGGGGAGAGGTGCGGACAGAACCAGCACGAGTCCATCCGGCTCACCTTTAAGGTTCTTGCACACGGAGTCCGAAATTATCGTGTTGCGTTTTTTCGTTTTTGTCATTCGGTGGCTCTGAATTGTCAAAACACATTCTCGAAATGCTTGCTACGGATGCGAAAAACACAGAAAATCGACCCGATCCAAAAAAAATTATGACGGACGAATGTTTCGGAGGCAGTGTGTAACACCGTGACCTAACCAGACGCAATACGATAAGATTCCAACGACAAATAATGTGTCTGTCCACACTAGACGCGACGCAACAGCGAGATGCGTCAAAATCAATCAAAACCCACAGCCAATCAGAACAGCGTGTGGGCGGAGTCAGCCAATCAGAACAGCGTGTGGGCGGAGTCAGCCAATCAGAACAGCGTGTGGGCGGAGTCTCGTGGTGAGTGCACGGCACCAGAGAGTAATCCTGACGGCACTCGCAAGAAAATGGATAAGTAGCTCCATCATCAAATTCACAAATATTACACCATTTAAACATTATTAAAAATACATAGGCTGAGTTACTAAAACCATCTTTGTCCAAGAATACACTTGTTTGTTCACAGTTTGAAACACTGATTAACATGGAAAATAACCTTTTATAGTGCGTTGCGGCGTGTGTAGTTAGGACACGGTGTAAAACATGGTTGACACAACGTGAGGTCATTTTTAATTTTTTAATGTGCGAAAATTTCTGATTCTGTGTGCGAAGACCTTAAATATTGTGTATCAATTAAAACAGTAACAGGTCCATTGTAGACAAAAATGTCTGTGTCAAAAAACCGTCATAGAAATGTGAAGCTAGGGAGCACAGACTCCCTGGCAGATTATTGTCAAAGACACACCTTTTTCTACATCACCTGACCAATTAACACTAGCACTTACCTTTTCTGTTCTATACTATTATATTTGGTTTGTTTTTTTCTGGTTAAAAAAACCCTTGTGATTTGTTCTGTGCTAGACTAAAGGCGGGCATACACTCTGAGATTTTGAGCCGAATTCTGACTCGTGCGACTCTCTTTGTGGTCGGGCCGATTTTCAGCTCTGCCAATCTGCCAAGCTCTTCCCCCGGTGTATGGGGGAAACGAGAGGCGATTAACCTCTCCCGACCGCAATCGAATGGCCGGATGAATTTCTGCCATGTCAGAAATGTTGTTCGCTCCTCGTGACTATATCGCACAGGTGAAGCACAGCTACGAACCGACTGCCCTAAACTCAGTGTTCTTCCCCTCACTGCGCCCGCGCCAAAACTGAAGTTTCATCTGCAGCAAAAAAAAAAAAAAAGGAAAAGGGAGAGATCTTTAAGTTCTGTAGTTCAAGCTAGCCACTAATTACTGTTGCTCACCTCCAGTTCGTGTCGCAAAATGGATTAACGATTACCCACGTCTTCCAAGCCCCTGCGGTGTACACTTTGCCTCTTTTATTAATTAGTTTAAACAATGTTTTTGAAGTAAAGCTGTTTTTTAATTTTCAGTGATGAATTATCGTAGTGTTCGGACTTATTATAGACTGTTAATAATTAATGATATAATTTATTGTAATCGACCTAAATGTTTTAGACAATTTTCAATGAGGAGGAGGAAGCTTCTATGTACTATTTTATTATCCTCGCAGCGCGTTGGTTATGCGGGGATGCGCTTTGAAATTATTGCGTGGCAATTTAATTATAATAGCCTATCAATTTAATAATAAAAGTAGCCTAGGCCTTCCCTAATAATAATAATAATAATAATAATAATAATTTAATGCATAAATTGTAAATGCTGAATCATCTTGACATTGATAGCTGATGCTTGTTTTGGCAATATCTCTGGACACATGATATCGTCTATAGGCACAACCCGGCACGAGGGTTTATCGCACATATTTCACACGTATAGTGTGAGCAGCCGCAGCTCGATGATCAGGCCGTATAGTGTGAGCACATAAATGCTGAGCTTTGGCTTTACATCGCATGTGATCTGCTCGTTCAGTGTGAGTATACCTTGCTGAATTCACACACATCGCGCAGTGTCTGCCCGCCTATTGTTCTCATTTGTAAAGTCGCTTTGGATAAAAGCGTCTGTTAAATTATTATGTAAATTATTGTTGAAGTAAAAAAAAAAAAGTTAAAAAGTGAATGAGTGCATGTTTGCAGTGACACCGAGTGTGTGTGTGTGTTCCAGCTGCGTAACGTGGGCTCCGGCCTCTGCATGGAGAGCAAGCACTTTTCCTCGGGATCCCCGATCCGCCTGGAGAAGTGCCTGAGGGAGCGCGGCGAGCCGAGCTGGAGTCACGGTCAGGTGAGCGGCACCGCTTGTACACGAGCATTAGATGACGCTGAATGCTGTAATGCTAATGTGTGTGTGTCTGTTCTGCAGGTGTTCACGTTCGGGTGGAGGGAGGATATCCGTGTTGGAGACCCGCTACACACTAAGAAGGTGTGCTTCGACGCCGTGTCCCACAACAGCCCCGTCACGCTCTACGACTGCCACGGGATGAAGGGCAACCAGCTGTGGGCCTACAGGAAGGTGCTAGCCCACGCTAACACACTGTTATCTCTGTGAAGCTGATCTGATCTGTGTTGTTAAAAGCGCTGTATAAGTAAAGGTGACTTGACGGTCCAGATCTCGCCTGTACAGGCGTCACAGCTGAGAGTCTGATGTCTTGAAGAAGCTCCAGCTCTTCTTCTCTATATCAGAGTCAGTGTTTCTGAACTCCTGAAACGCCTCCATTGTATCTTGAGTTTCTTCCGGGAACGAACACGTCACAATATTCCTCATTATAATAATTAATGCGCAGAATAAAGGGGCGGGACCTGGGTGAGTTAGTTAGTGGTGTGTTAAACTGGCGGTTATGGAAAGGGGCGGGACATTTCACAAACACACTCGAAGCGCTCGACCAATCACATCACACTGCTCCAGCCGACCAATCAGAGCACAGTGTGCTTTTCAGAAGGAGGGGCTTCATAGAGACAGGAAGTAAACAGAGCGTTACTGGCAGACTGGGAAGAGAGGAGCCGCAACAATGGAGAATATGAGGAAATAAGGTACTCGAGGCTGTGCTGTATCGTGAACAAGTCGTGCCGTGCCGAACAACCCCTTCAGCCGTGACGTATTCACCATACAGCACAGCCTCGAGTACCTTATTGCTTTTTACCACACAATGCATACAAATATGTATCAATGCAACTTTCATGAAGTAAAATCACTAAAAGCCTTCCTTCCGCTGGAAAAAATAGTCCCTGGCCGTGAACAGCAGCAGAAGTTACACACATCATTTCACCATTAGATGGCGGCAGAGACTGTCTTTATGAGCGAGTCGGTCAGTAGAGAAGACTTTTATACTGAAATGACTCAAAGTTGTTGTGAGAAGCAAGACACAACTGAAAAATGACTAGCAAATGTAGCGATCGGCTACACAATGGCCAACGCACGGGAGCGTTTAGCACACGCAAGTGTCTGAAAGTGTTTTAAAAAACGTGAGTTTCAAACGCTTGTGTGTGTGTCTGTGTAAGCGCTCGCTGAAGAGTGTCATTGATGTATATTTACAACATGTTTTTGAAGCGCTGATCATTGTAGCCAATCACAGACATACCTAATGAGCACAACGGCCAATCAGAGGTGTTTACGTGTTTAGAGGCGCTCAAAGCGTCACATTTTTTAAGTCAGTACTTTTGACAACACTAGTTAAGGATGAAGGTTCTGTGAGCAAATGATAATATGTGTGTGTGTGTGTGTGTGTGTGTGTGTGTGTGCAGGATAAGAGCCTCTATCACCCCATCAGTAACAGCTGTGTGGACTGCAGCGCTGCACAGAAGCGGATCTTCATGAACTCCTGCGACCCCTCGTCTCCCGGTCAGCAGTGGCTCTTCGGGAACACCAACGCCACCGTCCTGGACTCCTTCAACCGCGGCCAGTGAGCCGGACCCTGCGGTGACGCGCTGGCGAAGCTCTCGTGGGGACACCTCTCGTGCCTTTACTGAACTCGTGTGCGTCTGATCGTCTGCGGACGCTGGAACCGTCTTCATCTCAGTGCTAACTCCTGCTGCTAATGCTACTGTTGAGGAGAGAGAACGGGCTCGCGGTCCAGTGTTTGCAAGGCTGCGCGTTATTGGTGTCCCTCAGTCCGCTCAGACTGTGTTTCTGTGATGAAGGGCCCATCACACACCCGGCGCATACGGCTTTTGCTAGTTTCAGCCCGACGCACTTTTCATTTTCACGTCCTGCAACACATTGTTTAAATTGCAAATGCATTAGCGCTCATCTGTGCCCATGGGCTGCTGGTCTGAGAACGAGTGTGTGTTCAGGAGCATTGATGGAGCGTTGCTGTTATGAGGAACTGAGATAGACTGAGCCGTTGACCGACTGAACCCTGCTCTAAAGTCAATGCGCAGGATCTTATTTTCTTATTTAGAGCGCTTTAGTAATATGCGCCTATAGGCGGGTCACAACACTCTGCTTATTAAACACACACACACACACACACAGCTTTAACCTCGCGCACGAGCAGATCCGTTTCCTCGCTATAGAAGCGTTCAGTTTTTCCGCTTGTAATTTCCTCCATGTAAATAGTGAATCCGCCGCGACACGAGCGCAACTGGCTTTTAAAGGGAAAGAGAGATGAGGCTCTGATTGGTTTATTGCACGTTACGCCCAAAACACACCCGTTACTCATTAAGAGAACAGAGACAAAACACACCCATTACTCATTAAGAGAATAGAGACAAGCCTTTAAGACCAGCGCCGGGAGCGCCGACCATTTTACCCGTCGTTAAACTAGCACACGTGGGTTCGGACACTGAGTGCACTTGCTCCGTGCGCTGTAGACCATGAGCTGAGATCGGTAAATTAGGGCCCTAAAGCTCAGATGTGCTCTGCGTTTTTAAGGAAAGGTTGTGAATCTCACACCGACAGCGATGATGTCACTGTATTTGGGGTTGAGTTGCAGGGATGCACCACATATATCGGCATCGGCCCATAACTGTTCATTTCTACTGTGACCGTTATCGGTCAGATCAGAAGATCAGGTCGATATATTAAAGCCATTAAATGGGGGATTATTTCCTCCGTCGGGTTTGACTCGTGACGTGACATCATGTATTACAAGAGTTTATTATAATTTATTTTTCTTTTCTGGATGCTACTCAAGAGTCTGCTGTAGTTTTACAGTGAAGTCTGTCAGTCGTAAACGAGTCTTTTTAAAGTTATTTTATTTTTATTAACCAACACCTTCTTGCAAACACATATACATAGTTCAATGATACACACTATTTTGATTTGTACAGAGATATTTTTATACAGCATATAACAAAACTTATTAATAAAATTTTACGATATGAAAAAAATAATTATCAAAACCAGTGAACACAGAACAACAGCATTAGATGAGATCTGAATATTGACAGAGTTAAGCAGCCTTTCTCTGAAGAACAGGACGAGTACAGCGCTGGAAGAGTGGAAACTGTGGACGAAACATTATTAACAAAGATTAATAAATACTGTAACAAATGTATTGCTCATAGTTTGTGTTAGTTTATACATTAATCAGTGTTAACTAATGATCCTTATTGTAAAGTGTTCCCGAAAATCTAGATTTATCGGCTAATATATCAGTTATCGGTTCAGATGTCCAATCTTTTATTGCATCTGTTTAATCTGAGGACTGTTGATTCACACACACTCCCAGCGCCGGACACGACACACACTCCCAGCGCCGGACACGACACACACTCCCAGCGCCGGACTCGAGCGCGCCGCCTTGCAAACACTGCTATAATCCCTCAGGAGATCATTAATGTTCCCTGTAAACATCGAACGCTTGTTAACCTGGCCGTTTATCCGGGTCATTCCACAGAAGTGTGTGTGGTTTACTATCCATCTTCTGTTTGTTTATACACATTTTTTTAGTTTTTGTTTTAGTGGACATAATATTTTATTAGAAGAACTTGAAGGTGTATCAACCCTGTTAACTAGAATGATGCAGTCAATTACATGTACAGTCAAACTAAAAAATATCCAGACACCAGATTTAACTTTTGATTTTTTTTTTAATTAGTGTGATCAGGACAATATAGTTAATTTCTGTAAGTGAGGAGAGCAGAATACAGTAAACTGTGACATATTATCCCCAATAACTCTTCATACAGAGACTACCAGTAACATTTATACAAATTTGGGAGCAGAAATGATTGGGACACTTTGAGCTGATCATGTTTTGCTGAAGTGTGTGTCTTTAATTGCTAATGCTCTTTTTACACACAGACTGAACACAATGAAGCATTGCTTGGTGATTGGTTGAGCTAAACTGGTATTATCTAATTGTGTAGTTAAATTTAACAGCTGACAGATATTCAACATAATTCATGTGTGAGACAGTCTAACAGAAGGATGGACAAAACCAGTCAAATATCAACTGAGTTCTGCTCATATTTCATTACCATTTTCTAAACTATAGCGAATAAACTGATAGAGGAATGTTGAAGGCGTCTGAATAAATGTTGGTTTGCCTGTACATGTGTTTTCTGTGAGGGAGAATCTGAGATATTCAGTCCTGCTCGTGTGATTCAGTACAGTAACAGCACTGATCAACCGTGTGGAATGACCCAACTATAAACCTCCAGGCTGTGTGATGTTCTCCACTGGTTCTCCACTGGTTCTCCACGATCCTGACGGGTCTCGATCAGCGCTTCCAGCCCAAAGACGGGATCTGCTCATGTCCCAGTGTTCGGTTCCTGACGCACACTGATAAACTTGAACCCAGTCCACGTGCCTTCAATCCCAGACTCTTGTAGAAGCATTTGACCTGTTTTTACCATTGAATATTTTTGCAGATTATCTGTCAAGCACTTTTAACTGTTCCTCTAAAGTGGCTCTGTCCTGCACTCTCAGAGCCTGTTTTCCAGTATGAATGAGAGTTTTGTAACTCCTGTAGATTTTAAAGGGTTAGCTAAAGTGAGTGATTGCTCTGCTGTTGTTGTTTCTGGTGGACCACTGTGTCAAAAAGCACATGCAAAAATTATTGGACTGAAATCTAATGCTGTACTTTTGAGCTGAATAGTTTGAAGACCAGCTTTTGTTAGTTGAATCTGATGGTTTGGTGGGAAATCTTGGGAATGCTGGTATTTTTATACTGATGCATTAAAATGGTTCTGATGGCACATCATTATTACTGGAGTCATCTGTGCAGTTGTGTTATTTATTTTCATTTGTATCAATGTTTTTTTCTCTTTTAGTTCCAACACTTCTTGTGGTCTTACTTTGAATAGATGAAGGCCACAACACACACACAGGTCAACAAACTTTTTTGTTTGGAATATTAAGTATTAAGGATGATATAGTTTATGAATTATTTTATTACAGGATTGCTGAGATTATGATCCTGCATGGCTGCATCACAGGACTGTAGTAACCCTATTACACATGAACAGAGATTAACATCATTTCATATAACTTGCACTGCTTTGACCCTGAATAAAGCACTTTGTGAGTGTTGTTCTTCCGCAGGCCCTGATGTAAATCACCAAAGATGGGAAACACGATTTCCTCCCGTTTAAAAGTCGGTAACCCATTTATTTTGCTTTTTTTTATCGATGTACAAGCACAACTGCGTTCAATCTCAATGACAATAGCACTTTTAGGACACTTCAAACAACATAACGCGTCAAGATAGGCTATTTTATCTATATTACAATATTCGTCGGGGGGGTTTTCATACTAAGACATTCGGTTTTAGTTACTGAAGTTCCATGAAAGAGTCAAAGTCGTGTGTGTGTGTGTGTTTGAGTCATTTGAAGTGCACCAGTGAGGCGTTATTTCATGACATCAATGGCAGCGATCAGGAAGTTCAGTTTGATCGACAGGCGCGCTAGCCAATCAGAATCAAAGACACGAGTTCGGCGGCCCGCCTTTGTCGGAAAACAACCAATGGGTGTTCAAAGCCACAGCTTCCGGTTTCTCTCAGGACATGTTTCATTGTACGGCGTACATTGTTGAGATGAGCTCGACTGTTGCTCGGTAGTTCGGCGCATGTCAGATCCGCAGTTTCCGCGCACACACGTTCGGTTCTGCTCGCGAGACCGAGTCCGGTGATCCAGCGAAGCCGCGGGATCTTTAGCGGCCCGAGTCCGCAGTGTTGCTGAGATCCTCCGTCCGTTGGTTCGTTGGTTCGCAGCGCGTTGAGCTCGTTAAGCTGCGTTGACGTCGCGTCGCTGCTCGCCGCCTCTGCCCGGTATGAACGGGTTCAGCACGGAGGAGGACAGCCACGACGGGCCACCCGCGCCGCCGTTCTTCGGGCAGAGCTGCTGTCTGATCGAGGACGGGGAGCGGTGCGGGCGTCCGGCGGGGAACGCGTCCTTCAGCAAGCGCATCCAGAAGAGCATCTCGCAGAGGAAGCTCAAGCTGGACATCGACAAGAGCGTAAGCCGCGTCCCTCACTGCTCACTATAGCACAACACTGCTCACTATAGTACAACACTGCTCACTATAGCACAACACTGCTCACTATAGCACAACACTGCTCACTATAGTACAACACTGCTCACTATAGCACAACACTGCTCACTATAGCACAACACTGCTCACTATAGCACAACACTGCTCACTGTAGTACAACACTGCTCACTGTAGTACAACACTGCTCACTGTAGCACAACACTGCTCACTATAGCACAACACTGCTCACTATAGCACAACACTGCTCACTATAGTACAACACTGCTCACTATAGCACAACACTGCTCACTATAGTACAACACTGCTCACTATAGCACAACACTGCTCACTATAGCACAACACTGCTCACTATAGTACAACACTGCTCACTATAGTACAACACTGCTCACTATAGCACAACACTGCTCACTATAGTACAACACTGCTCACTATAGTACAACACTGCTCACTATAGCACAACACTGCTCACTATAGCACAACACTGCTCACTATAGTACAACACTGCTCACTATAGCACAACACTGCTCACTATAGTACAACACTGCTCACTATAGCACAACACTGCTCACTATAGCACAACACTGCTCACTATAGTACAACACTGCTCACTATAGCACAACACTGCTCACTATAGCACAACACTGCTCTCTATAGCACAACACTGCTCACTATAGTACAACACTGCTCACTATAGCACAACACTGCTCACTATAGTACAACACTGCTCACTATAGCACAACACTGCTCACTATAGCACAACACTGCTCACTATAGCACAACACTGCTCACTGTAGCACAACACTGCTCACTATAGCACAACACTGCTCACTATAGCACAACACTGCTCACTGTAGCACAACACTGCTCACTATAGCACAACACTGCTCACTATAGCACAACACTGCTCACTATAGCACAACACTGCTCACTATAGCACAACACTGCTCACTATAGCACAACACTGCTCACTATAGTACAACACTGCTCACTATAGCACAACACTGCTCTCTATAGCACAACACTGCTCACTGTAGCACAACACTGCTCACTATAGCACAACACTGCTCACTATAGCACAACACTGCTCACTATAGCACAACACTGCTCACTGTAGCACAACACTGCTCACTATAGCACAACACTGCTCACTATAGCACAACACTGCTCACTATAGCACAACACTGCTCACTATAGCACAACACTGCTCACTATAGTACAACACTGCTCACTATAGTACAACACTGCTCACTATAGTACAACACTGCTCACTATAGCACAACACTGCTCACTATAGCACAACACTGCTCACTATAGCACAACACTGCTCACTATAGCACAACACTGCTCACTATAGCACAACACTGCTCACTATAGTACAACACTGCTCACTATAGTACAACACTGCTCACTATAGTACAACACTGCTCACTATAGCACAACACTGCTCACTATAGCACAACACTGCTCACTGTAGCACAACACTGCTCACTATAGTACAACACTGCTCACTGTAGCACAACACTGCTCACTATAGCACAACACTGCTCACTGTAGCACAACACTGCTCACTGTAGCACAACACTGCTCACTGTAGCACAACACTGCTCACTGTAGCACAACACTGCTCACTATAGCACAACACTGCTCACTATAGCACAACACTGCTCACTATAGTACAACACTGCTCACTATAGCACAACACTGCTCACTATAGCACAACACTGCTCACTATAGCACAACACTGCTCACTATAGTACAACACTGCTCACTGTAGTACAACACTGCTCACTGTAGCACAACACTGCTCACTATAGCACAACACTGCTCACTATAGTACAACACTGCTCACTATAGCACAACACTGCTCACTATAGCACAACACTGCTCACTATAGCACAACACTGCTCACTATAGCACAACACTGCTCACTGTAGCACAACACTGCTCACTATAGTACAACACTGCTCACTATAGCACAACACTGCTCACTATAGTACAACACTGCTCACTATAGCACAACACTGCTCACTATAGCACAACACTGCTCACTATAGCACAACACTGCTCACTATAGCACAACACTGCTCACTATAGCACAACACTGCTCACTATAGCACAACACTGCTCACTATAGCACAACACTGCTCACTATAGCACAACACTGCTCACTATAGTACAACACTGCTCACTGTAGCACAACACTGCTCACTATAGCACAACACTGCTCTCTATAGCACAACACTGCTCACTATAGCACAACACTGCTCACTATAGCACAACACTGCTCACTATAGCACAACACTGCTCACTATAGTACAACACTGCTCACTTGCTCACTATAGCACAACACTGCTCACTATAGCACAACACTGCTCTCTATAGCACAACACTGCTCTCTATAGCACAACACTGCTCACTATAGCACAACACTGCTCACTATAGCACAACACTGCTCACTATAGCACAACACTGCTCACTGTAGTACAACACTGCTCACTATAGTACAACACTGCTCACTATAGCACAACACTGCTCACTATAGCACAACACTGCTCACTATAGCACAACACTGCTCACTATAGTACAACACTGCTCACTATAGCACAACACTGCTCACTATAGCACAACACTGCTCACTATAGCACAACACTGCTCACTATAGCACAACACTGCTCACTATAGTACAACACTGCTCACTATAGCACAACACTGCTCACTATAGCACAACACTGCTCACTGTAGCACAACACTGCTCACTGTAGCACAACACTGCTCACTATAGCACAACACTGCTCACTATAGCACAACACTGCTCACTGTAGCACAACACTGCTCACTGTAGCACAACACTGCTCACTGTAGCACAACACTGCTCACTATAGCACAACACTGCTCACTATAGCACAACACTGCTCACTATAGCACAACACTGCTCACTGTAGCACAACACTGCTCACTGTAGCACAACACTGCTCACTGTAGCACAACACTGCTCACTGTAGCACAACACTGCTCACTATAGCACAACACTGCTCACTATAGCACAACACTGCTCACTATAGCACAACACTGCTCACTATAGCACAACACTGCTCACTATAGCACAACACTGCTCACTATAGCACAACACTGCTCACTATAGCACAACACTGCTCACTGTAGCACAACACTGCTCACTATAGCACAACACTGCTCACTATAGCACAACACTGCTCACTGTAGCACAACACTGCTCACTATAGCACAACACTGCTCACTATAGTACAACACTGCTCACTGTAGCACAACACTGCTCACTATAGCACAACACTGCTCACTGTAGCACAACACTGCTCACTGTAGCACAACACTGCTCACTATAGCACAACACTGCTCACTATAGCACAACACTGCTCACTGTAGCACAACACTGCTCACTATAGCACAACACTGCTCACTGTAGCACAACACTGCTCACTATAGCACAACACTGCTCACTATAGCACAACACTGCTCACTGTAGCACAACACTGCTCACTATAGCACAACACTGCTCACTGTAGCACAACACTGCTCACTGTAGCACAACACTGCTCACTATAGCACAACACTGCTCACTATAGTACAACACTGCTCACTGTAGCACAACACTGCTCACTATAGTACAACACTGCTCACTGTAGCACAACACTGCTCACTATAGCACAACACTGCTCACTATAGTACAACACTGCTCACTATAGCACAACACTGCTCACTATAGTACAACACTGCTCACTGTAGCACAACACTGCTCACTATAGCACAACACTGCTCACTGTAGCACAACACTGCTCACTATAGCACAACACTGCTCACTATAGCACAACACTGCTCACTGTAGCACAACACTGCTCACTATAGCACAACACTGCTCACTGTAGCACAACACTGCTCACTGTAGCACAACACTGCTCACTATAGCACAACACTGCTCACTATAGTACAACACTGCTCACTGTAGCACAACACTGCTCACTATAGCACAACACTGCTCACTGTAGCACAACACTGCTCACTGTAGCACAACACTGCTCACTATAGCACAACACTGCTCACTATAGCACAACACTGCTCACTATAGCACAACACTGCTCACTATAGCACAACACTGCTCACTGTAGCACAACACTGCTCACTATAGCACAACACTGCTCACTATAGTACAACACTGCTCACTGTAGCACAACACTGCTCACTATAGCACAACACTGCTCACTGTAGCACAACACTGCTCACTGTAGCACAACACTGCTCACTATAGCACAACACTGCTCACTATAGTACAACACTGCTCACTGTAGCACAACACTGCTCACTATAGCACAACACTGCTCACTGTAGCACAACACTGCTCACTATAGCACAACACTGCTCACTATAGCACAACACTGCTCACTGTAGCACAACACTGCTCACTATAGCACAACACTGCTCACTATAGTACAACACTGCTCACTGTAGCACAACACTGCTCACTATAGCACAACACTGCTCACTGTAGCACAACACTGCTCACTATAGCACAACACTGCTCACTGTAGCACAACACTGCTCACTATAGCACAACACTGCTCACTGTAGCACAACACTGCTCACTATAGTACAACACTGCTCACTATAGCACAACACTGCTCACTGTAGCACAACACTGCTCACTATAGCACAACACTGCTCACTGTAGCACAACACTGCTCACTGTAGCACAACACTGCTCACTATAGCACAACACTGCTCACTGTAGCACAACACTGCTCACTGTAGCACAACACTGCTCTCTATAGCACAACACTGCTCACTATAGCACAACACTGCTCACTATAGCACAACACTGCTCACTATAGCACAACACTGCTCACTATAGCACAACACTGCTCACTATAGCACAACACTGCTCACTGTAGCACAACACTGCTCACTATAGCACAACACTGCTCACTATAGCACAACACTGCTCACTGTAGCACAACACTGCTCACTATAGCACAACACTGCTCACTATAGCACAACACTGCTCACTGTAGCACAACACTGCTCACTATAGCACAACACTGCTCACTGTAGCACAACACTGCTCACTGTAGCACAACACTGCTCACTGTAGCACAACACTGCTCACTATAGCACAACACTGCTCACTATAGTACAACACTGCTCACTGTAGCACAACACTGCTCACTGTAGTACAACACTGCTCACTATAGTACAACACTGCTCACTATAGTACAACACTGCTCACTGTAGCACAACACTGCTCACTGTAGCACAACACTGCTCACTATAGTACAACACTGCTCACTATAGTACAACACTGCTCACTATAGCACAACACTGCTCACTATAGCACAACACTGCTCACTATAGCACAACACTGCTCACTATAGTACAACACTGCTCACTATAGCACAACACTGCTCACTGTAGCACAACACTGCTCACTGTAGCACAACACTGCTCACTATAGCACAACACTGCTCACTGTAGTACAACACTGCTCACTATAGCACAACACTGCTCACTATAGCACAACACTGCTCACTATAGCACAACACTGCTCACTGTAGCACAACACTGCTCACTATAGCACAACACTGCTCACTATAGCACAACACTGCTCACTGTAGCACAACACTGCTCACTATAGCACAACACTGCTCACTATAGCACAACACTGCTCACTATAGCACAACACTGCTCACTATAGCACAACACTGCTCACTATAGCACAACACTGCTCACTATAGCACAACACTGCTCACTATAGTACAACACTGCTCACTGTAGCACAACACTGCTCACTATAGCACAACACTGCTCACTATAGCACAACACTCATATAATAAACAACTATTGTGTTTTCGATTCGATACCGACACTTTCAAAGGCCAGTATCCTCTAGCAATTCCGTTACCTCTAAACTGAACTTTAAAATTATTTAATTTATTAAATTATTACAATACTAAGAGTAAAACGGGTAATAATACTCACTTAAAATTATATTTAAAAAAAACATTTTAACATTCAGCACTTACATGGTCACCATGTGTTTACTATAGTGGTAACCATGGAAATCTACTAATACTATAGTTGAACTGCAGTCACTGGTAAAACCATGGTTGATTGTCATAAGGTGCCACTGACCCGTGTTAACATTGGGTACAGAATACACTAAACGTTCAGTTTTAATATGTTGTAGTTCTACCACACTATTATTCGCTAACATAGGTTATTTGTCCAATATAGTGCATTACGTTTCTTGTTAAATAAAATCACTGGTAAAAGACACTGGTAAAAGTTAATTTGAGTATGGTACTTTCAGTACTCACACCAGTATAGTTACACCAGTGTTGATCCCTGGGTAATACGGGTGTAAACGCTGAGCCTAACCTCATATTCCTGATGTTTGTGTCCTGTCAGTGTTTAACTCTCCTGTCATCCGTCATCCACGTCTTCATGATGCTCTTCTTAAGTGCGTCTTCAGTCTGTAAATGCAGACACTGACAGCCATGAACTTCCACAGTGTGTGTGTTAAATGTCATGTCATTGGTAATGTGAGCTTGAGTCCAGTTTCCTGCTTATTAAAGAAACCTAAACCTTGTTTTCCGTGTAGGTTCGGCATTTGTACATCTGTGACTTCCACAAGAACTTCATCCAGAGCGTTCGCAACAAACGCAAGAGGAAGACCAGCGATGACGGCGGAGAGTCACCTGACCATGATGTCGAAGTCCCCGAGGTAATGTATCAGAGTCAGTGTTTCTCAAACGCCTCCACTGTAGTCTTGAGTTTCTTCCGGGAACGAACACGTCACAATATTCCTCATTATAATAATTAATGCGCAGAATAAAGGGGCGGGGCCTGGTTGAGTTGGTTAGTAGTGTGTTAAACTGGCGGTTATGGTAAGGGGCGGGACATTTCCCAAACACACTCGAAAACATCACAAAAGAATCACTATGAAGCCCCTCCTTCTGAAAAGCACACTGTGCTCTGATTGGTCGGCTGGAGCAGTGTGCTTTTCAGAAGGAGGGGCTTCATAGAGACAGGAAGTAAACAGAGCGTTACTGACAGACTGGGAAGAGAGGAGCCGCAACAGTGGAGAATATGAGGAGAATAATCAACATTCAAGCAGGAAAACCTGTTCTAGTAGAGCCTGAAAACATCATCAAGACTTTGTACAAAGGGTGCAATATGACCTCTTTAAAATCTTCTGCCCTTTCAGGGCTTTTTGGGTTTGTAATGTAAATGCTGCATTGACACACACTCTGTTTGCTCCAGCTGTAGACTGTGATGTTTATTAAAGTAAAGACTGAGAAGAGCAGAGCAGGGTGGTTGTGTTGGGACGGTCAGAGGTCATATGCCACACACTGCACGTCTCAACTCAACCAGAGGTTCCCGGCTCAAAATTTAGATGTTTACACAGAGATTGGTTTATTAGTTAAATCTGTTGACTTTATCAATCTTTGTTTCATTATATGCCAACGGTGACAGTTCAGAAACGGGGAAAAGCACTTCTTGTGTAATTTTCCCCAAGTTTGCTTGCCTGTAACTCAAGAGGTATTAAACTAGGGCTGTCAATCGATTAAAAAATGCAATCGCGATTAATCGCACGATTGTCATGAGTTAACTCGCGATTAATCACACATTTTTTATTTGTTCTAAATGTACCTTAAATTAATACTTTTCAAGTTTGTAATACTCTAATCAACATGGGCATGGATAAATATGGATGCTTTATGCAAATGTATGTTTATTATTGAAACCATAGTCAACATAGAGCATGAAGACGAGACATGTTTCAAAGGTCAGAGATGTTTTTCAAAGAACTTGTTCATGTCTATTAGACACATGTAGAAAGAACAAAGAAATACAGGTTCCCATTACTTCTCTTTCTTTGCACTGAGCAATTTACTAACACAGACATGACAGGGCAGCTCTTCTGAAAATGCTAAATGTACATTTATTATTTATTATTACATTAGTTTGTCTCTCTCTGTGCCCATTTTGATGAAGCTAAATTCTTAATAAAACTGTTTTCATTGGTATATTTTACTGTTTCTGTTGTCAAACAACGGAATGAATATGAAATAGTGACTGAAACACGACCCATTAAGACATAATGTTATTAACGCGTTAACTTTGACAGCACTATATTAAACATATCTTAAAATCCTTTTAGATTCTGGTTCTTAACAAACTTTTACTTTTGGCATCTTCATCTTAAAGGTCCTATATGGTTCAATCCCAGAGATATGGAGATCTTAATGCGGGTCCATGTGTAAATTGGCAAATTATATACACATTTTCAGTGGTCAAAAACCTATGTGGGTCACTTTAGTGTTGTCAAAAGTACCAACTTCGGTACCAAGTCGATACTGAAATTTTAAAAATGTGGCGCTTTGAGCAGAATCGTAAAGTCCTCTGATTGGCCGTTGTGTTCACATGCTCATCAGATATGTCTGTGATTGGCTACAATGATCAATGCTTCAAAAACATGTTGTAAATATACAATATCTCACAAACGTGAGTACACCCCTCACATTTCAGCAAACATTTTAGTATATATACTCAAGAGACAATACTATAGAAATTAAACTTGGATATTTATTTTGGGATCTTAATTTTAAAGGCCCTATATGGTTCAATCTCATAGATATAGGGATGTCAATGCGGTAACATGCAGTTATGATACTTCAGACGCTGTTAAAACCAACTAAATCCTTTCTTTCAAATTCCCCTGAAATTAATTCAAATATAGATTCTTATAAATACACTTTTGAGGTCAAGTTAGTGTGCCTGAACTCGACCATGTGTTTGTGGCACTGGGAGAGGTGTGTTGTGTAGAACTGTTTTGATGGAGGGAAACAAGATACATTTTAAACGTTTATTCTTTAAACGCTTTCTTCTTTAAACAGAACAAGTCTTTAAAGTATGCAAAGTGACTCACATTTGGTTTTTAGCCAATGAAAATGTGTACAATTTACTGATGGAGCCGCATTAAGATCTCCATCGAGGGCCTTTAAGATGAAGATACTAAAAGAAATGTTTATTAAAAAGCACAATCTAAAAGGATATTAAGATGACTGTATTACTACTGGAGTTACAGGCAAGCAGACTTGGGGAAAATAACACAATACGTGCTTTTCCCCGTTTCTGAACTGTCAGCGTTGGCATATAATGAAACAAAGATTGATAAAGTCAGCAGATTTCACTAATAAACCAATCTCTGTGTGAAAATATTATAATGATTCTGTCATCTTTCTAAAGTCATTTCTGACCCTCCACACAGCAGTGGATTAGCCAGTAAATAGACAGTCATGACTAGGGGTGATCCTGAGTGGCTCGATATGTTGGATTATCACCATTTATTTATTGCTATATAAGTGAGTGTTACGCAGGCTGTGGTCAGCAGGCACGAACACGAGTACATGTTCAGTAATGAAACCGAAACTAAACAGTGTTAAAACGAAGTGGAGGAAACAGGAGGATGTCAAAATAAGGGTCCACATAACAGAACATAAACCTGACAATGAGCTCGTTAGGATATTTCTATATGTACAACAGCTCCGATCCTCCAATCTCACTGTACGAGAGGCTTTCTGCTGACGTCACCAGTATCGGCACTGTTCGACTGGGCGGCCTGTCACTCAGTGCAGTTACACTGTTACACCACTAGGTGGCGGCGGGGACTGTCTTTGAGTGAGTTAATAAACCGTTCATTCAGTGAAAATGTAAAAAAATACGGATTGATTCAAAGATAGATGTAATGAAACAGGGTGTTAATTATTTAAATATTTCATTTTAACTTTGAGCTCTACTTGTATGGGTAACGCTGAAGCTGATGCGTCAAATACTGGTAGTTGAAATGGTTTCCTCTCCACAGATGTACGTGGGGAATAGGGCTGCACGATACTGGGAAAGTATGCTATATGCGATATTGATGTTGAGTATTGCGATAACGATATTTCTTGCGATATAACATTTCCCTAGAGAAATGCTATTTTTATTAAGTTTTTTTTATCATGTATCATACTAAAATAAACCGGTAGCCTAATAGATATTCGTCTGATCTTCAGAAGAATATCTCAGTTTTTTCATAAGGAGTTTAACATTACACATGCAACACTTTGATTAATGGTTGTCTGTGAGACTCTGTTATTGTTACTTGGCATTTCGTTAGTTTTGGGCTTACACTTTCTGAAGTCTTCATATCGCTCCCTGAGGTGGCGTTCCGGATGACTGGAGATTAGTTTCCTCTCGACGTGGCCAACATTTTTCATCACGACTTAATGACACCGTCACTTATGTTCACATATCACGTTTTTTGCGTGTGCAAATTCGTTATTTCAAATGCAGGCGTGAGAAGCGCACTCAAAATGGAAGCACATTTTTCCCGCCTGTGCCGCGACGGGATGAACATCTCAACTTATCAGAATTCTGCAAGCTCGCGCAGGTCGTGGCTGCTCAGCAACGGCAGACGCACGCGCTCGTGAGAAGGAGATAACGGCGCGGCCGCGCTTTCCATGCGTTTTTAGTCGCGATATGTGAACGGCCCCTCTCACAGTACCTGCATCATGACACGTCTTCTCTACTGAAGCCAGAATATTGCATATCTCAGACGTGCAGTTCTCTTCAGGCACAGGCTCTTCGCTGTTGTCATTTTGCTCGCTTGTCTCTACTCCCGCCATCAGCTTATTTTCCCCTCTCGGCTCTGAGCCGCTAGGTTCCCCTGTGGGCCGATCTAGCCAATAGCATAATAGCACCTACTGGGGAGGCGGGTTTAAAGATGGTAAGGCCACATTTGATTGGTCGAATTTGGATAAACAACCCATGCATGCATCACACAAATGCTTGGCACTTTAAATAAATGCAGTTTATCGCACCTCTCTGCGGTACGGATACCGCATATACTATTATCGCGATAACAATAATTTTTCGCTATATTGTGCAGCCCTAGTGGGGAAGATGCTGGGTCATAAGCCATATAATTAACTACTTAAAAGTTCAATTTTATATTATTGCTGAACGCATAGACGCTTCAGTAATCTTTCAGTAAGATGCAGGCCGATAGTCTAGAAACTAATATTTATTTACAGATCCAGGTCTGCTTTATATTTTTACGAAGGCCAGGCTTAGAATAGTCACATTAAGGCTGATTCACACAGACGCACTCGGCGGGCTCTGTCCCGCTGGCCGACTCGACATGTTGAACCGGTGTTTGTCGGTGCTGTGATGCGTACTGAAAATCCCATTCGCTTTCTCCATCGGGGGAATCATTTGTACGGCTCTACCGTGAGCTGCGAGGGGTTAATACAGTGGACTGCGGTGTGTTGACCCTGTCAGCCCACATGATTTCATCTGGTGATAATTGTTTAACAACAAAATCGTGAAAAGTCTTTTCGTCCAATTTTCAAATAGAGATTTGCTTCTAATCGAGGTTTGTGATGTTGTGATTCACGTCTTAGCTGGTTGCTGTGGTTTAGGGCTGGGTATTGACACAAATTTCACAATTTGATTCGATTTCGATTCAGTATTGATTGTTCTGGATATCAGGTAGAGAGGGGGAAACGCCCCCCTGGATGTACAACACATGGCACATTTCAAATCTCTGAACTAATCTCTGAACTAATGCTGTAACTGATTAACTTAATTTTATACAAATTAACTGATTTGTATAAAAACCTAAATTACACTTATTTATTTTTATAATAATAAAGTTATATCAAATGTAAACATTTAAATGGTGGCTGTCATAAAAACTTGCCAGGTTTATTCAAACATGCAATAAATATTGAAGAACATTAAAAATAATGAATATATAATATGGTGCATATATTTAGCAGAATGCTCCTTTCTAGAGTTCATTTTTCTCGCTGACTAACGAGTTTATGGTCACTGGATGTGGTTTTTCTGAGGTAAATGTGACGTTACATGACATTGTTTACTGACGTCTTTCCACGGTTGAAACACTGATTGATTCCATGTCACATGATACGGACTTCGATAAGTTGTCCTCTACCTTTTAACACACTTTCAGACGCTCATTCATGTTTATCTCGCGCTGTAACTGGTGTTATTAAGGCGGAAGAGAAGATCATGAGCTTCTCTAGAGCTGAGCCGGAGCGATCTCACAATCTCATTTATGTTTTTGAATTTCGTAAGAAAATGGACGTAATTTGAAATCTGAGACTTTGCTTCATATCAATAGTAACAAAGCACAAAGATTATTGTGATTTATTGGATGGGATGCGCGCTACAATGTTCCATTAATTCATCAACTGAAAACAGGATGACTAATCGAGTCTTGGGATTTAAGAATCGATATCAGTTCGTAAAAATGAGAATCATTTAAAATCGAGAAATCAATATTTTTTTTTACCCAGCCCTAGTTTTGGTTCATGGCTTATAACAAAGACTTTATTAAAATCCCTATGGGAAGAATATTTCTGTTATCAACGGCACGGGAAGCGTGGGCGAGCCCTGATGCAGCAGAGGCTGCTGGGATTGCTGCAGTGATGATGTGTGTGTGTAACTGTACTGATGTGTGTGTTCTGGGTCAGGTGGATCTGTTCCAGCTGCAGGTCAACACACTGAGACGCTACAAGAGGCACTACAAAATCCAGACCCGACCTGGACTCAACAAAGCCCAGCTAGCAGAGGTACTGCCCAAAACTCAATATTATCAATCTCAAAGACTAACACAAATCTACTTTTCATATCACAACAAAAGCTTTATTTACTGAATTAAGTTAGCAAAACTCAGGTGTTGGAATTACTCGCTGTATTTTGAAATGCTCACGATAGCAATGCCATACATGTTCGTGATATACTGTATTACCATATATACAGTTGCAATAGAAATTGTTCATCCGCCACTGCAAATCAGGTTTATTGGCCACATTTATAGAGTTCAGCTGTTTGCAGTGAACAAATCAAACAAAAGTGATTGAAACAGCTCAACACAACAAATGTTTCACGTGGTTTCTCCAAATACAACTGAAAATGCAACTTTTAAGGACTTCTGCGGTCTCAAAGTTATTCTCCCCCTTCATGGCAAGCATCTTCAGCACTCAGTAGAACACACGTTTGCTGTAAACGAGATGTATAAGCAGACTCAGCTTCTGTTTCTGAGGATCTGAGCAACGCCTCCAGCTCAGGGATATTCCTGGGTTTAGCCTTCAAATCCCACCAGAGATTGTCTATGGGGTTCGAGTCAGGTGACTGATGCCACTGTATGCCACTGTTGAGCGATTTCAATTACTTTTGTCTAGTTTTTTGCATTGCAGACAGCTGAAAGCCTGTACATTTAGCCAATAAACCTGGTTGCAACTGTATATACACTGCTGTTGAAACGGTTTGGATCTGTAAGATTTTTAATATTTTTGAAAGTCTCTTCTGCCCACCGAGGCTGCATTTATTTGATCAAAAATACAAAAAAATAGTTAAATATGACCGTGTAAATCAGCTGTTTTCTATGTTTATATATAGTAAAGTGTAATTTATTCCTGTGATCAAAGCTGAATGTTCAGCATCATTACTCCAGTCTTCAGTGTCACATGATCCTCCAGAAATCACTCTAATATGAGGATTTGATGATCAAGAAACATTTATGATTATTATCAGTGTTGAAAACAGTCATGTTCAATTTTTTTTTTCTTCAGGATTTTTTTAATGAATATAAAGTTCCACAGAACAGTATTTAATTGTTTTGTATTTTTAATCAAATAAATGCAGCCTTGCTGAGCTTTCAAAAACATTACAAATCTTACCGATCCAAAACTTTTGAACGGCAGTGTATTTAAATCCACACACGTCTAATAAACAGCAATAATTATATTTTACAGTGTAACTGCTTTGTCAAAACAGTTCATAACTAGTGAATTGAGCATAATAATGCAAAGTATTGTATATGATTTCCTTGGCAACAGGAACACACTTTTAAATCTGTCAGCCAATGAGAATGCAGCATTCAGCAGTGTACGCAGAATTCACTCGGTGCTTGTGTTGGTAATGTGCTCTTTGTTTCTTCTCCAGACTGTGAGCCGTCACTTCCGGAATATTCCAGTCAACGAGAAGGAAACGCTCACATACTTTATTTATATGGTGAAGAGCAGTAAAAGCCGGCTGGACCAGAAGTCAGAAGGGAGCAAACAAGTGGAATAAGATCTCAGATACACGCGCGTGTCTCGACTCATGTTAGCTGGCTTTAAATCTCTGTTTGAATGCTTTCTGTGCAGACGTTGTGTTTCTGTACATATGTCCAACATCAGGTGACACATGGGAGTCACTGCAAATCAGTGCGGATGATGATGATGATGATGATGAAGGGTAACTGCTTCAACTTCTGTGCCAAACAACAATATAACCACCGCTGTTTGAGTGACGAACATCACAGAGAGGACCTGAATGAAACCATGAGACACTGAATGACTGCTAATGCCAAAACTCCCAGAAGAGCCGGTTTCCTTCATTCTGCCGTGTAGGGTTTCTCTGTTTCTGTTCTTTTGCTTTCAGCTCCATGTCTCGGCTTTTATATGACTGCTGTATATCTGCTCTATATTGCATTTTTTTGTAGATTGTAATGTTAGTTTTCTTCCTTTGTTTGAAATAATCAGAGTAAATACAGTTCTTGTGGCACTACTAATATTTTCGTTATTATTTTTAAACGCATTCCACCTGTGGCATCTTACATGATTATGTGTGTGTGTGTATTAGTGCTGTCAAATGGATGAATCATATCTAACATAAATGTTTGTTTATATAATGTGTATATCTTATTATATCTTATTTTATATATATATATATATGTATGTGTGTGTGTGTATATCTAACTTTTATGTTAGATGTGATTTGTCGATTTGACAGCACTATATAGCATGGCCCACGTCCAGAGGTAAGTTGTAAGTCCAATCATTGGGGAATATATGAGTGATTCTCATTTCAAATAAAGATATGAATATAAATGAGTTGTTCATGGGAAAGTGACACGCAAGAAGAAAAAACGTCAAACGAACACCTTGTTTCACCTGACTAATTAAACCTGCAGTGAGCGATTTCAGAGAAATGCTGTTGAAGGTGGATCGGACCAGACCAAACAACACAACACACTTAAAGCCCAGAGTACCAGAGTGATCCCAGAGTACCAGCTAATTACCGGGGAATTAGCTTATTGAGTACAACATACAAATTATATACATCTATTCTTAATAACAGCCTCATGGCCTACCTGGAAGAAAATGATCGTTTAGTAGAGGAGCAGAACGGTTTCAGAAAGGCAAGAGCCTGTGTGGATCATGTATTTTCTATCACTACTGTAGTTAGAAATAGATTAATGCAAGACAAACCATCATTTGTTTGTTATATTGATTTTCAAAAAGCTTTTGACTCTGTAAACAGAGATTTATTATTTTATTGTCTTTCGGGAGAAGGGCTAGAGGGAAGGTTTTACTGGGCCTTACAATCATTGTATAAAGACCCTCAAGCTTGTGTTAAAGTCAATGAGTACTATTCAGAGTGGTTCCCTACACCACAAGGGGTTAAACAGGGGGACTGTCTCTCCCCTACCCTGTTTGCCATATTTATTAATAATTTGGCACAGGAAATAAAAGGTCTTGGATTGGGTATAAATTATGATGGGGATAACACACTAGACATATTACTTTATGCAGATGACATAATCTTGGTGGCGGAAAATGAAGAACATCTTCAGAAGATGTTAAAGTGTGCCGAAAAATGGTGTGGGAAGTGGAGACTTAGAGTTAACCATAGTAAAACACAGATTATGCATTTTAGAAAATCTGGGCATAGAAGAAGCAAGTTTCAGTTTTATTTTTGGGGTCACAAGTTGGATTATGTTGAACATTATAAATATCTGGGCTTTATTTTGGATGAGTATTTGAATTACAAGCATGGTATATGTATATTGGCCGAATCTGCTAGTAGAGCGCTTGGGGGTGTAATAGCAAAAATGAAACAGTTGGGAAACCTGGGATATGCTACCTATTCCAAATTATTCCAGGCCTGTGTTTGCCCTGTCATGGACTATATGGCAGGAATATGGGGCTCAAAAATAAATGTGAGAGGAGAGATGGTACAAAATAGAGCAATACGTTATTTCCTAGGAGTCCACAAATTTACCCCAATCTTAGCAATAACGGGAGACATGGGTTGGGAACCAAGTGAAGAAAGGTGGAAAGGTAGTATGATGGCTTTATGGAATAGATTGGTGAAAATGCCTGAGAACCAAGTTGCTAAGAAAATATTCAACTGGGATGTGTCTGTAAAGGGTGCATGGGCATCTGAAGTACAGGACATATTTACACAAATTGGAGCTCCTGACCTTTTTCAAAATATAAACACAGTACATATACTTGCTGCAAAGGAAGTTTTATTAGATACACATAAAAGTAAATGGTCACAAGATATATTTCTTAAACCAAAATTAAGAACATATAGAATAATAAAGAGTTGTTTTGGAAATGAAAAATATGTATGTGCTCCCCTATCAAAAAAACAGAGATCATTGTGCACTCAGATCCGCTGATGCGGATAGACTAAAGTGGTTTTCTGATTATAAGGTATTCGCCCTTGCTGATTATCTAGAAAAAGCCTGGGCAAAGAGAACAAAAAGTACATTTAGGTGAAACACTAAATCTGTAATTCTTTATTTTATTTTTTTCACTTTTATGTACTTCTTTATTTATTTATGCATGTGTTAACCTACTGTAAAGTATGTAACCATCTACAGGAAGTGAATGTTATCATTTGAAGTGGTTTGTGGTGTCTTATAATCCCGAAAGGGATGGGTCCTATTTGAACATGACACAATAATAAAATTTATTCATTCATTCATAAATCCAATCCGCAGTAGGGGGCGTGTCCTCTTGTGATGGGGAGGAGAGAGAGTAAGCCAATCAGCAGTAGGGGGCGTGTCCTCACATGATGGGGGAGGAGAGAGAGTAAGCCAATCAGCAGTATCTCTAATTGCACCGCGAGGAGTGAGGATCGAGGAGTGAGGAGGCTTCCCGAGGAGTTATGAGCGAGGATACATAACTTTACCTCTGCAGTTTATACAAACCACACATCTCACATATTTCAACGGGACATCTTGCTTTATTATTATGAATATCTCAAATAATCAAACCTTAACAACATAAGGGCAGATCCTTTGAGCGCTGCTGATGACGCTGTGAAGTGACGCTCGAGTGATCAAGTATTCCAATGTATAATTAAGCTTTCCTTCGATTCCTCCGTCCTCGCTTCTTTTCCTTGCAGCCTTCCCTCGCATCCTACAGGGGATGGAGCTCAGACGCGAGGAAAAGAAGCAAGGAAAGGAAACGAGGATGCACAAATAAGAATTGAGAAGCACCCATAGATGCGCAGCTTCTCCAGATGACGACACAGCAGTTCCACGATTGGCCGAATCCACCACGACAACGATCATGTGTGTTTCGTGAGAAAACATGACATGAAATGGGCTGATGGCATAATATGGCTGTGTGCATTGTCCTATTTGCCAAGTTCAATAGTCTGGAAATGCAAATATTTTTTCCATACTTTTCCAGACCTGGAAATTACTCAAATCAAATTCCATACTTTTCCAAACTGCGTAGGAACCCTGTATTTCACTTCAGCTGTGGTAAGTATGCAAACACCACGTTAGTGTCACTACGGGAAGCAGAAAGTGTCTGACTTCATGTCTCTGTTTTAATCGGTTACATCCACCAGCAGCCGATGTCCAACACAACTTCAATTGTTTCATTACTGGATCAAGCCGTTGCTCGGAGTTCGGCCCGAACCCAGAGTACTCCCCCCGTATGTAAATGTTTAGGACTAGAAGCGTGGAGAATTGGTGGTGGAGGGATGCTCCTAAACTGTCAATGGATTAAGGTGAGACTGCTGAGTATATATACACCTCTTACCATTGATTGCTGAGTGCTCTCCACTTGTGTTAATTATCTGAACGTGCTCCTCCTGAACTTTGTTAATAAAACATCATTTCACGAGTTCACTCTTACATACAATTAGAGGGGGCAAAATTGAATGCGTATTTGGGGTGCTGTCCGGAGGGAGGGCTCCGAGCTGGGAGTTCGGCCCGAACCCAGAGTACTCCCCCCAAAAGGCTAAAGAGCAGAGGACAGCCGCCAGACTAAAGACCCCCTGCGAACGGGGAGCAGTTGTAATTTGGAACGACCAATCGAGAGAGTTTGCGCCTTTCTTGATGGGAGCAGTTTCACGGTAGATCACGGACGGCGGACTGGAGTGACAATTCCGGTCAGCGCATACGGGAAAGTTCTCGTTGCGTCCGCTGTGAGACCAATGCTCGCTGGACAGAAAGAGAAAACAGGGACAGGGTTTCCCCAGGTTTGATCACCCCAAATTTAAGACTTTTTTAAGACCTTTTTAAGACCACTTTAATGAAAATTAAGACCTACGTCGCACCCATTATGCAGTCGTAAAACACCAGATCAAATCCCAATAATGACTATTACTAACAAATGTTTTAATTAAAAATACATTTATTATAAAAAAACTCATTCAACAATACACTGCAAAGTGATGTTTTTGGTAAATATCAAACATTCATAACAATAAACAGATAAACTAACTTTTCAAATCGTCTTAGTAAAGTTTCTCAGCATTCAAAGTGCTTCAACCATTGCTTCAACCATTGTACATTTTCAAGAATAAAAAGAAATGTAAATACACCTAAAAAACAAGGGAGGGAGGGAGGGATAGAGAGAGACATAGAGAGGGGTAGATAGATAAAAAGAGACACACAATGAGAGATAGATAAGAGAATAAATTTTAGATAAATTTGATAAATTTTCACGCTGTTGTTTTTTCCCCCATTTCACCTTGCGTTGCAGTCTGGTTGACTTTCAATAAATAGGCTAGTAGTGTTGTCATGGTACCAAAATTTCAGTATTCGGTACCAATACCAGTGAAAATCCACGGTTCTCGGTACCAATTTTGGTACCAAAGGGCTAGAAATCAATTCATTCTTTGCTGATACTTCCTCGTCATCATGGAGAGCGCAGTTCGCATCGTTTCAAAAATAGTCGATCTCTGAATGCAAATGAACTGACTCTGAATTTTAGTATTGTTTCTTATATGAGGATCCTTTTTCAAATACAAGGTCAATATTGATTTTCACTAACGACAAAACAACAAATTATCCGTGAATTTATATCGAACTACTCTTTAAGAGCTTTCCATCTTTACTCTCCTCATGTTACGTTGCATTCGGAGATCGACAAGTTTCTCCTTTCCACAAGCGCTTGCTCTCCCGTGGCGTCTGTCGTTGCTATGCAACCATGAACATAGGAGCGCTTAGAAAATGCTGCGCGCCTACATTTGGAATAACGAATGCGCGCTATGTGAAAGGCCACTTATGGCAACGTGACATTAGCCTAATCCAAAATATTTCCTTATGTCTCTTTCCTCCTTTCTTATCAACAAGTGGATTTACAGCCACCACATCAGCAGCACCACCGGTCGCCATGTCTCAGCGCATAGAGGACGCAACTGCACACGCTTCGGGCATGCACGCGCATCAAGTACCGGGTTTGAGAAAACCTGGTACCGTGACTTTAAAAAAAAAAATTTAGTACCGACTTGGTACCGAAGTACCGGGTCTTTGACAACACTATAGGCTAGTATAATGAAATTTAAGACCTTCGTTAAAAAAATTAAGACTTGGCTTTTTTAATGTGGAACCGGTTGGTCCTGATATCGCTTTGGAAAGCATCTGAGGACCATATCCCGAGAGCTTGGATCTGCTGTTGGGAGAGGCCTTTTGGGGCTCTCGGAAAGAGTGACTTGAAAAATTCTTTGCTGGAATGCCTGACTGTTGGAGAACAGATTTGAGGTGTTTCTGGAACCAAAAACGTGTCACATATTTTTTGTATTCGTCTATGAACAGGGGTTCCAGAGGAGATTTAGCCTGAGAGCTTCTCCATTGCAGATATGCCAGAATTGACTGGTATGGTTGGATTGGCGATGAGAGGTAAAAATGTAGATGAAATGACCTTTTTTGGTTTGGTCAGTCTTACTTTGTTTAATCAAATATGAGATTGTTTCACCATCTAGTACTGACAAGTCTGAGATGGAGGGGTGGATTTTTGGGTCGAATTTGGAAGTGATAGCGAGTTCCGAGCATCTAAGAAAACCAAAAAAGGCTAGGATAAACATAGCGTCGAGTGTGCAGGCGGTATTGAGGAGCTGGTAGCCTGTGCGGAGGGCGTGGATGCATTTGGTGAGAATGTCTAGCATTATGGGTTGTCTGGCGTCGGGACGGGTGGGCTGGGATCTTTGAATCCCTTTGATCAGGAGCGAGGTTTTTGAATTGTTTATCTCGGGGGAAGGCGCGCCATACATCAATTTATGGAAAAACTGGATGCCGCTCAAGTAACCTTTGATGGACCCGACTTGAAGGCCCTTAACGCTATTAAGGTAGGAAATAAAAGAGGTGATTGAAAGAAGAGAAAAATCGGGGAAAGGCATGTTATAGGAGACATGGAATGTTTTAAAACATCTCCAAGCAGTCACGTAGGATTGGAGGGTCCTGGGAGAAACTGCTTGGAGGATAGTGTCGTGCGGTGCATCAAGCAGGGGTTTTAACGGGTGGGTTACGGGAATATTAGTTCTGAATAGCGAGGTACTGGAGTTGGGAATTGATCCGCCTCTGGAGCCAGCATCCTGAATTTCTGAGAGGATCTGTGCGCGGATGTTTTGAGATACTGGTGGTGGTTCCATGGCAACGGCGATGGACGGAACGGGCATCAGTGTTGTTGTGAAGAGAGAATATTGTGATTTAGGTTGTATGAGAGAGCTGGGAAGGGTATAAGCTGGGGCTGTGAATGTCGGCGGCTGCCTCATGCTTGGATGACCCGCTGTGGCTTGAAAAGGAAAGTTAGTTGGAGGATATGAAGGAAAGGAAGGATGATAGGATGAAGTGTGGGCTTGAGCTGCAAGTGGAGGCAGGCCTGCGCTTGTTTGAGCTACTGGAGCTGCAGGCCACTGGAAGTGGGCGGGGTTGTAACTTGTTGGGTAAACCTGTTGAAATGGTTGGGCCTGTGCTGTTAGTGGCGATAGCCTCGCACTAGTGTCTGCGACGGGAGCTGGAGGTCACTGAAAAGGAAAAGGGTTATGAACAGCGGGAATATAAAACTGAGTGGCTGTGGGGAGGCCGCTGGGCCCGGCTGCATGCGGTGCTGCGGCAGCAGAAGCCGTGGTGGAGGGCTGGGCCTCATCGAGAGGTGGGAGTGGACCTGCCATGGCAGAATCTGGGGTCGCAGCCCAGGCTCGCTGAAGGCCTGTTTCTGCGGCTCGATGGATGAAGAACGATGGTGGTGACTGGGCAAGCGACTTTTGGGCCCTGCGGGCTTTGCTCTGCCTATGGGTCGTCTTGGGAGATGACTGTAAAGAAACGTACAGATCATACAGCTCCGCTTTGTTAATTTTTCATGAAGCCTGTATGTCTGAATTACCCAGCGCTTGCCTCAATCCAGCTACGGTCCATTTCCCGATAGGTGGGATCGTCGGGACGGGCGAGCGGTAGGAGTAGGCCGGGGAGGAAGATGGAGGTCTTGCCGGGGGCGGCGAAGACTGGCCTCGACGTCTTGGTGAGCGCAGGGCTGTTCGGGCCAGTATGCGGCCGCGTGAAGAAGCCTGGGGCTCAGGTGCGACGTCTGGCGTAGGAGGAATGGTCGTGGGACCGGCGGAATGCGAAGGCGCATCCCTGACGATGTTTGCTTCTTCGTCAGATGAAGAGCTTAGTCGTTGAGACATGGTAGTCGAGCGGCGAACCAAGAAGCTACTAAACTGCTGCAAAACTGTCAATGGATTGAGGTGAGACTGCTGAGTGTATATATACCTCTTACCATTGATTGCTGAGTGCTCTCCACTTGTGTTAATTATCTGAACGTGCTCCTCCCGAACTTTGTTAATAAAACCTAATATAATGATAATACATTTTATCTGTAATAAGTCATTTTCATACTTAAACTCAAAGCACATGACATGTCACAAAATGCAAAACAAGAATTAAGTATATAATAGCAATAATCACAATAATTACAAATGAAAAACTTGTATGTGTTTTGAGAAGTTTCATAAAAAAATCAAAAGGAGCATTCCTAATAGAAGCAGGTAATGAATTCTATAACTGTTGTGGAAAAGAAACAATTCTGGAGCATTGCAATAAAAAGCCTTCCCCTTCAATGGTTTTAGGTTTACAGAGAGGCTGATTGAGAGAGAGCCAGCAGAGCGGAGATAACAGGACGGTATAGATGGTGTACCCATGTACTGCTTTATAAGTTAAAATAAGAACCAATGTGTGAACTGGAAGCCAGTGCAGTTGAAGAAGCACAGGGGTGTTGGCGTGAAGATGTACAAGTCAAGACACAAGCAGCTGAAATTTTTTATTTATCGCAATCTCTTAATAGAATTTGCTGGTAGGCCTGAAAAAAGTAAATTACAGTAATCAAGCCTCGATGTAATAAAGGCAGGAATAAGACTTTTTGCATCAAGCCTAGAAAGAAAAAGTCTAATATGTACGATTGTCACGGTTCATAAATTCATTGTTTCCTTCTTGTCTCGTGTAACTGTTGTTTTGTGTGTCTGGGTGTGTGAGAGTGGGCGTTACCACTCATTCCGGTAGATCAGCGATCCAGCTGATCTCATTCATCGCTCCAGCTGCAGCTCATTCACGCACCTTTATAACCTCACCGCACTTTCCTCTCATTGTCAGATCGTTGTTTGATGTCTCCCGTGTGTGATCCTGTTCCCGTCGACGTTCCTGTTTGTGTTCCCGTTCCTGTTTCTTGTTCACCTGGATTTCGTCTTCACTTGGGTCATCACGTCTGCATCACTTCACTTCACGGACACCTCGCTGACCATCCAGTCCCTGTGTCATCAGCTGCTCACCCACTACCGGACTTTCATACCTCTCATAAATAAAACTGAGTTTTACTTGCATTATTGCTTCTGTCTTTTGTGACCATGACAGACGATATTGTGAAGATACTTTTTTAACATTATAAATCACACCCAATTTCCGCACCTGGACAGAAGGGGAAATTAGGCTTTTGTCCATGGTAAAATAAAGTTCTTACATTTGTTAACATTAATTGGAGTGCCAATTTACAAAATATCAGTTTTAGAACAATTTCATTTAAGAAAGTTATGTTTCATCCATGCCTTTTTTTCCAGCAAACAAGCAGAGAGAGTAAAAGTCCTTGCACACTGAGTTCGAAATTTTCATATGCGTTTTTTCCGTATTTGTCATCCTAAAAATTGGTCAGGCACACACTGAGTCTGATGAGTATTAATTAATCGGTTGCGAAAAAAATTGCAAAACAATACAAAATGGAGTCTTCAAGCAGTGAGAATGATTTTGTTGTCCTCTCTCTTAAAAAGAGAAAAAGGAAATATTGGGTCCATCCAATCTTGAGACTGCGTAGAGAGGAAGGAGAGCTCGCTGTGGGATTATCCCGAGCCATTCAAACTTTACTTCAGGGTGTCAGTGATCGCGTCTGAAGCACGTCTGTCAACTCAGTCCAATGGTGAGACACAACGTCACAGGCGGGTGAAGTCACGACCAGGAAAGCATAAAAGCACATCCGGAATGACTTCAATTAGCCGAAGCAAGTCGATCACAGGGATGAAGTAATTATGGCAGGCGATGGTTCCCTTATCAGTGATAACAATGATTACAGTCATAAACTAAGACCTTCCCTTTCAAGGGAACTCGTGCTGCATCAAGGACGATTTGGAAACGACAATGCCCAAAAGCCATGCTTAGTGTTGTCAAAAGTACCGACTTTGGTACCAAGTCAAGATTTTAAAAATGTGATGCTTTGAGTGCTGTTGAGCCGAATTGTACACACACTTGATTGCCCATTGTGTTCATGCACTCATTGGATATGTCTTATATGTGATTGTGATTGGCTACAATGATCAACGCATAGGAGCGTTTGACCGCTTTGCTGATAGACGCCTGCTTTCAAACTCTCCCTTGTCTATCTGTGAAAAAGCACTCGGTGAAGAGCGTCACTGATGTATATTTACAACATGTGTTTGAAGCGCTGATCATTGTAGCCAATCACAGACATATTTGATGAGCGCGTGAGCACAATGGGCAATTAGAATTATGTACGATTCTGCTAACAACGTTCAAAGTGTCACATTTTTTTAATTTCTTGGTACTGAAGTCAGTACTTTTGACAACACTACTTACAAGTGCCTGTCTGTGTGAATACTGAGACGACAACTAAGATATGAGCACCAGTAAACCTGAGGCATTGTAGAACCATACGAATGTGAGCGGAGAAGACCAACCCGCTGCGTCACAAATTTCTTTAAGGGACACATCCGACCGTAAGGCCTTGGAGGCTGCCATACTCGATATAGAATGAGCTCTGACAGCAAAAGGTGATGGCTGGCCAGAAACCTCATAAGCAAGAGAAATAGCCTCAAACTATTCACTTGCTTGACTGTCTGTTTGGATGCAGGGAGCCCCTTTTAGGCAATTCAAAGCAGACAAATAGCTGATCAGTTTTTCTCCACAGAGCAGCTCTGTGGACATAAGCATCCAGCACTCTCACTGGACACACAAGGTTCAGCTTTTCCTGGTCCTGATCTCTGAAAGGAGGAGGGCAGAAGGCTTGCAAAACAATAGCCCGGCTTTAGGTAAAGGAATGCCTTGACCATCCCCAGTGCGAAACCAAGGAACGTAGGGGAACGACAATTCTGTAGATCTCCTTCTCTTTTAAGAGAAGTTATGGCTAGAAGAAACACTGTCTTTAAGGTCAGAACTTTTACTGAAACAGTCTCAAGGGACATCTGGGATATTTATGAGCTGATGTGTCTTGTGGGAAGAAAAAGCAGGAAAACGGGGCGGCTGTGCAGTTGGGAGTGGCTGAACCGGGACCTCCAAGAGTTGAACCAGGGGAACAGAGCGCAATTCTTCAGGGAGAGGCTGATCCTCTCTGAGCGAGGAACAATCTCAGGATGAGTCTTTAAAAATACTTTTGAACAGGTACATTCTATTGATGGTCAACCTCTCCAGCCTGCTCGTCAGCTTTCCTAACCATATTTTGCTATTTTAAAAGTTGTATCAAGTGACCCAAGACACTATACAACCCAGTTATTAGTACCAAAAAGCCGTCGGGAAATACTTCTCCAGGCGGCTCATTGTAATCCCATGGCTGGACATTTAGGACAAGCAACGACACTAAATCGTCTCATGACCCGATTCTTTTGGCAGGGAATTCACGAGAACATGTGCAGGTGATGCGTGGCTTGTTGTGAGTGTCAGCTGGTAAATCCACCAGCCTCCCCAAAAGCCCCTTTGCACCCTCTTCCTCTAATGCAGGTCCCCTTTGAAACCTCATCAGGCCATTAGAACGATCGGCACATGGGCATCCCTTTGGATTAGTGATTGTAGACTATGCACCACGATACCCAGAGGCAGTGGTGCTCCGCAGCATCTCTGCCAAGAGTGTTGCGGACGCACTATTTCATTTATTCTCCCGAGTAGGGATCCCGAAAGAGATCCTCACTGATCAAGGCATGGTGTTTATGTCACGTACATTACGCAAACTTTACAAATTATTTGGCATTAAATAACATGAATCGGAAGTTCATTCACGAAGACGGCCAGAATTGGGATAAATGGTTGGAACTCCTCTTGTTTGCTATGCGCAAGATCCCACAATCCTCCGTGGGGTTTTCCCCCTTCGAGCTTCTTTATGGACGTCAGCTCTGAGGGCTCTTAGACGTCCTAAAAGAAACTTGGCAGGACGGACCTTCAGAGAGTCGCAATGAAATTCAGTATGTGCTGGACCTGAGAACAAAACTCCACACTTTGGGGTGGCTATCTAAGGAGAATTTGTTACAGGCCCAGGACAAACAGAGCCGGCTATACAACAGGGAAACCAGGCTGTGAGAATTTGCAAAGGGAGATAAAGTCCTTGTATAGCTTCCTACTTTGAGTTCTAAATTACTCGTGAAGTGGCAAGGACCCTTTGAGGTCACACAGCGAATTGGAGATCTCAATTATGAGGTAGTTCGTTTGGATAGGAGCAGAGCACGTAAAATTTATCACCTCAATCTCCTTAAAAAATGGGAGCGAGGCACAGTCAGTGATGCTGGTCGACGACAGTTAGTGGAGAAGAGGATCTATTGATGTGAGGGAATTACCGATTGTCAATAATTACCAAAGAAAAGTTGAATTTTTGATTCACGATCTATAAGGGCCGCCAAAACGGCCCTAAAGGCCTGTGAGTAATTTGCAAGAAATTAGCCATCTAATTAGATATGACCTTTGTGTTTTTCAAGTGCGTAAAGCAGTGGTCTCAAACCGGTTCCACGGAGGGCCTAGTGTATGCAGGTTTTCTCTTTTACCTTGAACCAAACTGATTGAGTAGGTCACTAATTGGTTAAGATCTCCCCTCACCTGGTAGTCTAGGTCTTAATTGGGCACTAATTGAAGGGAAAGACCAAAAACCTGCATACACTAGGCCCTCTGTGGAACCGGTTTAAGAACTCTGGCGTAAAGGATTGTACATCACGTGATTTTGCGCATACGTCGACGACATTCATACCATATGGTAGAACTCCTCATTCTGAGCAACTCTGCGTCTAGGACCGCCGCTTTCAATCAAATCTTTTGTTAACATTTTTAGATAATTTCAAAAACAACTTTGGCGAACTAGTCCTTGGTTTTTTGCTCAACCTCGATAAAACCACTGCGGCACAATTCTCGGGACTCTCTAGTTCCATAATTATCAAAACATGTTGTACTTTGTCCTTTGCATAGCTATAGCAGGGTCATTTAGAAAACAGGCGTGGCCAAGTGCATGCAAAAGCCTATCATTCCTAGATGAAAACTGTGACATGATTCTAAAGCAGTATACAAACATTTATGGACGTCAAGCCATAGGTGGCGCTTTAACTGTTACAAAGGTGAAAAAAGCTTTAAAAAAACACATATTTCTTTAGTAATCTGCCTGTATTGGCTGTAAATTGTCTTTTCCATCTATAATCTAAGTGATTACAAACTTGCTAAATAAAACATAATACCTTTTTACACGTATGCTTAAAGGCCTTAAAGCTCTTGAAGGTCTATAGTTCACAGCTATATTTGTAATTGTATAACTTGTATATAGTGTATTCATAAAATACCTCTGAGGTGCATTACATCAAATGGTTTAAGTCTGTCTTCACTTTGTGTAAATAATTAAAAAAACAGCTTTGCAGGTAGGACATATTTTTTTGTCTAGAAAAACTTGGTGGTTAACTTGTCAGTCCAAAGCACTTAACAAAACAGGTTGTCAGTGGATATTAAACGTCACGCCCAACATGTAAACTCATCTACTCACTAGCTTTCTCAACCTAATTTTTGTTTATAATCACAAATGCAAAGCACAACAACTTTGACCTTCTCCAAAGGTTCCCCTTGTCAAAAACAATCAAACTTCACTACTAACTTTAGATTAAATTACTTTATTAAAGGAAATTCCATATTTTGCTTAGTCTGAATATCAAATTATTTACAATACATTGGTCATCTGAACATGAACATTTGCTCATTTAGACACCTTCGGGCAATGCTTTTTCTTATGCTCCTGTAGACTAGATAATCCAGTGAAACCCTTCCCACATGAAGAGCATTGGTGCGGCTTCTCTCTGGTATGAACTCTCTCATGCGTTTTCAGGTTTCCTGATGTAGTGAAGGCCTTCCCACAGAGAGAGCACTTGAACGGCTTCTCTCCGGTATGAACTCTCTGGTGTGTTTTTAAGCCACCGGATGTAGTGAAGGTCTTCCCACATGAAGAGCATTGGTGCGGCTTCTCTTTGGTATGAACTCTCTCATGCTTCTTCAGGTTTCCTGATGTAGTGAAGGTCTTCCCACAGAGTGAGCACTTGTACGGTTTCTCTCCAGTATGAACCCTCTGGTGTCTTTTTAAGCCACCGGATGTAGTGAAGGTCTTCCCACAGAGTAAGCACTTAAACGGTTTCTCCCCGGTATGAACTCTCTCATGCTTCTTCAGGTTTCCCGATGTAGTGAAGGTCTTCCCACAGAGTGAGCACTTGTACGGTTTCTCTCCAGTATGAACTCTCTGGTGTGTTTTTAAGCCATCGGATGTAGCGAAGGTCTTCCCACAGAGTGAGCACTTGAACGGTTTCTCTCCGGTATGAACTCTCTGGTGTGTTTTTAAGCCATCGGATGTAGCGAAGGTCTTCCCACAGAGTGAGCACTTAAACGGTTTCTCTCCGGTATGAACTCTCTGGTGTGTTTTTAAGCCATCGGATGTAGCGAAGGTCTTCCCACAGAGTGAGCACTTGAACGGTTTCTCTCCGGTATGAACTCTCTGGTGTGTTTTTAAGCCATCGGATGTAGCGAAGGTCTTCCCACAGAGTGAGCACTTAAACGGTTTCTCTCCGGTATGAACTCTCTGGTGTGTTTTTAAGCCATCGGATGTAGCGAAGGTCTTCCCACAGAGTGAGCACTTAAACGGTTTCTCTCCGGTATGAACTCTCTGGTGTGTTTTTAAGCCATCGGATGTAGCGAAGGTCTTCCCACAGAGTGAGCACTTAAACGGTTTCTCTCCGGTATGAACTCTCTGGTGTGTTTTTAAGCCACCGGATGTAGTGAAGGTCTTCCCACAGAGTGAGCACTTAAACGGTTTCTCTCCGGTATGAACTCTCTCATGCTTCTTCAGGTTTCCCGATGTAGTGAAGGTCTTCCCACAGAGTGAGCACTTGTACGGTTTCTCTCCAGTATGAACTCTCTGGTGTGTTTTTAAGCCATCGGATGTAGCGAAGGTCTTCCCACAGAGTGAGCACTTAAACGGTTTCTCCCCGGTATGAACTCTCTCATGCTTCTTCAGGTTTCCTGATGAAGTGAAGGCCTTCCCACAGAGTGAGCACTTGTACGGTTTCTCTCCGGTATGAATTCCCTCATGCTTCTTCAGGTTTCCTGATGAAGTGAAGGTCTTCCCACAGAGTGAGCACTTGTACGGTTTCTCCCCGGTATGAATTCTCTCATGATTCTTCAGGTTTCCCGATGTAGTGAAGGTCTTCCCACAGAGTGAGCACTTGAATGGTTTCTCTCCGGTATGAACTCTCTGGTGTGTTTTTAAGCCATCGGATGTAGCGAAGGTCTTCCCACAGTCAAAGCACATATATGGTTTAACTCCAGTATGGGTACGCTCATGACGTTCTAACATTTGCAGATCCATAAAACTCTTTCCACACAAAAAACAAAAGTAAGGCTTCACACCAGTATGAACTTTACGGTGTTTTCTTAAGATTGATGCCACAACAAATGTTTTATCACACTGATCACAGCTGAACGATCTCACTCCAGAGTGAGAGCGCAGATGATCTTCGAGAAAGCTTTTGGTTGTGAAACTCTTCCCACACTGAGTGCATGTGAACGGTTTTTCTCCAGTGTGAATTCTCATGTGTTGTTTTAGGCTTCCTTTCTGAATGAAACTCTTTCCACACTGAGTGCATGAGAATGGTTTTTCTCCAGTGTGAATTCTCATGTGTTGTTTTAGGACATCTTTCCGAGCAAAACTCTTTCCACACTGAGAGCAGGTGAAAGATCCTTTGACTCCAGTTTTTCCAGCTTGTTTCGGTGTTAAACTCCTTTCAGTCTGTGAAACGACAGTGTTTCCATCTTCAGGTGTTTGAAACCGATGGTGTTTGTCTTCATTCACTTCCATTGAGTCTAAAATATTAACAAAAATCATTAAATTCTCAAAATTCAAATAAAGGAGGACAAATGTGAAAAAGATATAGAGGAAGTTGTAAATGTATTTTTATTGAAACATGTTCTTTAAAAATGAAAACATTGAGTTAACCCAAAAAGTACTGGTTTTAAAGGAATGGTTCAGAATAAAATCAACCTAGGGTCCTTTGCACCATTACCTTGAGCCAAACACCTTTACCTTTGTACTACTGTATAAGTTTGGTACCATTCTGGGCATTATGATACATCCTTGGATCCATTAGCGCCTGCACTAAGCCATTCGACTGATATCTCTAAATAAGCTCTAACTTTAACAATGTTCGACCAAGGGAAAAAAAGCTTCTGGGGGGTGTTTGGCTCGAGGTCATGGTGCAAAGGACCTTAGGTTGATTTTACTCCGAACCATCCCTTTAAGTCAGTTTAACACGATGCACATATCTTCACAGACATACTATACCATACCATACCATCTAGATCGCATATGCTATATATGCTATGTAGCCTAACAGATATGGTATATCTGGAATAAACAAATTTTATTTATTTGTTATATGTTGTGTTTACCAGCTTTCATTTATTCAAAATGTTGCTCAACACATCTCATAATCGTACAAATTGTCATGTGAACCATCAGCCAGTAACGAAAATAATGTACAACATTGGTTAATTTCAAGTCGGATATGACGAAACAATATTCGATAACATCTCCGGTTACTGTTTTAACCTTGGTTCCCTGAGAGACGGGAACGAGACATACAGTGGGGAGAACAAGTATTTGATACACTGCCGATTTTGCAGGTTTTCCGACTTACAAAGCATGTAGAGGTCTGTCATTTTTATCATAGGTACACTTCAACTGTGAGACGGAATCTAAAACAAAAATCCAGAAAATCACATTATATGATTTTTAAATAATTAATTAGCATTTTATTGCATGACATAAGTATTTGATCACCTACCAACCAGTAAGAATTCCGGCTATCACAGACCTGTTCGTTTTTCTTTAAGAAGCCCTCCTGTTCTCCACTCATTACCTGTATTAACTGCACCTGTTTGAACTCGTTACCTGTATAAAAGACACCTGTCCACACACTCAATCAAACAGACTCCAACCTCTCCACAATGGCTAAGACCAGAGAGCTGTGTAAGGACATCAGGGATAAAATTGTAGACCTGCACAAGGCTGGGATGGGCTACAGGACAATAGGCAAGCAGCTTGGTGAGAAGGCAACAACAGTTGGCACAATTATTAGAAAATGGAAGAAGTTCAAGATGACGGTCAATCTCCCTCGATCTGGGGCACCATGCATGATCTCACCTCGTGGGGCATCAATGATCATGAGGAAGGTGAGGGATCAGCCCAGAACTACACGGCAGGACCTGGTCATGACCTGAAGAGAGCTGGGACCACAGTCTCAAAGAAAACCATTAGTAACACACTACGCCATCATGGATTAAAATCCAATGTTTGCCAATGACCATCTGGATGATCCAGAGGAGGAATGGGAGAAGGTCATGTGGTCTGATGAGACAAAAATAGAGCTTTTTGGTCTAAACTCCACTCGCCGTGTTTGGAGGAAGAAGAAGGATGAGTACAACCCCAAGAACACCATCCCAACCGTGAAGCATGGAGGTGGAAACATCATTCTTTGGGGATGCTTTTCTGCAAAGGGGACAGGACGACTGCACCGTATTGAGGGGAGGATGGATGGGTCCATGTATCGCGAGATCTTGGCCAACAACCTCCTTCCCTCAGTAAGAGCATTGAAGATGGGTCATGGCTAGGTCTTCCAACATGACAACGACCCGAAACACACAGCCAGGGCAACTAAGGAGTGGCTCCGTAAGAAGCATCTCAAGGTCCTGGAGTGGCCTAGCCAGTCTCCAGACTTGAACCCAATAGAAAATCTTTGGAGGAGCTGAAAGTCCGTATTGCCCAGCGACAGCCCCGAAACCTGAAGGATCTGGAGAAGGTCTGTATGGAAAAGTGGGCCAGAATCCCTGCAGTGTGTGCAAATCTGGTCAAGAACTACAGGGAACGTATGATCTCTGTAATTGCAAACAAAGGTTTCTGTACCAAATATTAAGTTCTGCTTTTCTGATGTATCAAATACTTATGTCATGCAATAAAATGCAAATTAATTACTTAAAAATCATACAATGTCATTTTCTGGATTTTTGTTTTAGATTCCGTCACTCACAGTTGAAGAGTACCTATGATAAAAATTACAGACCTCTACATGCGTTGTAAGTGAGAAACCTGCAAAATCGGCAGTGAATCAAATACTTGTTCTCCCCACTGTAGCACAGCTATGCTATGGGAACTCTTCCCCGTCATAGAAATCCTGAAACCTTATAGGATAACGCCAATTAATTAACTGGCCAATTGACGCGATTATGCAAATACTGACGAGCCTTCGGGCAGTATAAAATGCAGAGGAGCAACAATGATGTCAGAATCTAAGACTGAATGCTTGCACAGCTGGTCTAGCGGCAAACACTTCAAATGTGTTTCGCTCCACTTATAGCGCATAAACATTATCGAACGTTTATCGAAACTCTTGATATCGTTTTATCGAGAAAAAATGATATCGCGATAATTATCGTTATTGTTTTATCGCCCAGCCCTACAGTAAAATGATCCGAACTTCCCACTATTAGTAGCAAAGTGTCATTTCTTCAGTGTTGTCCCATGAAAAGATATAATAAAATATTGACAAAAATGTGAGGGGTGCACTCATTTTTCTGAGACACAGTACATCTATATATAGGCCTATTATAATAAATTTGTTTGCACAAAAATTGTTGACACACAAGAACTGTCCCCCTTTATTTAACATACACATATATTGTAAGAATATAACTAATACTAGGGGTGTAACTATACATCGATATGGATTGATGCATCTATATAACAACTAACGATACAATGCATCGATGCCACGTAAAATATCGATATACGGTACCTTTATTTTGACACTCTCCACATCCTCGCGTAACATCCTTCCGCCAAAGCCCGCATTTTCTTTTACTCGCCATACTGTCTGCCGGTGTGTCTTTATAATGCTAATCTCTTCAGCTGAAATAGACGCCTGACAAGATTGACTGAACCCTAAACGCGTTGTCACAATAGCCGGTATTGTCCACTGTCAAAGCATCGCGAGTTCATGTTTTACAGCAGAAACCAACAAGCAGCACCCTTGTTGGTGAACACAACCCGATAAGTCCATTTTACTGACTCATGTCAGCGCACTGTATTCATGTCAGGTGTCACTTCGAAAAGACGCACTAGCTAAGAGGAGTTTCATCAAAGCTGATTAAAAGTGATCGAGGATGGATAATTTCAACGAACTTGATGGACTTAATGAACCCGTGATATCTCGGGGCGTAATAGGAAAAATAAAAGCTGAAACTTTTTCACGGAACCTTACTAAAGCAGCACGTTACAGTGGCGAGGGAAAAGCTCCCTGTACTGCGTGTAATCACAACAACAAAGTTTGTCAGGTGTCTATGTCAGCTGAGGAGATTAACGTTACAAGAATTAACCGAGTGTTTTATTGTGTATCATGGCAATTACTTGGTTCTGTTTATCTCTGAAACATGAAATGTGAATGTATCTTCTCTGCTAAAAAACAAACTTTTAATATATAAAAAACATACTTTCAATTAACTATAATTTTTTAAGTTCGCTGTAATTTTTTAGTTATTAATACTTAAAACAACCCAGCTGCAGTTTGATTGATTTTACTTGGAATGCACAATAAAAAAAATTAAAAACACGATTTATGAAAATGAACAAGAACGGAGCTATCTGTTTTTGCAAATGAACTCTTCTGTTGTAAATGTCCCAATTGGGAGAGGGTGAGCAATTTTCAAAGAGTTTAATTAAACATCACGTTATATATTTTGGTTGCATTTGTGAGTTAATAAAAACTTAACTGGTTGTGTAAACTTGGCACATCATTTCTAAATATCAATTAATCTATCGAGATATCCCTGAATTGAATTGAATCGTAATCGTATCGCAGAATTCTTTTTAGGTATCGGCAAATATCGCATCGCTGGCTGAGAGAATCGATATCGTATCAAATCGTGATGAACTGTCCGATTTACACCCCTAACTAATACTAATAAATAAACAGTAGGCCTATAAGGTTAAGCTGTTAAAAAGCGGTCCCAAACTAGTTTTGTTAATACAATGTTGGTAAGTCATTTAAAAATGTACAAGATAACACAAAGTAAAAGTAAAGTGGCATTTTGAGGTTATGGAAACAACAGTTACCATGGTGATACACAATACTAACAAGAACTGTTAATGAAACATGGAAACTGCTCCTGATGAAAAGAATGAACATCAGACCTGCATGCTAATCCTTCTCAGCTAACACACGACGTACCAGTCACGAGATGTATTGGTATTTTACTTTTATTTCGTGACTTACTAATTTACAATGTAACAATGTTGCATGCTCGTAGTTTCTTTTGCGCTTTATAAAGCGCGCGACGCCATAGCGAGTGCAATTAAAGAGAGCATGCTACGAGCACAGCGTAATGGCTTACAGGACAGGAAAGTCAGTTCTGAGGTGAGAGTCTTTATTTAATCGCACACTTACGTCACTGGTAGTTCCCATTGTGCTGGGTTCTCTGAAGTAATCATGATTAGCCTCTCACGGCGCAACATGCTCTAAACACACATGCTCTAGACACACCTCTTAATCACGCAGAATAATGTAAGTGGACTTCGACATTGCGTAGCCTAGCTACACTGTGGGAACTGTGTTCAATCCAGTCGTGAGAGGGGCGAAGAACAGCCTGAAGAAACAGGGTTAAGTTTACACCAATCACAGAGTAGAACAGCATATTGCTCAACCAATAGTGACGCCGCTTAGGAGTGCTCACAGCTGGTAGGTTGAGCTAAGCCAATGAAATGCCAGCTCAAGGGCTACCAAAATTAGCATATCAGGTAATTAGTGAACGGGCTGCACTGAATACAGGGACAGCAGTGATCACATAAATGTATACACATAAACATGCACAGCGTCAACAGATAAAGCGGTAACAGACTGTTCCCAAAACAGTTATTTCAGCAATAACCCAGAAATAAGTGAGTTATTCACTGACCAAAAGCACTCGAGATGCCAAAGACAGCATGTCCAACTTGTAAAACCTGATGAAAGTGGTCTGTGAAGACCACTTTGCAGCGAAACATAAGTCCCGAATAGACATACCTCTAGACCAGGCCCATGAAGGGGCTATAGCCCTCGTCGAGTGAGCCCTGATGTTGAGGGGGTATTCCCTGGTTCTCATAAGCCAAAGCGATACATTGAGATACATTGATACCACTATACATTGAGAAAGCCTCTGCTTAGAGGCTGCCCGTCCCTTAGCACAGCCACCGTAGCACACAAAGAGCTGGCCCGACTGTCGAAAGGTGGCTTGAGCGGTCTATATAACCCCGTAAAGCCCTGACAGGGCAAACAGCGCTCTGAGCATCAGCAACATGCGAGGTTGACGACTCGGAAGACAAAACGGGTTAAGAAATGACCTGCGCTTTAAAGGGAGTGGAAAGAGACTTAAGCACGTAACCCGGTCTTGGCCAGAGAGTGACACTACAGTCACCAGGTCCAAAGCGAATACAATCGCCGTCCACTGAGAACGCCTGCAGATCTCCTATGGACGTAGCCAAAGCAAGGACAAGAAGCAAAGCAGTTTTGAGAGAGAGCTCCCTCACAGTAATAGATGTCAAGGGCTCAAACAGGGGAAGAGAGCCTTCAGAACAAGATCCCACGGTGGTACTGAAGATGAGCGAGAGGGATGTAGTTTCCTCGCCCCCCCCTGAGAAATCTGACCACCAGCGCATGCCGCCCAATCGATTGCCCGTTAATGGGGAACGAAACAAGGCGATAATGGCCACATAAACTTTCAGTGTAGACAGGAGGCTCCCATTATCCAACTTCTGCTGCAGGAAATGTAAAACTTCTGACATGGAACAGCTCGCAGGGTCGATATCGTTATCACGGCACCATTTCACCAACACTACCCATTACAGTGCATAATGGCACCTCATGGAAGGTGCACGAGACTCTGTGAGTGTGTCCAGCACACGGGAATGCAGGGCACCTCATTAGCCCCTCTGAGACCCCTGAAGCAGCCACGCATGCAGGGTGCCATATCGTGCCGTTCGCATATCCGCCAGCATCTCTCTCAGGTCCGGGAACCAAGGATGATTCGGCCAGTTCGGGATGCGTGTTGCTCTGATGCCGATCCGCCCACAATAGGAGGCTCGCAGCCTGCTCGAAAAGGGCTCTGGAGCGCACGCCGCCTTGCCGATTTATGTTTGAAACCTCAAACATATTGTCGCTGTCGGGACGGACGGCGTGTCGGGCTGTTGAGACAGCCTATGGGCAGAGGGGGTGCCAACGAAGAGTGTGATCTCAATGGGGAAAGAAGTCAAAAAGTTTATTCAGGTGCGTCTTCAACGATGGCAGCGTTCAGTCTTAGATTCTGACGTCATCGTTGCTCCTCTGCATTTTATACTGCCCAAAGGCTCGTCAGTATTTGCATAGTTGTGTCAATTGGCCAGTTAAAGGGCTCCTATTATGCTATTTTAAAGTTTCCTAATGTTGTTTTGGAGTCTCCTACAACAGGTTCACATGCATCAAAGGTCAAAAAACTGTTTAATTTTCTCATAATATACATTTGCACATCACCAGATTTTCAATGATTCTCAAACGACTCGCCAAATGAATCAATCTCTCTAAATCCCTCCTTTCCACAAGCTACTCTGCTCTGATTGGCCAGACAGCTCAGTCTGATGTGATTGGTTTACCGTGTACAGCGCGTCGAAAACAAAAACTGCCATTGCCATAACGTCAGCTATGCTGAGGCTTCCTACACCGTAAACTAAACACAGTAACAAACAATGACGTCGATTTTACCATATCAATGCTAACGCGAGTCCGATGACGAAACAAGAATTAGTTATTCAACCCGAAACTCCATCGCAAGGACGACTCGAGCAGGACTCAGTGTTTCTCAGTGATACACTACTCAGTTTGAGGTACATGAGATGTTGCATCTGTAATTCCTCAGCATCAGCATTAACAAGTGCATGTCCATCAACCGATTATTTTTACTTGTACTAATTTATTTACAGAGTATTTTTGTAATATATTGCGGTGAACACGTGGAAACTGTATCAATAACAGTGCATGTAAGTTATGCAATACATTAGCCGAGCTCTATCGTTAATGACTGATGTAACATAAACGTTGGTAAAACAAATCTTGCTCCATGCTTAATCTTTACTCAAACTAGTGAGAACGACAGACGATCTGCATTAATAGTCACAGTTATAGGTGATAGTGGCCCACAGCTGATTAGCAGAAGTATTGCAGTAAGACAGTAATAATGTGAGTTAGCCAGTTAGTAGGAGACCTACACAATATAAAACTCAAAACTAAGTATTTTGAACACCATCTTTCAAGAGCAAGCGGTTTGCGAATCCTGCATTGAGATTTGAGAATTAGTCATCAGTAAAATAAAGGTAACACATCAAAAGTTTAGGATTATACTGCTGTGATATCGTGGTAAAGATGAACTTTAACCACTGATTTTTCACATGCTCGTCCTTGGGCAGTGAAAAAAAACTGGCTTTACCTTCATATTGTAGAGCACAGCGTCTTCTCGACATGATGCTATCCAGTATCCACAGGAATAAGCTGCAGTGTTTGGGGTTTCAAGTTTTCCCTGGTGTCTGCGCGCTAAGTGGGCAGGCTATATACTAATGTTTCGTCTTGACACGAAACGGCTCGTTTGAAAAACAATATTTCATTGACTCAGAGTCGTCTCTTACATTTGAAAGACAATAACTTTATATACGGTGCACTTTCAGATTTAAAACTTTGCAGGATGTTTTCATTCACTTATGATGAACAGCTGGCATCTCACTTTGTTGCTTGTCCAATAAAGTTGATTCTTCTGAGACCTGGAACTTCGACTCTGAGAGATTCCTTTGAGACCCGAACCAAAGACTTTGAATTTGCCACGACAACGTCTCCGTTCCTTGGTCAGGGAGTAAAACAACTGGCAATGGGACGAGTCCGGAGAGGCAAACAGATCTATCTGTGCGGCCCCAAAGTGGGCCCAAATCAGCCAGACCACCTGGGGATGGAGTCTCCACTCTCCCTGGGTCACAGGCTGTCGTGATAATAATAATAATAATAAACTTTATTTCTTTAAAAGCAACTTCTCAAAGCAATGTACACAAAATAAGCAATAGAGTGAGAGCTCGTCAGCGGCACGATTGAGCAGGCCGGGGATATAAGAGGCACGAAGCGACCTCGAATGCTTCTGACTACATAGGAGATGGTGGGCGAGTTGCGACATGTAAGGGGAGTGTAAACCACCTTGACAGTTGATGTACGCAATGGTCGCAGTGTTGTCAGTGCAGACCAGCACATGCTCGCCGAGCAACAGCGTTTTGAGGCGGCTCAGAGCAAGGTGTACTGCTAGCAACTCGAGGCAGTTGATGTGCCAATGCAGTTGGTGGTCCATCTAGATCCCCGCTGCTGCATGCCTGTTGTACGTGGCCCCCCAGTAGGGGTTGGAGGCATCTGTGGAGAGCACAGCATACCTAGACACTTGTTCTTGGGGCACTCCAGCCCGGAGAAACGAAGGGTCTGACCTTGAGTTGAGGATGCGAACACCACGCTCTCTCATGGGAGAAATAGCCGCCTCCCCGACAATGGTAGGGTCTGAGTGTGCAGTGTAACACTTGTCTACTGTCTCCACAGGTCGGCTAGGGGTGAGTGAGAAGGCTTAACAGGGTCCTCGAACCGAACCTGGTACAAGAGGGGGCTGAGGGTGGCAAGGCTTTACAGCGTCACACACCGCCAGTCTGGCCCTCTTGGGACCCAGGAAGAGAGGAATTTGCTCTTTTTTTTTTTAAATGTGGGATTCAGGGGAGCCAGCGACGGAACACAAACAGAAACAAAACAAAGGTTCTCCACCCGGCCCTCCTCCGGGGGAGGGAGTGGTGCGGTCACCATCTCCCGAAGAGCTCGTTCTTCCATCCCTGGGTGGCCCGTCTCAGGGCTGCTTGCGCTTGCCACCTGGCCTGGCAGCGGCTGAGACGGACTGGGCGGCCTGCCTGTGGCCGGCTCCACACTGAGGTCTGGATGAAGGCTGCTGCTGTGGCCTAGCAGGAGCAGAGGCAGCGGCAGGGGGACGCCCTCGACAACAAGCAGGCGGAGGATCTGCAACCGGCAGACAGGTGGAGGCAGCAGCGGGCCGCCGGGGCAGGATATGCCGGATCGCCTCTGTTTGCTTATGAGCGGCGGAGAACTGTTGGGCGAAGTTCTCCACCGCGTTGCCGAAGAGCCTAACCTGGGAAATGGGGGAGTTCAGGAACCGAGACTTGTCGGTCTCCCTCACATCGGCCAGGTTGAGCCAGAGATGGCGCTCCTGGTCCACCAATGTGGAATTCGCCAGACCGACTCCACAAGCCACAACATTCATGCCCCGGAGGGTGAGGTCGGTTGTGTTGCAAATCTCACCCATGAGCTCTTGGTCTGGACTACCCTTGTGCATGTCCATGAGTGCTTGTGGCCTGGTGGACATGCAGCAACGCCATGACATGCAGGGAGGAAGCGGCTTGCCCACAGGCTTTGTAAACCTTGCCTGTGAGAATGGACGAGAACTCACAGGCCTTTGAGGGGAGACGCGGATCAAGAGGTAGAGGTAGCCGGCCAACAGCATCGTGACAGACCGCTCCACTGGAGGGATAACCATGTACCCCTTAGCCAATCCTCCATCAAGGGTAGTGAGGGGGGAGGAGGTACTCAGCTGGTTTCAGGCAGAAAAAGGTGCCGCCCACAACCTCGTAACCTCCACATGCACTTCAGGAAAGAATGGCACTGAGGACCAGCACATCCCGCCCCGAGAAACCAATCATCCAATTGAGATGGTTCGGGACATGGTGAAGGGTTCCACAAGAGCCTGACCATATCGTGGCCCGTTTCAGCGTAGTTGACATTTCTGTAGCTGGCTTGGGCAAAGCTACTCTCCCAGGAGGCAGCGCAGTCGTCATGTCCAGAGTCCAGGTCCCCATCCGATGCAGCGATCGACATCCTGTCCTCAGGAGGAGCCCTGAACCAAACAACTGGTCGGTCTACTACAGAGGGACCAGCACATTCAATTGGAAGCTCCACCGGCTGAAACGTGACAGAGGAGTGAGCGGCCCACGGGGATTGGTTACCGGGTGAGGAAGATCCTCAGATCATCCATCCCACACGGCGCAGTAGCTCTCTTCTGGGTTTGGCCAGAAGGGACGCTAGAGTGGGGCATGGGAATGGGGGCTCCACCTTCACAGATGAAGACAAGTCTTGATCTCAACATCGAGATAGTCATGTTCCCACAATGAGAACAGAACCATCCACAAAAGCTGCTTCAGCATGCTGAATGCCCAAACACGCGATGCAGCTATTGTGACCCGTCAGCTGGGGACAGGGAACGACCACATCCAGAAACGCACAGGTGGAATGGCATCTTGAAAAAGACGCAGACACACCCGTGTTGCTCTTTCAGGAAATTACTCTCACTAGTGCCGGAGCACACAGGGGAATGACTGTGGCGACACTGACAGGGGATGGTGCAGCCTGTACCAGTGAAGCACTCACCTTCTTCGCCCTCTAACCAACCGTCAGAACAAACAAACACAAAGAATGCTGTTAAAACAGCAGTTGAGAGCTCAGAAGCTCGCGATCACCGCTGTACTCGCGCTGTAGAAACCAACAGCACCAGGAGAGACTTCCAGAAGAGGCACTGACACACTTGCTTGTTGAGAAATCAACACTCTTCAGAGACACCGACATGAAGACCGATCGGCTCCGAAGCGAAAGACAAATAGTGGGCGCATCTGCTTCCATATTTATACCCGTGCTGCGGGGCGGAGCGCGAGATGCAATCTCACACCCCAATGTGCATTGGCTCGTTTTATCAATACTCGAAGATGACAGGCTCCATAAGCGTTATGAAGTTCCCTAAGCATTATGCAGTTAAGCGTTATGCAGTAAGGGAGCGATAAGCGTTATCGCTCCCTAAGCAGTACGATGACCGAACTGAAAGGGAACACCAGTTCCTCACCAAATGAAAGAGAGGGGTTTTAATCTAAATAAAGGGCTAGTAGGATTGTAAAATGCAGTGTTTCCCCTACCATTGTTTTGAGGGGGCGACCCGCCCCGGCCCGCAATGACAAAAATATATTCCAACTAGTGTTGTCACGGTACCAAAATGTCAGTATTCGGTACCGATACCAGTGAAAATCCACGGTTCTCGGTACCAATTTCGGTACCAAACCAAAGTTTAATTTAGATTAAATTTACCAGTAAAAATTCATGGTTCTCGGTACCAAAGCAAAACACAAAAACATGCTAGCTGAACAACACACTATTTTTATTAATAAAGTTAAACAATGCCATTCTTTATACTTGTTTAAAATTGTGTTTCAAGTTTTTCCACAAGTAATAAATGAAAATAAATTACAAACCTAAAAAACACAATTTTTATGAATTAAACAAAATATGCCATGACTGAACAACAAGTTATAAACTAAAATATTATTTTAAATGTAAAAAAAAAAAAACAATGGCATAATTTAAGTATTTCAAGCCAAGGATTGTAAACATTTGAGTGATTAAATAACTAGATAAATAACAAAACAATAAGACATGACTGAATAAACACTCTTCTTATTTATAAACTTTAACATTTTTATAAATTAAACAAAATATGCCATGACTGAACAACAAGTTATAAATTAAAATATTATTATAAATGTAAAAAAAAAAAAAAAAATAAAAAAAAAAAAACAATGGCATAATTTAAGTATTTCAAGCCAAGGATTGTAAACATTTGAGTAATTAAATAACTAGATAAATAACAAGCATTTTTTCAAACAAGTTTCACTTACTCTATGCTTAAAGTTTCACCCAAAACAATACTGGCCTACACAGTTATTCCTTAAGTTATTTTCTTTGCCATTTCCAGATTTTCCGAAAGAAACACTAACATATCAACATGTTCCTGACTCAGTCTTGAGCGTCTTGGGCTAACAATGTACCCTGCAGTACTGAACACTCTTTCAGAAGAACAGCTTGATGCAGCAATGCAAAGATACTTCCTGGCAAACTCTGATAGTTGAGGTAGTGTACCCATATTTGTTTTCCACCAGGAAAGTGGATCATCCTCAGCACTGACCTCAGGCATCTGACCGTACACCTAGAATTCACCATTTATCTCGTCACTTGCAGAAAGAGGTGCTTGACTTGAGGATGTTGGCTCTCCTTTTTCTTTCTTTTCCCCTTGTATGGTGGAAAGCAGAAACTTCAGGTCATTTTTGGATTTTTTTGATGGACTGACTTCTTGACTTGACTCTCCTCCAGACACCCGAGATGCATTTCCTTCATTTTCATTGCCCATTTTCCTCACCTCATCCAGGAGACTTTGCTTCACATCATCCTTTAGAGAGACAAAGCTGTTCTTAAATCGTGGATCAAGGTAGGTTGCAGTGTTCAAAAGAAACCGCAGCTGCAGGTCATCATAGCGATGCTGAAGATACTCGTGTATCTTTTCCCTCATCTCTTTGGCTAATGCAGAGTCACTTTGTTCATGACTGAGACACTCAAATATCTTCCAGAGTAATGGCAAGACTGAGGACAGGGTGGTATGTTTTTCCCCGCTAAGTGCATCAGTAAAAGGACTGAGTGGCTCAAGAACTGCTTTAACAGTTTCTAAAACTGTTATATCTGAGTCTTTTGGCATCAGATACCATTTTTTCCTATCTTCAGCCAGGACAGCACAGACAACCTGCTGCTGCTCCAAGAAACGTTCCACCATATCGTATGAAGAATTCCAGCGAGTGGGTTCATCATGAATGAGTTTGTGGTCTGGAGAGGACAGATCTTTCTGTTTCTTGGTCAGCTGGCGTGAAAGTTTTGGTGATCTTGTAAAGGCAGAAATAGTTTTTCGAAGCCTTGACAGCGCTGCGGACACCCTGTTTATGTCTAATGCCTTATTTACAGCAAGGTGGAGATTGTGTCCGAAACAAGGAATCCAGGTGTACTCCTCAAAGGCTTTTTTGTTATTTGTGGCATTGTCTGTTGTGATGCCTGACATTCTTGCTATGTCCAACTTCCAGTCTTCAAGTTTTTCTTCAAAGGCCTCCTTCAAACTTTCAGCAGTGTGATCTGTGTTGAGACCACAACAGCCAAGACACCAGGATTGCAATTCCCACGATTTAGTAATGTACTGCAGAGTTACAGACATGAAAGTGTCTGCAGTTCTACTTGTCCAAAGATCTGTTGTGCAGCTGTAAAACGGTTTCTCTCTGAGATGCTGGATTATGAGGTCTCTAGTGTCATTGTAGATGCGGGGAATCTCAGTGTACATAAAAAAGTTTCGACTTGGAAGCTGGTATTTTGGGTTGAAATGATGGAGCATTTGTTGGAATCCACATTTTTGAACTGTATAAATGGGCACTTTATCCATACATATGAATTCAGCAACAGCTCGGTTCAGCTTTCTTGCCTCAGGTGAGTTTTTGTCATATTTTTGCTGCCACTGAAAAGCTTCTGTAACTGTTGGCTGTTTATGAGTTTGCTGGGGTGTTCCATGGTCTTCCTCAGCCTGCAGCTGTAAAAGGAAAATATAATAAATATACTTTATAAGTATATAAGTCAAACAATGGGCTGAGTCTGAACAAATGAAACATTAGGTTTTTCTCTAAATAGCAAACCTCAGCTTTTATAATAAATCTAGATAAGTTTAAAATAACTTAAACACTGAACCATACATTTTTTTACACCTTTTGGATATACAATCATTAAAAAAAAAACCTCTAGTGTGTAAAAGCAGTAAACGCCTTTATGTCATCCTGTTTATTTTTTTTTACCCTAATTAAATGTATAGGAGCTTTAAATAGTTAATAAAGAATCTTAATTCTTTCTAACACTTATTATATTAGCGTTAGCTGCATCACGGATGCTAACGATTTACTACACAAACGGCTGTTTATTTCTATCCGACTGATTCCGACATTCAAATTAAAATATGATATATAATTCATAACAGAAGCTCTAAATTTAAAATTAGTTTGAAACTTACCTGTTTGAACTCTTTCATCAGATCCGGGTGTCGGTCTTTGAGGTGTTTTATTAAGTTAGATGTGTTTCCTCCTTTTGAGAGAAAACTTTGATGACATCGTTTGCAAATGGGTTTTTGATGATCAATTATGTTCCCCTCGTCATCAGCCGCAAATCCGAAATATTTCCACACACGGCTCTTTCCTCCTTTTTTATCGACAAGTGGTTTTGCTACCACATCAGCTGCACCGCCGGTCGCCATGTCTCAGCGTGTGACGCGCAACTGCACACGCTCAGTGCATGCGTGCATGCATGCGCATCAAGGAACCGGGTTTGAACGGGTCCTCGGTACCACCGGTACTTAAGAAAACTTGGTACCGTGACGTTTACATTTTTTTAGTACCGACTTGGTACCGAAGTACCGGGTCTTTTGACAACACTAATTCCAACAAAATTAAAACAGACACGCAATCTCCATGTAGTAACTTTAACAGTAAAAATGTCAAAAAGGAACTGAAGGTGACAATCCTAAAAAGGTTAAAAAAAATAATAATTCTTAAAAGCAACAAAATCCGGAGAAACAACTCAAGCAAAGCCAGCCTCTGTGGAGATGGTGGATAACTGACGATAGCAGATTAAATACAAGCTCCTTGCAACTTTCTGAGGAGGGAGCGAGAACCGGTGCTATTAGCAAAAGCAAGCACCGGACTTCTGCAAGCAAGTTTCCTAAACTCTACTTCTAGAAAATGAAAAGCAAAGAATGTCCCTCTGATTTCTGCAATGCAAAAAATAAAAAGTGGACAGAATCACGGAATCCAGTCATAAAAAAGAAATTTACTATAAAGTTTTTGATGAATAAATAAAATGCATTTCAGTGCACTTGAAATCAAATCGCGATAGTGTGTGTGAATATTAAACCGCAAAAACTTTTTAAATACAAATCCTGCATGTTCTGTGTGAATGAATGGTGCAGACGATGTGCAGTTTAATTTATCTCACGAACTCACACACACACACACACACACACACACAGAAGCACGTGTGTTGCTCGCGCTGTTTTTTGCCTATATGTGGAAACAAATGCATACACTTCATCTCCAGACTCTAGATCCGCTCTGAGAGTCACTTCGTGAGCATTTAACCGCTTCATTTGAGCACACAGAAACTCAAGGGTCTTCACGGCAACCCGTCAAAATAAAAATTAGGTTTAACTTCACAAAAATATATTACTGTTGTACAGTTGAATTTAGATCTGTCTCAATGTAATAATAATAATACTAACACTAATACAAATTATCATCAAAACTTCAAGGAATAATCACAATTTTTATTCCATGTTTTAATTTTAACAGTAAAGCTCATTGTGCCGCACGTTGTTTGACAAAAAGTTTGTTTAATTTCATATGATTAAAAGAAATTAAATTAATGTTTTATGTCTTCATTTGATTACAAGAAAAAGCAACATTCAATTTGATTGATGGTTGTGTGAAGTGTAAATAAATGTTGTTTATATTTATTTACCAATTTATGTGCACTCTTGTCATTTCACTACTCTAGAAATGTATCGATACAAACAACTGTCTACTGCGCACCGCATCTATGACAACACCTGTAACATCTGTAACACGCCTGCTCCACGACACTAGTAGTTTCGGGGGGTCTACCCCCCTCAGTCTCTGCATGTGCTGTTTGTTTAGGTTTCCAATAACGTGCATTTGAGAACACAAAACATCGGACACTGTTTGTGTTTCAAAGTTGCACTGTTATCATTTATATGCGTGGAGCGCGTCTCAGGTTTAAATAATTCAAGCGTTGTGCTTCTCTGTGGGAAAAAAACAGAGCATTAATTTATTTAATTGAATCGCAGCCTTTGTGATTAATAATAATTTATACCTAGGTTTCCCGCAGCACTTTGGAACTAAGGCGGCCGCCTAAGCAACACACGCCTGCCGCCTTAACTACGTCATCAAAAAAATGTATATGAGCGATATCTGCCGTGTTACTCTGTCCTGTTTTCTCCCTTTCAATTAGAGCTTGGATTCTCTGCCCGAACCTGAGCCCGAACTTGGCCGGGTCGGGCCGATATTTCCCGCCACTATCCTCGGGCCGGGTTGGGCCGGGACCTTGATCAAGCACTTGTGTTACAAAATGCAACACGTCACGTGTCATGCTCAGCGAGACTCCGCTCACACGCATCACACCGGGCCCGGAATAATAGGCTTTAAAAATATTTACTTTGTTTCAAAAATATTCTATATTCTAAAACCTTGTTGAATTATATTAGAGTAGTAGCCTAGGCCTACTCCTCCTGGGCCATCCAAAGTTCATTCTTGTTCATTTTCTGTGTTCATAATTGTTCACGTTTTTTTTTTTGTTTGTTTTTTTACGTTTCTTCATTCGGATCCATTTGCGATCCATTCCATTCTGAATAAACAAACAACGCAGTTTACATGCTTCGTCCTTGTTGCATTATTCATTAAGATAATAATTAATAAATGCACGCACAATTATCCGTGAACTTGATAAATGTTGATAAATGTTTACTATGCACAAACAAATGCCTTTCAACTTATGTGTGCAAAATTCAGAAGTAAATGAATATGCAGCAATTTGTACAAATAGAGAGTCTGTAGGCCTACTATACGTGCTATAGCCATTAAATAAGCGCATTTAGTTTCATATTTGTTAAAGGGGGGGTGAAATGCTCATTTTCACTCAATCTCCTGTTAATCTTGAGTACCTATAGAGTAATATTGCATCCTTCATATCTCCAAAAAGTCTTTTGTTTTATTAAATTTTTAACAGAAAGATAGGCTGTACCGAGTCTTTCCGGAAAAAACCGAGCGGCTGGGGGCGGGCCCTGTGGGCGAAGCTTAGCTGTGCTAACGCGCCAAGCTAGTGACAACACACAGAGACATTTGTTCAACAAACAGTTTTATTCACCGTCCGGTTCCAACGCACGACCGCGAACCTTTATCATTGTGACTGCTCGATCCTTAAGCATTAGACGATCTGCAAATCCGTCGATATGGGCTTTGTTTATAAAACAATCATCGTCGAAATGCAGGGAACAACAGTCTTTACACAACTCCGTTTATGCTCAGAAAAACAAACTCCATCCACTGGTGCCTTAACGCTGGGGTCTTTGGGAATCTGTGCAGGGTTGTCTTGCCCTGGCAACCAAAAACACACTTCTTTGGTGACATTGACTTCCCAAAAGCCGGGCAGGGCGCTTTGATGGCGAACTGCTTTCACTCTCTTGCTCTAGTCTACGAGTGCGCGCGCGGCCGCGATCTTACCGGAGAAGTGCCCTTAGGACCCATATAAGGAAATTCCGCTCTATCTTACGTAAGACAGAGCCATACTCGAAAAAAAACTTTCCGAAACTTGTGACAACCCGGAAGGAGTATTTTTGGAACAAAAATACTCCTTCAAACGTACAACTTAGTTTTTGAAACTTTGTCCATGTTTAGCATGGGAATCCAACTCTTTACCAGTGTAAAAAACTCAGTATGCATGAAATAGCATTTCACCCCCCCTTTAAAATAGTATAATGTGTTTTTTTTCCATCTATGTTGAATATGAAAAGTACGGAGCCCCCCTAGTCCCACTTTGTCAAAAAAATTAATTATAACTATCTCGTGGCCTCAAGATACCAACTCGTGGCCTCAAGATACTAACTCGTGGCCTCAAGATACTAACTCGTGGCCTCAAGATACTAACTCGTGGCTTCAAGATACTAACTCGTGGCCTCAAGATACTAACTCGTGGCCTCAAGATACTAACTAGTGGCTTCAAGATACTGACTCGTGGCCTCAAAATACTAACTCGTGGCCTCAAGATACCAACTCGTGGCCTCAAGATACTAACTCGTGGCCTCAAGATACTAACTCGTGGCCTCAAGATACTAACTCGTGGCTTCAAGATACTAACTCGTGGCCTCAAGATACTAACTCGTGGCCTCAAAATACTAACTAGTGGCTTCAAGATACTGACTCGTGGCCTCAAAATACTAACTCGTGGCCTCAAAATACTATCTCGTGGCCTCAAGATACTAACTCGTGGCCTCAAGATACCAACTCGTGGCCTCAAGATACTAACTAGTGGCTTCAAGATACTGACTCGTGGCCTCAAGATACTAACTCGTGGCTTCAAGATACTAACTCGTGGCCTCAAGATACTAACTCGTGGCTTCAAGATACTAACTTGTGGCCTCAAGATACTAACTCGTGGCTTCAAGATACTAACTCGTGGCCTCAAGATACTAACTCGTGGCCTCAAGATACTAACTCGTGGCCTCAAGATACTAACTCGTGGCTTCAAGATACTAACTCGTGGCCTCAAGATACTAACTCGTGGCTTCAAGATACTAACTCGTGGCCTCAAGATACTAACTCGTGGCCTCAAGATACTAACTAGTGGCTTCAAGATACTGACTCGTGGCCTCAAAATACTAACTCGTGGCCTCAAAATACTATCTCGTGGCCTCAAGATACTAACTCGTGGCCTCAAGATACCAACTCGTGGCCTCAAGATACCAACTCGTGGCCTCAAGATACTAACTCGTGGCCTCAAGATACTAACTCGTGGCCTCAAGATACTAACTTGTGGCCTCAAGATACTAACTCGTGGCTTCAAGATACTAACTCGTGGCCTCAAAATACTATCTCGTGGCCTCAAGATACTATCTCGTGGCCTCAAGATACTAACTTGTGGCTTCAAGATACTAACTCGTGGCCTCAAAATACTAACTCGTGGCCTCAAAATACTATCTCGTGGCCTCAAGATACTAACTCGTGGCCTCAAGATACTATCTTGTGGCCTCAAGATAGTAAAGTGTCTGACACATGGACCCTTTGTTATTAAACTGGACCCTGTAGTGCAATACTTCACATTTTGTGCAATATTCTCTGTTTTAATATTCAGTGTGCAATATAGTTTGCTGCAGTTCTACAGTATTTATTTACTAGTACTGTAAATCTTGTAGGCTGCACACGGAAATGATCTCTCGCGCGTGTACGTCACTCATTGTTTCTGGCTCTTGCGCAGACCTAAGCGCCCGCACCCTCAGATCACTTGGACGTGGCTGTGTACAAGAGGTAAAAACGATATAAATACTGTTCATTTTCTCACACAAACCACTCGTTTCATGTCTTAGGCCATCAATGTGTACTTACATTTAAGAGTCATTAAATCATGTTTAATTTGGACTTCTCTGTGCATGCTCTTTGAGATAGTGACCATAGACCTGCATTATATGACTGACAGACAAGAACGGTTTGACCTAAAAATATCAAAATTGAAACTACTGCGGAAACAAAGACACCTACATCTTGGATGCCCTTGAGGTAAGCTAAAACATACCAAAATTTTATTTCAAAGTGAACTATCCCTTTAAGCAGTTTTGAGTGTATCAGTGCATCAGTGAAATTGGATCCGCATGTCATTGGACATGATCCGATGTCTTAAAGTGACAGTAGGTAATAAACCTAATGCGGTCTGTGTCCTTAATATCAAGCAACAAAAGAAAAAGAGAAAAGCATTCACTGCTCGTTAATAGCTTTAATAAGGATTCATTATATTTAATTCATACAAATAAATGTCTGCTGCTTGAAAGAATAAAGAATGATGATATTTTTGAGATATGTTACATATCTACAGTAGTCACCAGTATTTATTTGTTATTGTTTAATCCAACCAACTCAAAAACGTTTTGAGCTGTATGTATTTTTCTCTTAATTTTCATATATGTAAAAAAAAAAAAGATTTGTTCTGCATGAATACAAAAAAGCATTTAACTCCTGTTATTTTTTATTAAATCTGTTTTTTACCTGTTTACAGATAACTACTTTGAATGGAGCTAAATAAATATAATAATATATATCAAACATTTTAATGGTGTTTTTATTATGTGACTAACAACTATAGATGATAATAACAAAGTACAGAAACAACATGTTTATTTTGGGACTGCTGACATTCACTTTAGGACGGTTTAAATTGTTTTTCAGAACGGTTCCAGGACGGAGGTGAAAAAAGTTAGTCTGGAGCCCTGGTACGCAGCAATATATAATGAATGTTCCTGGGAGATCCGTAGTTGCGCGGGATATGGAAGCGCGCAAAAGTTCCAGAACCTTCTACTGCCTTGGAAAAAAGAAGAAAAAAACCCTCACGAGCTGCTGGCCGCCGCTGCAGCAACAGATCAATTTTGTCAAGTTCAGCACAACGTTGGTTGTACAAAAAGTGCCCTGGCCTTGAATGACAAGGTAAGGAAAATATATTTGGCACTATGGGTCACTATATCATAACAAGGTAATACAATGTGTAATCAAGTGATGTCAATTCCAGCGTTATGGACATGACATTTGCAGTAAAAACTTGAAATATAAATTCTCAGAAAATGCATTTAATACCAATTAGAGATGTGACGGTGATAATATTCTCCCACCGGTTAATCGACTTGTGACAACACCGGTATTACCGGTTTCATCGTGGGGGTGGGGGGTATAGAGTGACGTAATTATTTTTTACATGGCGTCAATTCATCATTCGTATTGAGTTTGATTGACATGCGATCTGACCAATCAAATTCCACCATTTTTGTGCGACAAAGCAGTCAGAACAGTTATTGATTAACTTCGGTGGATTTGAACTTGGCTTTAACTGAGACAATCTGTCACAACACAAAGAGCCAAAAAACGGTAGGCCTATTTTATATTTGTTTGACTGACCAAATTTGAAAGTTGAGACTTTGTTTATTAAATATTACCTGCTTGGTCCTGTCTTTCAGCGCGTTGTCCGTGTCCTCTATTTTTCACTGCTTGAGATCATGTTGAGAACAATAACGCCCTATTTGAGGGTATAGGGCGCGATTTCGGATTCAACCACAGTGTTTGAATGGTGGGTTCGTTATTATTCTTGAAAAATGCAAACGCTTATATTAAACATAAAACGTTTATTAAAAAGAATAAGAATACACCATGTAAGGTTACGTTTCAGCACTTCGCGAATGGACAGCGACTCTTAAGTAGCAGGAACGCGTTCTCGCGCATTCATGTTAAGTGCATTTTTGTGAAACGCGCGTGGAATTGCGGCGTGTGACGAGCGTAACCTTGCACATAGAGAACGCTCTTAAGAGCTTAGATACATCGTTATCGGGAAACCCGGCCCTGGTCTCCGCACTAGCCTAACTGAAAACTATGAAAGCCGTGTGACCGGCCAACCGGTAAAAAATAAAAGAAAAAATACATTAAAGAAACTATTCCCTCTGATGTTGTTTCATTAATAAATTTTGACTAATCGCAGCAGTCTCGCATTCGTTTAGAGCTCGTGTGAATTTAACGAACAACCTCGTTCCAACAGAAAACGCCACATGAATTTCACTGCGCTTTATGAAGAGTTTTTCTTTTGCGTGAAAAGTTCGCCGGAGATGTGTTAAAAGATTAATTCATGCACACAAGAGAGTGCATTCATGATTATTAGGCTACCGGTATACCAATCCTTGTTCAAGGCCGAAAAGAGAACTCGATACTGACGACGCGCGTCTTTTTCGTGTGTGTGTGTGTGTGTATGTATGTATGTGTGCGTGTGTAATAGGCAGGACTTACAGCGCGGTCTCTTGTTTTGTCACACTTGAATGGTTGAGCATGATCATACAACGCAACTGGAGACAGAAAATATGGATACTGCGTAATTGCTTTAAAAAATTTTTTTTTGCGGTGCTGCGGTGGGCAAGTGATGAAACCGGTGTTGCGACTGAACACCGTGTAACACCGGTAACACCGACTATCGCGCCAAGCCTAATACCAATATATTGAAACGGTTTATATATCCATACTCCCTTAACCCTTGTGTGGTGTTCACAACCCAATTTCCCCTGTGGTGTTCCCGGACAAAAATGTCCGGACTATAAAAAATAGCTTATAAATCTCTCATTATACTATATTTTCACCCAATATTGGATTCAATCTTTTTGTCAACTTGTTCTCTTTCAGTTAGGACTGGTTTTATATTTCTATTTGCATCTGATAAATCGTAGGCCTCATTTATTTGAGAGTAGGCATCTCATTTTTTGAGTAAAAAAAACATTATTTTTGAATAATTTTGGAAATATTAAATAAAATCTGAAGAAAATTGGCACTGTTTATCAGACTAGTCTACTTTAATTTTTCACCAGGAATTTTGTTTTGAAAAACTTTTATTTTGTACAACATGGCACAGAGTTACACTTGTGGTGTTCCACTGGGCCATTGAGGGCCATTGTGGGCCATTGTTTCAATGGGCCATTGAAAGTGAATGGGAGAGACCAATCAGTCCCTCCAGGATTTCACGATTTTTTTGTGTGATTTTTGCGATCAAAATGACTGATTTTGTGGTGGTAATTTCCAGAAATTTGTGAAAAAATTTGCGATTTTTATATTTTATAATTAGGACATCACATTTACCATAAAAGTATTATGTCAGATGCACAATAGTCATACATGACACAAATCACAAACAAAATGCATAAAGCTTGTTTATTTTGGTCTAATCAAATTCTCATCAAATTAACTTTTAAAACAACCTATGGGCATCCAAGGAACATCCAAGAAATGATTTAAATAATCAAGTAAACACTCAGTAATGAAATAAGAACAAAGGAACAAATAACAAAAAGAAACAAAACAGGACAAATAAATACAAGGATACAGTTACAAACAGTGGATAATTTACGTTTTTTTTAAAATTGTGCTGTAGCCTATTGTTGTTGCTTGATTAACATTAACAACACTGACAACAGCAGGTAAATTAGGTTACTGTCACTTTAAGACCTACTACAGTAATGACAAACGTCCCAATCAGTTATTACTGATAGTTTTACGTAAATACTCGGCAAGATTAATATTTTGAAGTAATTGTTGCTATGTGTATTTGTTCAAGCGCTATAAAGAGAATTTACGCTGACAGGCGGTGACACGCAGTCAGTCACACACACGCACATGCACGCACACACACACACACACACACACACACACTGCAGTCAGGCAGTCACTCGGTCAACACAAAACAATTTACCCCCACTCTCGTGCAATATATCAGAATATTGCTTAGCCCGCTCCTTGGCGCTTATGTGAGAGGGCAGGTGAGACAAATTTTCTTTCGCCATGTTTCTGACAGACCGCTCACAGACATAACGTTGCGTGCGCAACATCTGTATCCACGTAAAATGCATTGAAACTTTAATTAAACTAGAGATATTTCAATTGGGTGATTATAATTTAATGTTTTGTGAGGTCTTTTTCATTTTTGTGATTATTTTGCGGTTAAATTAGGAATTATGCAGGATCGCAAAAAAATGCGACAATTTGTTGATTTTGCGTTGTATTCAGCGATCGCGGAATCGCGAAAAACTGGAGGGACTGAGCAATCAATGAATGGAACAACACAAAATATGTATCATTTTAAAGCTTAGAATCTCAGCTTTTTAATGCATCTAATCACTTTGATCAAATCCTAACGAGTGCTGAGTTATCACTCTAAAAAACGGAGTGTACCCCCCGCAGGCGCCACCTAGCTGCGAAATAAATAATCATAATATTTTATTCGCGAAGCAGGTAGAGTGTTGCACATGTGCATTTTTTCCAAAAGTGGAGAGGGCGGTTCTTTTCTAAAATTCGGGAAAATCCTCCGTTATACCTTTAATATGAGGGAGGCTACACATGCCGTGGACGTGACACAAAAAATCTTTAACTTTTAGGTGGCAAAATATTTTTTTGTAATTCTATGAATTACACTGCACAAACCAAAAGTAACTACCCACCGGATACTCTCCACAGAACATAACATATTCATTTTATTTTATATGTTTGCATTTATGAGGAAAAAACAATGTCACGGACGTGAGCGCTCTGAAAGCGGCACTAAAAGACTGTTTAAAACTTTCACAGAGACCTCAAACAGAAAGCACAAAGCCTTTCTTTAAAATTAATTTTGTTTTGTATTAATTGTATCTTAATTTTAAATCAACCAATTGCCTGGATTTAATAAATATAAATATAGCAGACAATAGATAAACACGACACGGAGGCGCCGGCGCGTGAACTGGAGCTCGTCTCATAAATGAACCGAAACTCAGCGTATAAGCTACTTGCCTCACAGACCTGAGAAATATAGAAAGCTTGAAATGTCTTCTTTTAAACAGAACAATTCAAAACGAAATAAAACAGACTGCTGCTTGTGTAATTTTTAGAAAACACTTGTTTATTAATAAACAATTAAAATGTCTCCTTGCTATATTTTACATAATCATTACTTTTGTCGGTTCTTTGTGACAGCTTTTAGGTGCTTTATTGGCAGCGCCACCCTTACATGTTACATGAACGTCGCGCGTCATTTTTTTCAATCCTAGTTTTGGCGAAAAACTGATCCGAAAATGTAACGAAACGTTGTAGAAATATAGTAAGTGGAGTAGAAAATATAATAATTGCTGCAAAATGTAACGAAGTAAAAGTCAAAAGTGGCCTCCCAAAAGTCAAGAGAGCCCCCCCACATAATAAATCCCAATTTAACCCTCTAGGCGCCACGGTCGAGTTTACTCGACAAGATGCAGCACTGAATAAAACGGCCGATTTTGTCAAATAGGGTGTCAAATTTCGTTCGACCTCCCCTCCACTAGTTGGCAGACATGTCATACTTCATCCCCGACTCAAAAAAACGTCATGTTTCTATACAAAATCTTCGAGCTAGAGCGCATTGAATCAGTGCGAACAAAAGCGGAGCTAGTGTGCGAGTGAGCCATTTTATCAGAGCAATATTGTCAACGTCAGCGAGTATTTGCATTAGATTATTATTATTATTATTATCTAATGGCATCAATAAAGCTTACCCGCAATGAAGTGTTGGGTCTTCTATTCGCAGACCCTGATTCTGAAGGGGAATAACGTTATCTGCCTTCAGAAAATGACGGTGATTCTGAAAGTGAAAGTATAGCCCTACACCAAGCACAAACGGTGAATCCTTTGCCCAATATATATGCTCCTTTGCCCAATGTCAGTGAAGGGAACAATGTTTCCCGGGGTCGGAGTGTTCATCGCGAAGTTAGCAGGCGTGTTAGTGTTGTGGGGAACGAGGCGGCCGCGGGAGATTTTTACCGCGCTAGCCATGGTGACCGTGTGCGTCTCCGCAATCGCGGCGACAGTATTGTGGTGGAGGCTTTGTCTAATGCCACTGGGTATGTTAGACGAGGTCGAAGTATTCATAGGACAGTCAGGGGGCAACGTGGAGGCAGGGTGGGGAGTCGCAATGACAGTAGTCCGAGCTGTGCACACTCGGCGCGCGCGCGAGGCAGCAGGAGCAGAGGCGGTGTGACACGGGGCAGAGGGGCTATTATGCATAGTCTATCACAAGACCACACCATGAAACACTACAAGAAATGTCACCTGGATGGATAGGGAGTCATTATCTCTACAGCAAAAGCCCTGCAACATAAATTCTTTTTTTTTTGTCTGCCATTTATTAGTAATGATTTACACTGTTGATTTACTATCTATTTCCCTGACAATATGTGTTCTTTTTTGTGTGTTCATGTCCTTGTGATGTGTGTCTTTGTCAGCTAAAAAAACGACAACCAAAAAAACAACAAAAACCACAAAAAGAAAAAAAAAATACTAACATTGTCTCTCGTCTTGTCTCGTCATCTCACTCATGATCTGTGGCTTGCCGTGGCGAGTGAGCTTGAACTAAACAGGTCTTGTCTACTTGTGTTTGTGTGTCATATGAATAATATGTGCCCCATACATGGAATCAGAGTGCCAACTGTATGTAGTAAATGGAAAATCTCTACAGCAAAAGGCCAACCGCTACATGCATTCAGTTTGTTTCTACCATTTATTAGTAATGATTTACACAGTTTGTTCACTACTTACCATTTACCTGAGCTTTCAGTATTGTGCAATATAGCATACAGAAGGTGAGGGACATTTTGGGGGGAAAGAAGTAGGGTTGTAACGGTATACCGGTATGGCGGTTTATTGCGATATTGACATGTACGATTATCATATCGTGCACATTTGCTTATCTGCGGTTTTGGAAAAAAAAAAAAAAAAAAAATGAAACCAGATTGCACCCGCGCTGCCGCATGCAACTTCTTTCAGCTCAGCTTGACTGCTAGACTCCACCCATACCTGTACAGCGCTGAAAATGTCCGAGACAGAGGCTGCAAATCTCTATCTCCCACCGAAAAAAAAATTAAAATCTGCAGTATGGGAATATTTTGGATATCCGAAAAACGATCGTGGTGTTGTACTTGAAGACGGATATCCAGTTTGCAAGATATGTGGACGAAGAGTGGCTGCAAAAGGAGGGAACACGTCAAACATGTTCTCCCATATTCGGGAACACCATCCCTCCGTGAAGATAAAGGTAATTCATAACTTTTATAACTTAAGGCCATATTATTTCTGTCATGCAGAGGGAATCCCGGTCTGTCAAAAAGACGCACACCAGTCTTTTTGCGTTACAATACAGATGCCACGTAAAATGTGCGATTTGATAGATGGATGAATAAATCAAAATATAGCTGTGCAGTAAATCAAATCTCGATGTGCGTCTCTGTGAATATAGCCTACAAAAAGCGCAAAAAGACTGGTGTGCGACCCCCTTAATTCTATATTCAGGGTGTCTCTGTATGAATGAGCAGCGCCGTTTCGTCTAGTAGATCTAGTACACACTCAAGTACGCATGATGCTCATGGTTTTTAAAGCGTCTGTTGTCTCACTCACTATGTATGTGAAGACGTGAACACATGAACATATCCAGACAGAGAACACTTAATGAGCATTTTATAATATTTTTTAAAAGAATAATCATCAAATACACTGACTGAAACTTATAGGTGTTCAGTACAACCTGTCAAAAAAAGTTTGGTTAAGCCTGAAGAAATAATGACTGAAATACTGTACTATTGTATAGTTTTTTGTCCATGTTTTAATTTAGTAAACCTCTCTTGTGTAGACAAACAAAAGTTGTTACATTTTATCTGATTGCATTTTCAATAATACATTTTGTATTCAATCACAGAATCCAGACCAGTTATATCAGACAACCCAGAATTTCTGAGGAAATAAAATACATTTCATAAAGACTCTATTGTTCTTAAATAATAATTAATAAATTAAAAATGGTTTTTTTAATACAATTTATTAGACATGTTTCAGTATTTAAAAATTTTGAATTAGTTTGCCCCATCCAAGTTATTTAAATTTCCTATTTAAATCCATGTTGTTGGTTCATTTTGTGTTTATATGTAGTTACATGCTAATTGTTTACATGCTAATCATGTTCATAATTCTGTTCATTCTTTAGGGTCAAACTACCTCTGCAAAGACGCTTCCTGATCCAGCTCAACCAACTGTCACACAGTCACTTGCAAAAGGAATCAAGTTAGATCCTACATCCAAACAAGCGAAAGAATTGAATCATGCTGTAGCTTATTTCATTGCTAAAGACATGATGCCCTTTAGAGTAGTGGAAAAACCTGGCTTTCTCCACCTGATGAAGAAGGCAGTCCCAATGTACAAGGTACCATCAAAAACATACTTTTCCACCAATGAAATCCCTCGCATGTACAAAGAGGTAAGGGCCAGTGTTGAAGAACAGCTGAAGGAAGCTGTGTGGATTTCAGCCACCACAGACCTGTGGACCAGCAGTAGTGGAGGTGGGGAGCCATTCATAAGTTTTACAGTCCACTACCTCACCTCAGATTGGCAGCTTAAGTGCCACTGTTTGGAGTCTCATTTTTTTCCTGAAGACCACACCTCAGAAAACATCTCCGAGATGTTTGATAATATGCTCCAGGAATGGAAGTTTTCAAAAGAAAGTCTGTGCGGAATTACCACAGACAATGCAAGCAATATGAAGAAGGCCTTTGCAGAGTTCCCTTGTGTTTGGCTCACTTGTTTTGGTCACAATTTAAATCTGGCCATTAGCAAAGCCTTGAAGATCCAAAGGGTTGAATCTGCAGTAAGGGCATGCAGACACTTGATTCAAGGATTTTCTCGGAGTTGGAAAATGAAAAGAGAATTTTAAAAAAAACAGGCAGACCTGGAACTCCCTGAGCATGCCCTCATCCATGATGTGGTAACAAGGTGGGGATCAACTTATGAGATGATCTCCAGGTTCCTGGAGCAACAACAGGCTGTCTGTGCAGTCCTGGCTAGTGACAGAAGTACATGGCATTTCATGCCAAAAGATAATGACATTGCCACTCTTGAGAATGTCAATCAGCTCCTTCAACCACTCTATGACCTCACTGATGCCCTGGCATCGGAGAAACGGGTCACACTGTCCTCACTCACACCGGTACTGGAGCACATTTGCAGCGAAATCCTCTCTGAGCAAGCTGAAGACAATCTACTAATCAGACAGATGAAGCAAGTAATGAGAGAAGACTTGCAAGGGAGATACACAGAGCAGGTGGAACGAGTGCTACAAATCTCCAGCTTTGTGGATGCCCGATTTAAGGGAAGCTTCTGTAAAAACCTGGATGACACAGTTGAGGCATGTGTGGAAGAAGCTGTGAATCTTGCAAAAGCAGATCCTTTGGATAGAGAACATACTCAAGCAGAAAGAGGAGAAAATTGGGCAGAAGCGGGAAGCAGCAGTACTACCACCACCACCACCACCACCACCACTAAAAAGAAAGAAAAAAGTCTATCTGGTTTGCTACAGCGAATCACTTCATCTAGGCAGAACAAGGCAACCTCAGGAAATGAGAATGTCAGTGATAAGGTGCTGTCTGAAATGACGATGTACAAGTCTCTTCCAAGCATCAGCGCGGACACTGACCCACTGGCATGGTGGAAAATGCATGCTGATGAAATGCCTCTTCTGGCAAATGTGGCCAGAAAGTATCTTTGTGTCCCTGCCACGAGTGTACCTTCGGAGAGGATGTTTAGTACAAGTGGACACATTCTCTCACCTCAGCGGTCAAGAATGAGCCCTGAAAATCTCAACATGCTTACATTTCTTCATCATAACCTGACCTGAAAAAAAGCAGAGAAATGCATGCTGCTATGATAATCTCAGGAAAATATTAACAAACATGACCCTGCACATTTTTCTCTCCCATATTAAAGAGGAAGGACAGTTTGGTTTATTGTTGTCTAATATAAAGAGAAATAACTTATTCCTTATTTTGTTCAAATGGGAGATGTGCAGCTTTATTTTTATTTTTATTCCAAAAGGTAGATTCATACTTCCATAAAGTTTTCTTATTTTCATAAAAAAAAGTTTGTTACAATAAACCATGTTCAACCAAAAAACATATCTGTTTTCATTCATTTAAGGGTCATTGTAGCTGATGATTATAATAATAATGATAGTTTAATATCGTATACCGTGAAACCGTGAAACCGTGATATTTTCTGAGACGATTATCATACCGTGAAAATCTCATACCGTTACAACCCTAGAAAGAAGTGCTGCATTTTATCATTTAAACGTGACTTTTCATGAAAATTCTATAATCCAAGATGGCCGCCACTATATGACGTCATAATATGCTAATTAGATGGGAAAATGTAATCCCTACATAAACTTTGGGTCATCCTTAATATTTCTCTAATTTACAGAAAGTCTCTATCTTTTATCACTTTTAAGCCTTTTGAAATTAAGACGTCAAAATCGAACGTTTTAGGAAAAAACCTCTGGCGCCTAAAGGGTTAACCCCTGACAATAGCTATGTAGGATAGATTGAGAAAACTAACGTTACCATTACCTCACTGGATTGAGATTGTATTTTACTATTACCCCAATCATATCCACACAAACAGAAACCAATGAACAAACAATGTTTTATTTAGCACATACTATGATAATTATTTCATATTCACTTACCATTAGATTTTTTGAAGACTGTGGTTAAAATAACGGACGCGCTCTGTCGTCGAAGGAGAAAGGAGCGGGAAGAAGCTGCTTTTGGGCAGATAAGACCATAAAATTAGATAATTTTACACCAATTAGAAAAAAAAAACAATAAATAATACTTGATATTTTGTTTAGGTGATTTAAAATAGTTCTATGTATGCACAATTACCGTCGATTTCAGTCAGAATTTCAGTGAAAACGCAGCAATCCTGTCAGCAAACACCTCGAAACTACATTTGGAAAAAAACAAAAACAAACAAAAATACTTTATTCATCAACAAGTTCGGATAACTCATCCTGTTATGTTATGATAATTAAAAATTGTTCAATTAGTGCAAACGTACCATTTTACTTCTTGTCAGGCTCTCGTAAAACTTGACATCGCTCGTCAGTCGTGCGCTCGTCCCCGCGGGAGGCGGGAGAAACTGAAGGAGGGGGAGGGGAAGAAAAGTGTCGATTCCAGAGAAATCGTCGATTCAATGGCTTCTATAATTGAGAATCTACTCCATCTACTGAAGTCACTGTAAGCCAAGGCATGTCGTGCGTGACATGACTAATATTGGGAGAATTTCCCCAATTACTAAACTAACTATTACCACCATAACACTAAGAGTTTGTTCAATTCTGTTCTCCAAGAAGACTCATTCTCTGATTCATTCGGTGACTCTTTCCGTAGATTACAGCATTATTACACCAGTAGGTGCAACCAGTGGGTTTCTCAGTATCATGAGGGAATTCTTAGAATAAATGTAATTGGTTCGTTTCAAACGCACATGGAACAAATTTACAGAATCATTTCAAATACATATTAGGACGTAATAATTACTTAACTGATCAGTGTTACTTGTGTTTTTAAACAACAAGGAATATGTGAACATGGGGGCATTTATAACACTAAATGAGATTACAAAGTGTATTAATTTTAAAATGCTTACATAAAATAGAATAAAAGAGATTCATGTCTAACAAGATACCTTGACATTTCCTAGCAATAGTGTAAATGATTCACTGCATTGATTATTATAATACACTTCACTGTTTTTTTCTTAAGAATCAATAAAATCATTATGGATTTACTCCAATGCCAGGTCCCATGAGATGCAGAATCCTTTTATAATATAAATAACCCTTTGGCGCTACAAAGAATCTTTTGTACAATGAAAAGGTTTCATTGATGCTATGGTTCTTCATGGGATCATATAGCCCAACAAAGAACCATTTAAGAGCCTTTATTTTAAAGAGTGCAATACTTATCAATCTGAGGTAAAAACACAGGGTTGGTTTTCCCGGGCAGAGTTTGACCTCTTGCATTGTCAGTCTTCGATTAGGCCTGTATTTTAAGGTTAATTGATCCACCAGGACGTCCAATTGTGGCTAAAACTATTCTCTTTAATCTCCCTTAAACCAGTATGTTGATTTTTTAACTAAATCGTTTGTTCACTTGTACTATCTTCTATTAGAGATTCTACCAACTTCATCAATAACATTTCTGTGTTACATGATTTACCTGAAACGTCTTTATTATTAACTTTGGATATGAGAAGTCTATACTAACATCTCACATGAGACAGGGCTTAGGAATGTGATTTTACCACAGTAACTGTAGCTCAATCCTGTTAGTAAAAGCCCACTGACCACATCACTTACCATTTTTTTACAATAGTAAACATAGTTTTACTGTGGTATTTGTAGTTAATGCACAGTAACACAACACTTACCATGGTTTTACCACAAATATATTCAAAGAATGTTATATTGTGAGTAAATAAGGTTTAAGTTTGTAACATTTAACATTGTAATCACAACGAGAGAACTGGACATTTTCATGTTTTCTTTTTAAACATAACCAATGTAAACTGTCTTAGATTCAGCAGGGGAAAATAATGTAGTTAAACAAAAATGACAAAATAATGTAGTTAAACAAAAATGACAAGAAAATAATATGATAAGACTTAACCAACTAACAGTGAACGATCTCTTATCTCTCAAAGTTATGAACAAACGTTATTAACGTTAATATAATGTTCGTTCAAAGTTATCTGGTCTTTAATAACGTTCTCAAAAACGTTACAACATTATTTATACATCGTTCATGCGTTTATTCTGAGACATTTTAGTTAAGCGTTAATTTGTTAAAATGTTTTAAATGTTACTCCTTGTTTCAGAACGTTCAGAAAACATTAAAAAGTAACGTTCCCATAACGTTTGAAGAATTACACAATGGAATGTTCCATTAATGTTCATATAACTAAGAAAATTGAATTGTTTTGAACATTCAGGGAACATTCAGAAATAACTTCATGTGAATTTCAGCAAAAACATATTTTTGTTATGGTTTGTTTTGTCAGAACTGGTAATGTTTGTGAGTTGCATGGACTTGAAGTGCCCTTGGTCTGAAATGCCCCAGAATGCACTGCTTATTGAGCAAATCCACGTTTTAAAGCTTTGGTCTGTGATTTGCTGACCAGCTGCTGAGTTGAGTTTTTATGCCGGGAGCCAGGGGCCGTTTCACCGCTGATTACACTACTAAAGAGGAACAATACGCTCACGTGTCACTAATGCCATGCGCTCAGAGAATGGGACGTGAAGCACAGATGAGGAGCTGCTCTCGCTGTCATCAGAGTCTCATTAATAAGCCTGCTGTTTTCATGCTTGCCCAGTGTTACATTTCATTTTGATCCATAATTCATTCTTAATAAAAGGGTCCAATATAAACCCCAGACATTTTTTACGATGGAGACTGTAAATCACAGAATATCATTTGCTAGATCACTTAGGTTTCTAATAGGCTGTATATTTTTACTTTTTGGATATATTATGATTTGTTATTTGCTGAATGTATGTCTAGTGAGCGAGCGCACCTTTCATCAGTTCTGCTGGAAAAGGTCTTTGCATGAGCTTGCGTTTCTAGTCTCATGCGTTCGCATGAAGATATACCTTAAAGGGGACCTAGTATTCAAAATTCACTTTTAATGGTGTTTGAACAAATGTGTGTTGGCAGTGTGTGTACACAACAGCCCTATGATGATCCATCCACTCTTCTTTTTTCAATCATCATTAATCATCAGTGTCTGAGATCAAACCGTTTGCAGATTGTAGCTTTTGTGGCCCCGCCCACAACTGCTGATGGACTCCACCCTATTAGCATAGGCCCCACCCACAACTGCTGATGGACTCCACCCTATTAGCATAGGACCCACCCACAACTGCTGATGGGCTCCACCCTATTAGCATAGGCCCCACCCACAACTGCTGATGGACTCCACTCTATTAGCATAGGCCCCGCCCATAACTGCTGATGGACTCCACCCTATGAGCATAGGCCCAGCCCACAACTGCTGACGGACTCCACCCGATTGGCATAGGCCCCGCCCACAACTGCTGACTGACTCCACCCTATTAGCACAGGCCCCGCCCACAACTGCTGACTGACTCCGCCCTATTCGCATAGGCCGCACCCACAACTGCTGACGGACTCCGCCCTATTAGCACAGGTCCCACCCACGACTGCTGACGGACTCCACCCTGTTAGCATAGGCCCCGCCCTCAGTGAGCTGTTCACAGTCCGCCATGTTTATCTCCTCTCCAGAGCGTTTAACAGCAGCGTTCAAGTAAGACATGTATTCTTATTAAAGCTACTAAAGTTATTCAGTCGAGAGCAGTGAGTGATTTTCTGTTTTCTTTTGTTTGATTCATATTAACAGCAGATATAGCAGTAGGTTCTGTATATTACACTGCTGTCACTTTAATACACCGATACATACATACACATGCGATTGTGCCATATTATATCTGAGTGAAACGCTTCTAGAACAAGAGCAAGTGTGGGCGGAGCTTGATTTAGTCCGCGGGGAATTGATTTGATGGTTGTGGTTTGCTATTGGCTGATCTCATGTGAGTGACAGGTTACCAGTAAACTCGTCATCAGAGAAGGCTGCATCCAACATCACATACATACTTCCCTACTATACACATATTGTAAAAAAGATTATTATGTCTGAATTCACAATATAAAACAGTACTTTTCCTTTTACTATCCAATGAGAAGTTGTGAACGACAGTAAAGAGACACAACTGATGCAACATGGCGGATGTAGTACGTATGGATTATTCATACTACACATATTCACATAGAACATTAAAAAACGGTTAATATTGATTTCATGGGTACTTTAAGGTAAAAAAAAAATCGTAGTTATCATAATTAGGGGTAATATCAGTATTATTAGTTTTTTTATTTAACCTTAAGGAACGTGATTGCCAAGATGGATACACAGTACCAAATAAAATGAACAATGCACAAATACTTTCAGGTCAGATCAGATAACTGTCGCCTTATATTGTAAAATGTTTTTTGAAAGAACTAAAAAAAAATTAAAATCGAAAAGTAAGAGGAACGTGATATTTTTTCTTTCGAATATGACAAATAAATAAAAAGTCTCAAATTTCAATGTAATTGTACAGTGGGTGAACAAGAGCTGTAGCTCTCCTTTTATACGCAGGACAGTCACGTGGTGTCGCGGCCTAGCGTTGCCACGCCCCGCTACGCGTGCGTACGTGCGCGCTCACGTTCAACGCGTGGTTCTTTCACATTGCCGTAAGTAGGGAAGGCTAGTCCGTCGTTTTAAAGGTTCCAGGGGTTCTTTTACATGTTTTAATTGAGATTCGCCACTCTGCGTCTTAGACTGAAGCCCGTTTGGTCTAGGGGTGGAGTGGAGAGTGCGAGAGGCTCCCGCTGGAAGCACACACATCGTTCGCTGATCATTGCGGTGGATTTGAGGGGTGTTTGTTAGAGGAGAAATGGCCACTGAGGTGGAGACTCTCCTGCCGAACAACTCGCTGCTCAAGCCGGAGGAGCTCGAGCACCAGGCCGGCGGAGACGGAGGGTTTGTGGGGAAGGAGCAGAGCCTGAAACGGGCGAAGGACGAGAGCAACAGCCAGGCGAAGGAGAACCTGGAGCAGGAGAGCGAAGACGACGCGTGTAAGACGGAGTTCACGGAGGCTCCGCCGCCCAAGGTGAACCCGTGGACGAAGAAGATGAGCGGCGTCAACGGACAAGCGCTGCACGGTCTGTACCTGTGTGTGTGTGTGTGTGTGTGTGTGGTTTAACACAACAAACCGTTGGCAACGAGCGAGTTCATCATCATGAGGCACATCTGTGAGGGAACATGTTGATTAATAACGTCAACAGAAGGTTCTGGGCTTTAATAATGCTCTCCAAACGTAACCCTCATGTGGCCGTTAAAAACGTTTCAGTTGGACTTTTATCTAACGGTTTTTTAATTATTTAAATGTTGCAAGTTGTTTCAGAACGTGAAAATGTAACATTCCCACAATGGAACGTTCCCTCAAAACATCCAGAAATACCGTTTTCATGAGTTGATGGGAAGCTGGTTTTGTCCGCTGGGATGTCAGATGATGTTTATCGTGTTTCTCACACACATGACAGCAGATTGTAAGCACTAAGTTAGTAGGCCTCGAATCTGCTCCAGGACTCGTTCATTCAACTCGTACATGAGTGCATTGATATGATGCCAAACAAACCATATTTTTTTAAAATTATAGTCGCAGATGAGACGCAAAATGTCTTGTTGTTCTTCACCTTCATCGCTTTTCCGAACAAATGGCTATCGGGTTAGCATTAGCATTAGCGGCCTGTGGGGCTCGAGCTCGTCTGACAGGCCGGCGCGGATGCCGCTGTACTGTACATCAGCTGCAAACAAAATCACGATTATTTATCGTTTTACGTGATGTTGTCAGACTAGATGAGATGCATTTGTTTACAGTGTTATATTGCAATCGCTGAGCGTGTGATTATCCGCTTTATGCTATGGCACGACACGTGTGAGATCCACGTGTTTGTCACGAACTCGCTCGGATTCGCGTAAACGCGTTTTTAAACGCATATCTTGTTAAATGCTGTGTTTTATGAATGGCGCTCGTGACAGTTTGCCTCTCCCGTGGTGTTTAATGCACGTGCGTGCGCCAGTCCGGCTGTTAGCCGTTAGCAGTTAGCTACTGATCACTCCTCTTTTATTAATATTCATATGCTCGATTGACACACGGACGGGATCGCGAGCATGGCATCGTCGCAGTGCTGGTGTTCATCAGCAGAGATGATGTAATGAAGGGCTCGTGGAGCTGCTATCAATCCCAGAGTTCCCCTGGATGAAGGCAACGTGGTGTGTGCCATGTGATCACGTGCGCGGATAGATGCGAGTCACTGCTCTGCTTCCAGTGTGTTTATGGGCTTCCCAAGCTAATGAAGCTAATGCATGAGGACAATTAGCGAAGGCCGACTGATCAATGTTGCTGTAGACTCATGACAGCTGACTACCACTGTTCCCCGGTCAGAGATCAGTCCACTGAGAGCTGGCCAGTGCTGTACTGTACATGCTGAATCAGGACTGATGGGAGAATTCAGTCATTTGCATGGATTGAATGAATGTCATGATTCTATACATGTCACGATACTGAACTCACCATACGATATTATTGCGATACTCCAAGACATATGATAAAAGGTTAATAACAAATGTACTGTTGATTAAAATGCTAAATTTGATATTACATTGTGTGTGTAAATGAATAGTCTTGGACTTGGTGCTGAAACCCAAAGCACAGGACAATAGAGACGCCAGAATAACAATATTCATGATTCTGAAGCTGAAAATACTGAATTATTGTAGATGAATATGCTTGATCTCTGTCACTGACTAGATATATTTATAATAATGTAGGACACTTTTTACACAAATATTCCCCCATTGCATTATTATACTTTATATTCAACATTATATATAGTAGTTTAATGCAGTACTGACACAAAAACTATGAAAACTTGCATTTTTTTATTTTGGGTGAACTATCCACGATACATATTGTTGAATTTTTTTTTTTTATTGCGTATTGTTACACCACACAATACATTAAAGGCAAAATATATATTAATATGCAACTTTTTTTAAGGTAAATTATTGAATGCCATCCTTCCTCTAGACTCTAGACAGCAGTCCCTGACTGAGACCGTAAACGGCATCAGGATGTTAAATAACAGAGACTGGGACTCTTCTCATGCGCTGGGTTTTATTCTAGACACTGTGGTATGTGCTGTTTCTGTCAGCTGGGGTCGGGGGTCGCTGGAGCTTTAACCATTACAAATTCAATTCCAATAAGGTATAAAAAAAAAACATGCAAAACATGTAAAAAATCTTATTGCAAAACATGTAATTATAACTGAATATCATGAACAGAAATCCACAGGCTGAAGAACACAAGGAGCGTTTGCCTGTGGTTTAAAAACACCGTAGAAGAACAACTAGCCTAATATAAACTTCAGGCATTATTAAAGACAAGTAAACACTGAGTAATTAAACAAGAACAAACAAAAAAATTAGCAATGGCTACAAATAGACACAGCTGAACAAAAGATTGGATTGAAATAAACAGTGTTTTCAGGTTCAGAAACTGTAATGAAATGTAAAATAACACTGCACTTTATAAATAATATACATTACAAATATAGTTGCTAAAGTTATTAAGTCAAGAACAGCGAGTGAATTTTCCCTGTCTTTTGTTGTTTGATTACTGTTATTATAGAGCAGGAATATTACTGTTATTATACAGCGGGAATATTACTGTTATTATACAGCGGGAATATTACTGTTATTATACAGCGGGAATATTACTGTTATTATACAGCGGGAATATTACTGTTATTATAGAGCGGAAATATTACTGTTATTATAGAGCGGGAATATTACTGTTATTATACAGCGGGAATATTACTGTTATTATACAGCGGGAATATTACTGTTATTATAGAGCGGAAATATTACTGTTATTATAGAGCGGAAATATTACTGTTATTATAGAGCGGGAATATTACTGTTATTATACAGCGGGAATATTACTGTTATTATACAGCGGGAATATTACTGTTATTATACAGCGGGAATATTACTGTTATTATACAGCGGGAATATTACACAGCGGGAATATTACTGTTATTATAGAGCGGGAATATTACTGTTATTATACAGCGGGAATATTACTGTTATTATACAGCGGGAATATTACTGTTATTATACAGCGGAAATATTACTGTTATTATAGAGCGGGAATATTACTGTTATTATACAGCGGGAATATTACTGTTATTATACAGCGGGAATATTACTGTTATTATACAGCGGGAATATTACTGTTATTATACAGCGGAAATATTACTGTTATTATAGAGCGGGAATATTACTGTTATTATACAGCGGGAATATTACTGTTATTATAGAGCGGAAATATTACTGTTATTATACAGCGGGAATATTACTGTTATTATACAGCGGGAATATTACTGTTATTATACAGCGGAAATATTACTGTTATTATAGAGCGGAAATATTACTGTTATTATAGAGCGGGAATATTACTGTTATTATACAGCGGGAATATTACTGTTATTATACAGCGGGAATATTACTGTTATTATACAGCGGGAATATTACTGTTATTATAGATCAGGAATATTACTGTTATTATAGAGCGAGAATATTACTGTTATTATAGAGCGAGAATATTACTGTTATTATAGAGCGAGAATATTACTGTTATTATAGAGCAGGAATATTACTGTTATTATAGAGCAGGAATATTATAGGGCTGCTCGATTATGGAAAAAATCATAATCACGATTATTTTGGTCAGTATTGAAATCACGATTATGTAACACGATTTTTTCACAAGTCTTTGGGAACGTGTTGCATTTATTAAAAAGACACCGTTCAACAATTCTTAAATCAAAATTTGAACATTGATTGTACTTTTTGAACTATTAAAATAAATAATATAACAGATAATTTCAGTGAGTATTTTAATAATTCCCGCAGGTCTACCACTTATAATGCGGGAAATTACCCCACAAACATTGATTCACTTTAAGCCTGTAGATTGTATGAGTCGCCTAAATTAATCCACACAGATTATAAAATCAAATCAATCATTTTAAAACTTTTGAAAAGATGTAATTTCACAAACCGCGTGAGTGTTAGCGGCGCTGCGTCTCTCTCTCTCTGTCTCTAACATGCACTGGACAAAGCAAATGCTGAAACTACAGTCTCGCGTTCAGGAGTCGAGACATGACGGGGCATTCACTTGCACAATCGGGCCAGCATTGCATCATAACTAAAGTTGATCATTTTCACTTCTTTTTAAGTCTTATCAGTTTAAACATTCGAGCTGAGAGAGTTTACGGCTTCGGGAGGGGCGGGTCATTCAGAAAACAAGACACAATAAGAGCGTTCTTTCAAAACAGAACATGGCAAAATAATCGTTTTTACTCGATTGTACCATTTTGGTGATCGCTGGGAGCCGAAGTCGAAATTCAATTAATTGCACAGCCCTAGAATATTAGGCTACTGTCCCTTTAAGAGCTGCACGGGTCCAATACACTGATACACATGAGAACAGAAAACCGTGCACAAGTCGTCTTGCGCTTCAATGGTTTAAAGTCATCTTAAATGCTCACAAAGGAATCGATAAGAGGAATCAACATTATTATTAACAAGTATTCGATTCCAGAATTGTAATAAATGTTCGATTCCCAGCCCTACTCTCAGCAAAGTGTTCTGAGTGTGAAACGGTGGGCTTCCGCGCTCTAACACAGCGCTAACCGGGCGTCACTCACACTTCATTACATAAATAAGCATATTGTGCAAAACTCAATGCTAAAGACCTTTGTGGTGTTCTGTGACGTGTGCGTTATGAAACTGATGGGCTTCCAGACTTTAGGTAATGAATGAGAAACACTGTAGCAATAGACCCTTCTCTGAGAGGACTGAGTTCAGAGCACACGTGTGTGTGTGTGTGTGTGTATGTGTGTGTGTGTGTGTGTGTGTGTGTGTGGGCTCTTACAGCTGGAACAGACTCAAATCACACAAAGCAAGTTACCAGTAATCCTGTTCACACAAACAGCATATGACCCTGATGAACATTCTTGGCCAAAACTTATACTAGTATTTGTTTTTCGATGACTATCAGTTCATAATCAGTCATAATCCTAGACACAACTTCATAAAGTTATTTACTGAAGCTTGTTTCGGGTCTCTAACCTTATTTCATTGAGAGCTTGGCTACTTTTTAAAAATGCAAAACTTAAATCTCTTAAATAATGTTAACCATATCAGAGAAACCATTCTTTATGGAAAACATGACTTTGCATATTAGACTGGTTGTAACTATAGATGTTTCTATAGATCACGGTTATTACGGTATTGTTCAAATGTGCTGGAAATGTTCAAAAGTACTGATACTACACTGATAATAATTTCTCTAAGTTTTATGTCGACAGCCAACCAACAGCTTTGCTTAGCACATTTATTAGCTTTTGTTGATCAAATGCAGTGAATGCTGTAGTCCACTAGTTTGATCACAGCGAGAGCGAGTGCAGGACCAGTGTCTCGACTCTCACGAGCTCTTGAAGTGACTCAGCTAAAGGGTTGCATAATTTGATTTCATCAGAGAATATATTCAGAGAAAATCATCTTCTGAAAAGCGTGAGTTGAAACGCATCACATGGCATGAGTTTTAAACGGTGTTCACCAAAATATTTTGACGATTGGTGTTTTTAATGTGGCTTTGCATCACAGGAACTTCTGTGAATCGAACAGAGATTCTCTTGTTGTGTGTTTGTGCCAGGCCGTACTTATATAAACCTTTCAGACGTATGTTTATTGCTCTTTCTCCACTCTAAAGTGTGCATGTTCTGCTTGTCTGAAATGTTACTCCTAGTGTCATTTGTTTTAGAATAATAATGTTTCCATAAGTGTGTAATTCAGCTTATTTGACCTGTCTTTAATTGTCATGCTCTTTTGCTTCTCCAGAGCATTCTGGTCCCACAAAGGTCGTGAAGGCGGGGAACACGCGGTCGAGGCGCGGGGGAAAGGTGAGTGCGTTCACTTGAGTCTCTCTACAGGAGCAGGACTGTTTGACCCACACTGGTTTACAGGTTTGCAACATTACATTCATTGAAGAAAATGCCTTGTAAAGACTGAAGGTCCATTCAGGCCAAGAGCGATCACTGTATCGGCACACACACCTGCGCTCTGGAGCGATCACTGTATCGGCACACACACCTGCGCTCTGGAGCGATCACTGTATCGGCACACACACCTGCGCTCTGGAGCGATCACTGTATCGGCACACACACCTGCGCTCTGGAGCGATCACTGTATCGGCACACACACCTGCGCACGACAGCGGTCTGGAGCGATCACTGTATCGGCACACACACCTGCGCTCTGGAGCGATCACTATATCGGCACACACACCTGCGCTCTGGAGCGATCACTGTATCGGCACACACACCTGCGCTCTGGAGCGATCACTGTATCGGCACACACACCTGCGCTCTGGAGCGATCACTGTATCGGCACACACACCTGCGCTCTGGAGCGATCACTGTATCGGCACACACACCTGCGCACGACAGCGGTCTGGAGCGATCACTGTATCGGCACACACACCTGCGCTCTGGAGCGATCACTGTATCGGCACACACACCTGCGCTCACACACCTGCGCTCTGGAGCGATCACTGTATCGGCACACACACCTGCGCTCTGGAGCGATCACTGTATCGGCACACACACCTGCGCTCTGGAGCGATCACTGTATCGGCACACACACCTGCGCTCACACACCTGCGCTCTGGAGCGATCACTGTATCGGCACACACACCTGCGCTCTGGAGCGATCACTGTATCGGCACACACACCTGCGCTCTGGAGCGATCACTGTATCGGCACACACACCTGCGCTCACACACCTGCGCTCTGGAGCGATCACTGTATCGGCACACACACCTGCGCTCTGGAGCGATCACTGTATCGGCACACACACCTGCGCTCTGGAGCGATCACTGTATCGGCACACACACCTGCGCTCTGGAGCGATCACTGTATCGGCACACACACCTGCGCTCTGGAGCGATCACTGTATCGGCACACACACCTGCGCACGACAGCGCTCTGGAGAGTCTAAGCGCTGCAGTTTATCGGCTGATGCTTTAAATGCTCGAGCTCCTCAAAGTTGGAAGGATTCTGATTGGCTGTCACTGTATTTATCGCTCATCAGCTGAAGAAAATGACTCTGGAAGTGACTCCAGCGATGTGTGGCGCTAGTTGAGGTGTGGAATCTGCTATTCTTGTACATTTAGAGCGATTTTAACAACTAGGCCTATATCGTTATCATCCTTGGTTTGAATGGGCCTTAGGGCTGTTTTAGGGGTGCAACGGATCAGCTTACCCCCACGGCTCGACACGCGTGATTCGCGGATTAACTGCTGAATTTAACATCACAGAGTGAAAGTTTATCATTTGGATGTGTTTTGTCTTGACAGTTTACACATTTAAACGCGTAAGAAGAGGCGATATCAGGACTGGCACGTTCAGACAGCGCTCGAACACCGAATTCATTCCTATTTCTTGCGTTTCCTTGCTCTAGAACGGACACATGCACACTAAATACCCGTCTACATATCCGTCTAGGCAAGTTTTCCCTCAGTTCTGTCAGAAGTGAACAGTTGAGAAAGAAACCGGATGTGTGTCGGTTTCTTCGGTCTTAAAGGGACGGCAGACTAATATTCCTGCTGTCGTCTGCCATTAATGTTAATAAAACAACAAAATACAGCTGTAACAAAGATGAACCTATATTTAATTTCTACAGTGAACAAATAGTGTTATTTGACATTTAGGGGTAATTATTCATTTTTATATATGAATACTACTGTTAGACTTTGTAACTTTTAGTATTCATCTCTGCTTGTAATTTGTGTATTATTTCTAATATTGTTTTTAATAATAATGTTTGAACTTTATCAGTCAGGCTAGCAGTTTCTGCTGGGGTATTGAAGTACTTTAAGTAAGCTTTAAGTAATAAATGAAAAGCAAAGTCCCCCCCCCCCCCCCCCCCCATATATAGTTTTTTGGTTTTATTTGCTGATCCGAAAAACGATCCGTAGCTCAAAAACCGTAAACGATCTGCACCGTGCGTTGTGTGATCCGTTGCACCACTACCTGTCTCACACCGCATGTTAAAGTAGTGTGTGTTTCTCAGATGCCCACAGCAATAAGAGTAGAGAATCAGCTCAAGGTCTTTATTAGCAGAGAAAATTACACGAAACGCAGCACAATGGACTCATCCGAACACTGTGTTCAGTTAATCTGACTGAGTCCAGATTATTCATATTCACGCACGTTTAGATGTAAATGTGGTCGTTCTCCTCACATAAATGAGATTTCGTGCCAATAGATGTGATTAGATTGATACTCAGTGTGTCGAACTCTAATACGATAAGCATGTTAGTAGTGTCCTCGTGTCTGTGAGTGTGTCAGCGTGAGGCGAGTCTGCTGTGGTGTTTACGCAGTTGCGTTGTGTGTGTGTGTGAGCTGCTGTCTAACGGGCTTAACGCTCATGTCGTTGAAGGTGGGGGATTTCGGAGACACGAACAACTGGCCGACGCCGGGAGAGATCGCCACCAAGGAGGTTCAGGTAAGAGCGCGCTAAGCTGGGTCTCTGCTCTTCTCCATCTATACCTCATCAAAGCTCAATCCTGACGTTACAGGGTTCGCACACGGTGCTTAGAGTGCTTGAGTTTGACTTTTGGAAATGTAAGTCCTGAAAAACCCTTGAAAACAGACAATTTTATGAAGAAGTCCTTAAAGTGCTTGAGTTATAGAAAGACAATATGTGGGAAATTTATTTCAAATTTTGATAATCTTTTCACACAAAATTAAAACTGCAGTTTTCTTGGCTATGAGTGTGATATTGCTCATAAATATCAAGTGTGTGATACCGCTTTCCTTCTTCAGCTCGATCATATATTCATGGGTCAAAGAATCAGTTTGAAAGAGGAAAGCGATATCTTTGTCATAGTGTCTTTTCAGTGGTTAAAGTTCCTATAGTCAGTGCAACTGCTGCACTTTATTTGTACCATTTAGTTTTAATTGTTTATTTTATCCATTTACCTTTTTTAGAATTTAAAAGATAATCAAGAAAGATATTGTTTGATAAATCTCTGATTGTAGTCCTTGAAAAAAAACTAAAAAGTAGTGCTTAAAGTCCTTTGATTTTACAGTATCTGTGCGAACCCTGAACTTAGTGCCTGTTTTAGGCTACAACATGTGCAAAATATTGTCCTTTAGGGGGAAGATTCATCATTAAAATTGGCTTTATAAAGACGGTTTCCTTTTCATACAGAGCCCATCTAGTGTAAAGTCAGACGAGTTTGTGAAAATGCCACATGATTGTTTTTACTCCTCTTGATGGACATGTCAGGTTGTGAAGAAGTCAACGGTCAAACGCGAGTCCAAGGGAAAGAGGGAGAATGAAGAGAGCAAAGAAAACCTTAAAGCCAAATCGGACGACTCTGGAGAAGAGAAGAACACTGACGAGGAGTCGCAGAAAAACGGACACAAAAAGAGAGGTGTTTAACACCAGATCCTTTACTAGAGCGTGAGAGGGAGGAAGTGAACGCTCTTACTGTTTCTTGTATCGATTTCAAAGGAGTAGTTCACTTCAGAATGAACATTTCCTGATAATCTACTCTCCCCCTCGTCATCCCAGATGTTCATGTCTTTCTTTCTTCAGTGGAAAAGAAATGAAGGTTTTTGAGGAAAACACTCCAGGATGTTCCTCCATATAGTGTCTTCAATGGGGTCCAACGGGTCGAAGGTCCAGATGTGAGTTTCAGTGCAGCTTCAAAGTCTCGACACGATCCAGCCGAGGAATAAGAGTCTCATCTAGACAAACCAGCGGACATTTTATAACTAAATACACATTTATATACTTTTAACCCACAAATGCTGGTCTTGCACTAGCTGTGATGCGACACACATTACGCAATCAGGTTGAAAGATGCTTTGAAGCTGCACTGAAACTCACATCTGGACCTTCGACCCGTTGGACCCCATTGAAGACACTATATGGAGGAACATCCTGGAGTGTTCTCCTCAAAAACCTTCATTTCTTTTCCACTGAAGAAAGAAAGACATGAACATCTTGGATGACGAGGGGGAGAGTGAATTATCAGGAGATTAATTCTGAGATGAGCTAATCCTTAAAGATGTGTTATGAAATGAATGTGTGTAAAAAACTAATGATGATGGTGATGATGTTGTAGGAAATAAGCACAAGTGGGTTCCTCTAATGATCGAGGTGAAGTCTGAAGGTCCGCGCGAGCGCTCGGCCTCTCGGAACAACACGCGCCAGTTTGACGCTCATCGAATCCCCCCCGGCAGCAGGAACGACCTGAGAGGTACGCACTCGCTTTCACTGGGTTACGTCCTGGCCACATCTGATGCAGTGAGACACGAACAGCCACTACACATGATCAAACACACCTTTACCTTTGTGGACAACATTATAAATGCACACGTTAAGTTTATGTGCAACATGCATGTAGCGGAAACATGCGTGCATATTAATGCATATAATACAAGACAAACAACAAATGAAGATTAAAACAATATATATTTGCAATTCAATCATGTTTCGCACTTGTTTGATCTTGTCTGCTTACATTAAAGTCAGCATGAAATAAAACCGCATCTATTCGCGAAAAGCAAATTATAGATCTTATTGTGAACAATTCATCTGTGCGTGCGTGTCATTTTCGTAAAGTTTGATCGGCGTCAGTCGTCTCTCCAGTGACGTGTTCTGGATTCTCCAATCATGCAGTCCGGCTTTAGCTCCGCCCCTGCAAGCGGGCGCTCATCTGCATACACTTTAAAGAGCCACGCCCACATCTCAACATCCAAACCCTTCCCTATATTTATTCTTTTCTGATAATCTGTTACATTCAGATCTATGTCACAAAGAAAGAAAAGATCTGACGCCACTTCCTTTTCATTGCGGCTTTAATTTCACATTATTTGATTTTTGCAACCGCATAGCAACCACACTGAGTACCTTAGCAACTGTATAGCAACACCCCATCAACAACCCAGAATACCCTACCAACCACATAGCAACCACCCTTGGTACCTTAGCAACGCCCTAGCAACCACCCAAAATACCCTAGGAACACCATAGCAACCACCCTGAGTACCTTAGCAACCACATAACACCTTAGTAACCACTCAGAATACCTTAGCAACCGCATAGCAACCCCTTAGCAACCAGTCAGAGTAGCCCATTAGACTCATTTAATATTTTATTTATCTATCTATCTATCTGATGTATATCTATCTGTCCATCTAATGTTTCTGATATCTATCTATCTATCTACCTATCTGGCTTTTAAAACTACTAAACTTAAACTGTTTCAAACTGAAAACCTTTTAAAGCTACTTCAAACTTTCTGGCTTGGCTTTTTCAAGCAAACTTAGTTTGTCTACAAACTTCTTTTATCTTGTATGATATGCACACCCACTATCTAGATGCACACTAGTATAAACTATACTTTCAGCTCTGGAGAGCCGCTGCCAGTCAGCCAGTTGTACTGTACCCTAAATGATCCCTTCATGGGGCATTTGAAAGAGAGACAGTCTTCAGAGAATAGGACATAGGGATGATCACTACATAATCAAGCTCCCTGCTCCCAGACTACCAGAACTCCTGACGACACTGGTGTCAGTGACAGGCACACCAACAGCTCTTCTGATGTGTGTGTGTGTGTGTGTTTGCAGATTGGCACAGTGGGAAGTACGATCAGGAGTTGAGGGATGACCATGACGAGGTGTCGAGTGTGAAGAGCGAGGGCGCGCCGTACAGAGCCGGTGGCCGGGGCCGAGGCCGGGGTCGGGGACGAGGAAGAGGACGAGGAAGAGGCAGAGGTAACAAACTCTTCCTGCATCTGCCATTGATTGAGCAAACACTGAGTCCAGGCTCAAAGTCACGCTCGCAGAACATTACAGCACTCACTAAACCAGCAGTGCTTCAGTCGCTCTGCCATTAGCATTAGGGCTGGGTATCGTTTGGGTTTTAATGATTCCGATTCTTATCGATTCCTAATTTCAGTTCCAATTAGGTAAAAAAAAACTTGGATATCATTCACATTTAGTCTTATTGCAAAACATGTAATTGTATCTGAATATCATGAACAAAATCAACAGGCTAAAGAACAGTTGTACAAGGAACGTTTGCCTGTGGAAAAACAACTAGCCTAACTAATATACATTTCAAGCATTATACACTCAGTAATTAAAAAAGAACAAATAAAAAAAAATTAGCAGAAATTAGCAATCGCAACAAATGGATACAACTGAACAAAGATATGATTGAAATAGTGTTTTAAGATTTTCAGGTTCAGAAACTGTAATCAAATGTAAAATAACACATACTTTATACATAAAAAATACATAACAAATATAGTTACAGCTATTCAGTCAAGAACAGCGAGTACATTTTCTGTCTTTTGTTGTTTAATCACTGTTATTATAGAGCAGGAATATTAGTGTTATAGAGACAGCAGCAGGAATATTAACTTTAACTTTAATGTCCCCAGGGGGAAATTCTTTTCCACAGCACTGCACTTGTTTAACACACACAACAATATAATACAAATTTCATTATGACTTGAATTAGTGTTATTATAGAGACAGCAATAGGAATATTAGGCTGCTGTCACTTTAAGAGCTGCACGGATCCAATATACTGATACATATGAACACAGAAAACAGAGTCTCTCGCGCTTGAATGGTTTAAAGTCAAAATGAAATGCTCACAAAGGAATCAATAAGAGGAACCCAGCCCTAATTATGATTTTAGGGGTCGACCAGTATGGGTTTTTTTGATGGGCGATGCTTATATCGTTGAGCAGGGAGACCGATATATTATATTACATTTCATTTAAAGATAAAAACACCTGCAAACAATTGCTGAAGTTACATTTATATTAATATTACATATATTTACTAAAATAGAACAGGCTCACATTCATCAAACATCAAAAACACTTTAATGTCCTCAATCTCCACTGCAGCGTCAGCTCTTTTCTCTCAGTGTCTGAAACACTTCCATCGAGGATTCAGTCTCTCTAAGCCCCGCCTCTCTGAGAGCTGCTCTGCTGTGATTGGTCAGAAAGCAAACGCTCATTATCATATCTGAATCTCAGCTCTTGATCACAGTGATACGAACAGTGACGATGGCGTGGGTTTTACCGTATCAATCTCAGAAAATAGCGTCTTCTCCACATGAACAACACGAACCAAACTCTTCCAGTCTCAGACACACTACAGTGTTTGAGGGCGGGGCTTAGAATCGCTGCTCAGCCAGTCAAGACCATAAACTGGAATTATGCAAATTAGTCACAAACCTACACAGGTTGAACAGGAAGTGAGACTGAATTGAGAACTTAATTTATCTGCAGTTTGACCTTTGAAACTTTAGACCTTCTACATCCACAAACAGCTCCATTATACACTACACGGGGGTCATTTCTCAAAGCGTAATGAGGGCACTTTAATCACGTGTTCCTGCTTGATTGTCCTGTTGTTGTCTCCTCAGGTCATTATGACTACTACTACGGCTATAAAGGCTTTGATGGGAAGGATGGAGCCTGTGGGCAGAAGTTCAACAGCACCGTGACGTACTATTATGACAACATGAGCAGTAATGACTTGTACACTGTGGACCATGACCTGCTCAAGGACTACATCAAGAGGCAGATGTGAGTAACACCGTCCGGCGAGAGGAATAGATGTGTTTGCATCTGCGTTTGTGCATGTGACAGCTCTAAAGCAATGTCAGAGCCGACAATATTCATCATCTGTACAGTGCCGGAATAACTCGACAGCTAGAGACACGCAGAGGGGAAATCGTGTGTGTGTGTGAATACTTCAGCAATTATGACGTGTGATTACTAGTGCTGGGTTTATCGCATCCAGTTTTACATAATAAATGTGTGTGGACTGTGTATAGGAATTATTTTGTATATATAAATACACACACATTCATGTATAGTTAAGAAATATTTGTATGTATATACTGTATATATTTATACTAATTTATATCTAAATATTTTATATACAAATAACATTTTTCTTAAATATATATGTGTGTGTATTTATATATACTAAATTATACACAGTACACACACATATATTATGTAAACACACACTTTTATTTTGGATGTGATTTAATCGTTGCCCAGCACTAGTAATTAGTGATGCAAACGAATCATTTGTAATAGAGCTGCACGACTCTGGGTACATTGAGGATCACGGTTATTTTGTTTAAAATAGAGATCATGATTCAGGATGGACAACTAAACAAAATAACATGTAATTTACTAGAGGTTCTGACAAAATGTTAATTGCTGCAGTCTATTTAAAAAATATTTAAGTTGAATTATTGCTTTTTAAAAAGTTGGATTGAGCGAATGATTCAACGACTCACTCATAAAGACTTCGTTCCATTAGTGGACGAATCAGCGTTCTCGAGCGAGTCTGGCCTAATGTTTGTGTCCGCACTCGTTTGTGTGAGCTGTGAGAAACCACATGAACAAACACTGATTGACAGGAATTATGATTTAGTGATTAGGTCATGTAGTGATGGTGCTTGTTAAGCTTCGAAACCAGTCACTTGATCTCAGGAGACGAGGCTTCATGATGTCATTACCGTTTCGAAGAGTTTCAGGGGTTCGCCACTAGGGGGCGATGATCTCCATGACCCCTGAACCCCTGGACCCCTGGACCTGTGTCTAAATACATTTTTATAAATGTGGATGGACATTTAATGACACATTTGTATAGGGACATCCCGCGTGACGTCACGCCATTTGGAGCAGCCATTTTGACGGAATAGAAAATGCTAAACCGCCGGTGATACTCATAGACAGTATAAACAGAGACGGGCTCTGGTATAAACTACATTGATACTGCAGCTCGTCGCGATATTCTATCATGCCCGAGCGATGCTGTGCAGTTGGATGCGATCAGATACGTGATCATACAAAAGGAATAGGCCTATCTTTATACCGTATCCCGAAAGAAACAAAACGGAGAAACAAGTGGTTGGCGGCAATATACAGGCAAAACGCTGATGGTGGTGCTTGGCTTCCAACTGTTTGTGATATAAGGTACAAGAAGAAAAATGTAAACAAATAATAAAAGTGCTTGTAAAATATACAATAAAGTTGAGATGAAATTATACAAGGTTACTTGACTTTTTACGTCTATTCAGTTTTTGTAACATGTCCATGACAACCGATAGCCTGCTTTTGTATGCTTTTAATGAAGCTCTGGTGTAGCGTGATGGGAAGTGAATAAGGTAACGTCAGCTGTAAATGTCACCGAACTCAATGTCAGGAAGTTTTTCTACACATTAAATGCCTGTAAAAAGAACTTGCGGTGCTTCATATGGATCTATGATTCCTATCTTCCTCTTGTATACTTGATATATATTTTTGTGATGCTAATAAGTGCGATGACATGACGTGAAGAGTTAGCTGAAGCTAATAATAGTGGTGGGGGAAAACTCGATTCTGTTCAGTATCGAGATATTTTGCGCACGCAATTATATCAATACTGTAGCGCAAAGTATTGCAATATTTAGGCTAATTATAAAACAATTATACTAATAATTATATTATTAGTATAATAATATACTCCCTAATATATTACCCACCCCTAATAATAGATCTATTGCCATTAGACAGTCCATAGACAGTATAGCCAATGTGAGTAGCTGACGGATGTATACCGTCAAAATGGCTGACACACGGCTAGGGGTCACGTGACTGGGAGATCCCTATAATAAAGAAAAGAGTTAGTTAAGTCTCTTATCGGTCTGATTTAATAAAATAACACGCATTATAGAGGCACTTCATATTTAGTGGTATTAGATGAGATATATATTTTTGTTTAATTGTGTTTAATAGATTACACCTTTAATAAAACATCTGCAATTGTTTTGTAAAAGTTGTTTTTAATGCATGTTTTTACACTGCTCTGACCAGCGCTATAGGCGCTTCGGAAGCAGTCGGTTCAGCTCCGCTAGGCTGTGTGTTTCTCCCCGGTGTTGAGGTGCTGTGTGTGTTTCTCCCCGGTGTTGAGGTGCTGTGTGTGTTTCTCCCCGGTGTTGAGGTGCTGTGTGTGTTTCTCCCCGGTGTTGAGGTGCTGTGTGTGTTTCTCACCGGTGTTGAGGTGCTGTGTGTGTTTCTCACCGGTGTTGAGGTGCTGTGTGTGTTTCTCCCCGGTGTTGAGCTGCTGTGTGTGTTTCTCACTGGTGTTGAGGTGCTGTGTGTGTTTCTCACCGGTGTTGAGGTGCTGTGTGTGTTTCTCACTGGTGTTGAGGTGCTGTGTGTGTTTCTCACCGGTGTTGAGGTGCTGTGTGTGTTTCTCACCGGTGTTGAGGTGCTGTGTGTGTTTCTCACCGGTGTTGAGGTGCTGTGTGTGTTTCTCACCGGTGTTGAGGTGCTGTGTGTGTTTCTCACCGGTGTTGAGGTGCTGTGTGTGTTTCTCACCGGTGTTGAGGTGCTGCGTGTGTTTCTCACTGGTGTTGAGGTGCTGCGTGTGTTTCTCCCTGGTGTTGAGGTGCTGTGTGTGTTTCTCACCGGTGTTGAGGTGCTGTGTGTGTTTCTCACCGGTGTTGAGGTGCTGTGTGTGTTTCTCACTGGTGTTGAGGTGCTGTGTGTGTTTCTCACCGGTGTTGAGGTGCTGTGTGTTTCTCACCGGTGTTGAGGTGCTGTGTGTGTTTCTCACTGGTGTTGAGGTGCTGTGTGTGTTTCTCCCCGGTGTTGAGGTGCTGTGTGTGTTTCTCCCCGGTGTTGAGCTGCTGTGTGTGTTTCTCACCGGTGTTGAGGTGCTGTGTGTGTTTCTCCCCGGTGTTGAGGTGCTGTGTGTGTTTCTCACCGGTGTTGAGGTGCTGCGTGTGTTTCTCACCGGTGTTGAGATGCTGTGTGTGTTTCTCACCGGTGTTGAGCTGCTGCGTGTGTTTCTCCCCGGTGTTGAGGTGCTGTGTGTGTTTCTCCCCGGTGTTGAGGTGCTGTGTGTGTTTCTCACCGGTGTTGAGGTGCTGTGTGTGTTTCTCACCGGTGTTGAGCTGCTGTGTGTGTTTCTCACCGGTGTTGAGGTGCTGTGTGTGTTTCTCACCGGTGTTGAGGTGCTGTGTGTGTTTCTCCCCGGTGTTGAGGTGCTGTGTGTGTTTCTCCCCGGTGTTGAGCTGCTGTGTGTGTTTCTCACCGGTGTTGAGGTGCTGTGTGTGTTTCTCCCCGGTGTTGAGGTGCTGTGTGTGTTTCTCACCGGTGTTGAGATGCTGCGTGTGTTTCTCACCGGTGTTGAGATGCTGTGTGTGTTTCTCACCGGTGTTGAGCTGCTGCGTGTGTTTCTCCCCGGTGTTGAGGTGCTGTGTGTTTCTCACCGGTGTTGAGGTGCTGTGTGTGTTTCTCACCGGTGTTGAGCTGCTGTGTGTGTTTCTCACCGGTGTTGAGCTGCTGCGTGTGTTTCTCACCGGTGTTGAGCTGCTGCGTGTGTTTCTCCCCGGTGTTGAGCTGCTGTGTGTGTTTCTCACCGGTGTTGAGCTGCTGTGTGTGTTTCTCACCGGTGTTGAGCTGCTGTGTGTGTTTCTCACCGGTGTTGAGCTGCTGTGTGTGTTTCTCACCGGTGTTGAGGTGCTGTGTGTGTTTCTCACCGGTGTTGAGCTGCTGTGTGTGTTTCTCACCGGTGTTGAGCTGCTGTGTGTGTTTCTCCCCGGTGTTGAGGTGCTGTGTGTGTTTCTCACCGGTGTTGAGCTGCTGTGTGTGTTTCTCACCGGTGTTGAGGTGCTGTGTGTGTTTCTCACCGGTGTTGAGCTGCTGTGTGTGTTTCTCACCGGTGTTGAGGTGCTGTGTGTGTTTCTCACCGGTGTTGAGCTGCTGTGTGTGTTTCTCCCCGGTGTTGAGGTGCTGTGTGTGTTTCTCACCGGTGTTGAGGTGCTGTGTGTGTTTCTCACCGGTGTTGAGCTGCTGTGTGTGTTTCTCACCGGTGTTGAGCTGCTGTGTGTGTTTCTCACCGGTGTTGAGCTGCTGTGTGTGTTTCTCCCCGGTGTTGAGGTGCTGTGTGTGTTTCTCACCGGTGTTGAGGTGCTGTGTGTGTTTCTCACCGGTGTTGAGCTGCTGTGTGTGTTTCTCACCGGTGTTGAGCTGCTGTGTGTGTTTCTCACCGGTGTTGAGGTGCTGTGTGTGTTTCTCACCGGTGTTGAGCTGCTGTGTGTGTTTCTCCCCGGTGTTGAGGTGCTGTGTGTGTTTCTCACCGGTGTTGAGGTGCTGTGTGTGTTTCTCACCGGTGTTGAGCTGCTGTGTGTGTTTCTCACCGGTGTTGAGGTGCTGTGTGTGTTTCTCACCGGTGTTGAGGTGCTGCCTCCCCGGTGTTGAGGTGCTGTGTGTGTTTCTCACCGGTGTTGAGGTGCTGTGTGTGTTTCTCCCCGGTGTTGAGGTGCTGTGTGTGTTTCTCCCCGGTGTTGAGGTGCTGTGTGTGTTTCTCACCGGTGTTGAGGTGCTGTGTGTGTTTCTCACCGGTGTTGAGCTGCTGTGTGTGTTTCTCACCGGTGTTGAGGTGCTGTGTGTGTTTCTCACCGGTGTTGAGCTGCTGCGTGTGTTTCTCCCCGGTGTTGAGCTGCTGTGTGTGTTTCTCACCGGTGTTGAGGTGCTGTGTGTGTTTCTCCCCGGTGTTGAGGTGCTGTGTGTGTTTCTCACCGGTGTTGAGGTGCTGTGTGTGTTTCTCCCCGGTGTTGAGGTGCTGTGTGTGTTTCTCCCCGGTGTTGAGGTGCTGTGTGTGTTTCTCACCGGTGTTGAGGTGCTGTGTGTGTTTCTCCCCGGTGTTGAGGTGCTGTGTGTGTTTCTCACCGGTGTTGAGCTGCTGTGTGTGTTTCTCACCGGTGTTGAGCTGCTGTGTGTGTTTCTCACCGGTGTTGAGCTGCTGTGTGTGTTTCTCCCCGGTGTTGAGGTGCTGTGTGTGTTTCTCCCCGGTGTTGAGCTGCTGTGTGTGTTTCTCACCGGTGTTGAGGTGCTGTGTGTGTTTCTCACCGGTGTTGAGCTGCTGTGTGCGTTTCTCCCCGGTGTTGAGCTGCTGTGTGTGTTTCTCCCCGGTGTTGAGGTGCTGTGTGTGTTTCTCACCGGTGTTGAGGTGCTGTGTGTGTTTCTCACCGGTGTTGAGCTGCTGTGTGTGTTTCTCACCGGTGTTGAGCTGCTGTGTGTGTTTCTCACCGGTGTTGAGGTGCTGTGTGTGTTTCTCCCCGGTGTTGAGGTGCTGTGTGTGTTTCTCACCGGTGTTGAGGTGCTGTGTGTGTTTCTCCCCGGTGTTGAGCTGCTGTGTGTGTTTCTCACCGGTGTTGAGCTGCTGTGTGCGTTTCTCCCCGGTGTTGAGCTGCTGTGTGTGTTTCTCCCCGGTGTTGAGGTGCTGTGTGTGTTTCTCACCGGTGTTGAGGTGCTGTGTGTGTTTCTCACCGGTGTTGAGCTGCTGTGTGTGTTTCTCACCGGTGTTGAGCTGCTGTGTGTGTTTCTCACCGGTGTTGAGGTGCTGCGTGTGTTTCTCCCCGGTGTTGAGGTGCTGTGTGTGTTTCTCACCGGTGTTGAGGTGCTGTGTGTGTTTCTCACCGGTGTTGAGCTGCTGTGTGTGTTTCTCACCGGTGTTGAGGTGCTGTGTGTGTTTCTCCCCGGTGTTGAGGTGCTGTGTGTGTTTCTCACCGGTGTTGAGCTGCTGTGTATGTTTCTCCCCGGTGTTGAGGTGCTGTGTGTGTTTCTCACCGGTGTTGAGCTGCTGCGTGTGTTTCTCCCCGGTGTTGAGCTGCTGTGTGTGTTTCTCACCGGTGTTGAGGTGCTGCGTGTGTTTCTCCCCGGTGTTGAGGTGCTGTGTGTGTTTCTCACCGGTGTTGAGGTGCTGTGTGTGTTTCTCACCGGTGTTGAGCTGCTGTGTGTGTTTCTCACCGGTGTTGAGGTGCTGTGTGTGTTTCTCCCCGGTGTTGAGGTGCTGTGTGTGTTTCTCACCGGTGTTGAGCTGCTGTGTGTGTTTCTCCCCGGTGTTGAGGTGCTGTGTGTGTTTCTCACCGGTGTTGAGCTGCTGCGTGTGTTTCTCCCCGGTGTTGAGGTGCTGTGTGTGTTTCTCACTGGTGTTGAGGTGCTGTGTGTGTTTCTCCCCGGTGTTGAGGTGCTGTGTGTGTTTCTCACCGGTGTTGAGGTGCTGTGTGTGTTTCTCACTGGTGTTGAGGTGCTGTGTGTGTTTCTCACCGGTGTTGAGGTGCTGTGTGTGTTTCTCACCGGTGTTGAGGTGCTGTGTGTGTTTCTCCCCGGTGTTGAGGTGCTGTGTGTGTTTCTCACCGGTGTTGAGGTGCTGCGTGTGTTTCTCCCCGGTGTTGAGGTGCTGTGTGTGTTTCTCCCCGGTGTTGAGCTGCTGTGTGTGTTTCTCACCGGTGTTGAGGTGCTGTGTGTTTCTCCCCGGTGTTGAGGTGCTGTGTGTGTTTCTCACAGGTGTTGAGGTGCTGTGTGTGTTTCTCACCGGTGTTGAGATGCTGTGTGTGTTTCTCACCGGTGTTGAGATGCTGTGTGTGTTTCTCACTGGTGTTGAGGTGCTGGGTGTGTTTCTCCCCGGTGTTGAGATGCTGCGTGTGTTTCTCCCCGGTGTTGAGATGCTGTGTGTGTTTCTCACCGGTGTTGAGATGCTGTGTGTGTTTCTCACCGGTGTTGAGGTGCTGGGTGTGTTTCTCCCCGGTGTTGAGATGCTGCGTGTGTTTCTCACCGGTGTTGAGATGCTGCGTGTGTTTCTCACCGGTGTTGAGATGCTGTGTGTGTTTCTCACCGGTGTTGAGGTGCTGTGTGTGTTTCTCACCGGTGTTGAGGTGCTGTGTGTGTTTCTCACCGGTGTTGTGTGTGTGTGTTTCCGCAGTGAATATTACTTCAGCAGCGACAATCTGGAGAGGGACTTCTTCCTGCGCAGGAAGATGGATGAGGAGGGCTTCCTTCCGGTGTCTCTGATCGCCAGCTTCCACCGTGTGCAGGCGCTCACCACAGACGTCAGCCTCATACTGGAGGTGTGTTACACACACACACACACACACACACACACACACACACACACACACACACACACACACACACACACACACCTGATCGCCAGCTTCCACCACGTGCTGGCGCTCACCACAGACGTCAGCCTCATACTGGAGGTGTGTTACACACACACACACACACACACACACACACACACACACACTTGATCGCCAGCTTCCACCACGTGCTGGCGCTCACCACAGACGTCAGCCTCATACTGGAGGTGTGTTACACACACACACACACACACACACACACACACACACACACACACCTGATCGCCAGCTTCCACCACGTGCTGGCGCTCACCACAGACGTCAGCCTCATACTGGAGGTGTGTCTCGCTCTCACACACACACACACACACACACACACACACACACACACACACACACACACAGCTGCTGTAAGATCTACTGCGTCTGTAACTGAGGTTTGCTCTTCTCTCAGGCCCTGAAGGACAGTAAAATAGTGGATATCACGGATATGAAAATCCGCTGCAAGGAGGAGCCGGAGAAATGGCCCCTGCCGGGCCTCGCTCTGCCCGACCAGTCGCAGACAGACTTCTCCCAGTTCATCAACTGCCCGGAGTTTGTTCCCAGGAACGTTGTGAACAAAAACACAGGTGAGCGCTGACTCGACGTTCTGGGCCCTTTTAAGGTGTGTTTCCCGAAAGCATCGTTAGCCAGCTGTGGTCGCTAGTTCTGTCGTTATCATCATAGTTCAACGAGTGTTTCCCGAAACCATCGTTCCAGCGAACATTCTCAAACAGCGTCTCAGAGTTGTGTGTGTGTGTGTGTGTGTGTGTGACAGATCTCGACCTGTGGTTAGAAGAAGAGTTTCTAGTTTTCATGACATGTGGACTCAATAAATCCTGATCTTGAGCAAAATAATCAAGCTGACATTCAGGACAACCTGTGTCTTTAAATCTCTTGAACTAAAAGACGTAAATGACATTTGCATGTATTCTGAATTAAAGCGTAGTGTGTGTGTGAACGAGCTCTAGTGTGTAAGAACGAGTCTATGATCGAATCTGGAAATAAAGCAAAATAACTGAGAAATATTCCTCAGATGCCAGTCCGTAATTTATAGCAAAACATCTCTCATTAATTCGATCTCAAACAGATTCATTAACAGTAGTTATTCCTCCTCCACATGTGTGACATCATTAACCAACGTGGTTGAATGTCCAATTTGCGCCAATACGGTTTCGGGGAACAGTCGTGACGAGCTAGTGGATTCTTCATCGATGATCATACTGTGACAGTGAAGCATGAGTTACAGCGCTGTACGGGACACACACCCCTGACTGACCCTTTGACCCCGACAGGTTCCCCGAGATCCTCCACACCCCAGCACCACAAGACTGATGACGTCAGCAACCTGAAGCTGATGCCCAAGGGCCTGTCTGCCAGTCTGCCGGACCTGGACTCGGAGTCGTGGATCGAGGTGAAGAAGAGGCCGAGGCCGTCACCCGCTCGACCCAAGGTAGGAGGAGCAGGTTTATGAAGGAGTAGTTCACTTCCGAGTTAACATTTCCTGATAATCTACTCTCCTTCTCCACATCACCCATCGATTCTTTTCTGATTGGAAGATTATTTATGAGATCTTGGATGAGTGAGATTGGCCTGTTTTGTTATTGCCGGAGTATCCGAAGCTTGTGTAAAGGCTCCGCCCTCTTCTGAACAAATATGACATGATGTTGGGTATTTTGAGCTGAAATTTCACACTCATTCTGGGGGACACCGTAGATTTATATTAAATTTCGTGAAAGGGGCATAAAAGATCCCCTTAAAGTCGGCATGAAACGGAAGTTGAGATTGTAATTTTTTCCTTGTTGTGACGTATATCCGAGTGAAACGGCTTCTGAAATTAGAAAAAAATGTAGGGCGGGGCTTGATTTCGTCCTTCGGGAATTGATTGGATCGTTGGAGGTTGGGCGTTGCAAACAAAATGGAGGCAGATTTGAATGCCAGTTTACATTCAGTTGTGGAGGATTTCTCTCCACCGGACTCCCCACCGTTACCCTCCCATGAAGGATTTTTTATTTTATTTTATTATTCCCGCGAACCAAGATGAGTCAAGTCAAGTTATCAGCCTTATTAGACATTCTCTGTTATCAGTCAAGTTCACCCTCGAGAGCATCTCGATAGCCGCACCCTCATGGGCTCTGGCCGCACCCTTTCGCCATGGCACGTGACCGAAAGAGAAGAGAGGTCGTTTCGAGGGGGGAGGGAAGGGTAATGTATTTGATTAAAGATTATAAGGGTACATGAATTTTAAAAAAATAATGAAGTGCACAGATAAATCATTTATAATAAACACTACAATATTACATATAAAAAGAAGATTTGTCAAATTTGATTTCATGCCGACTTTAAATGATTAGCTCTGTTGAACTGGAAAAGGCTCTTGAAGAGGAGTCGATTTCCCTGGATTGAATCGATTCCAGCTGTTGGAATCCACACCTCAGAATCAAGGGATTGATTATGTTTGGCCCTCCTGAACCCGTCTGGGTCGTCTGTCCCACCACAATCAAAAGGACAAATGAGAAATTTGATTTATTTGCAGCAACAGCCATGACAACATGACATAACACAGATGTAGTTGAGCTTTAATAGTTTAACAACGATTATCAGTTTAAACTAAAGTTTGGACTCGATATAGTGTTCCTTATATCTTACCAAAGATCCAGTGATCATGGATATTGACATGCAGCAGGGATCGTGTCTCCTAAACATTTATATGAGCCTGATTTCGATGACGGGGAAAAACATAAAGCAAAGCCTGTGAACGCTTTATATAAATACAATATAGGTCTAAATCCATGTGATCATTCATATCAGTGTTAAATATATCATCATATCGTCCAGCCCTAAAACTTGTGTAGTTTTTTGTCAGTGTTTATTTAAAAACATCAAATTATGCAGAATATACGATGGTAAATATTTAATTGAGTTGTCAATACAATATATAAGTTACTTTACCCCTAAATTCAGAATATTGACACAAAAATGTCTGGATCCAGTTGTTTCTGTGAATCACAGCGATCCATTTGCTTCTGTTCTGTAGCTTTCGGCTTACCTGTCTGTAAAAATACTAGAGCCCGACGGATATATCGGCAGGCCGATATTATCGGCCGATATTAGGCATTTTCAAAACTATCGGTATCGGCATTTATAACGGCCGATAAATGAATATTTCAAAAATAAAATAAAAACGGACGAAACACCCTTCAACCATGTTATGAGTGTTGGCGTTGTATAGTTAGTCCACCAGAGGGCACTCTACACCGTCCCTGTTGGCAACACTCGTGTATAACGCCCCACACATTCTGCAACCTGCTGATCCAGCCAGAGTCGGGCAGAGAGAACCGCGAGTGAGATCATCGGTGAGTTGGTAACGACTCACGAGACATACATTGCTTGAATAACAATTAAAAGAACATCCCTATCAGTTCTCTTAACTCAAATAAGGATGACAAAATTCGTGACTCATGTCCAGTTTTGCTGCGGTTAAATAAGCCGAGAGTGAAGCGGAACAACGCGACGTAGGCTATATTCACATAAAATGTTAACACTGCAGTTCACAAAAGTTCATAATGTGCATGTGCTTTAATGCTTTGTCGGTTAAACATTTAATTTTAAATGCTGATGCGCTGTTCTAACGTTTGCGTTTCTCAGCGCGTACATGTGAAGCTCACATGCACTAAAAGCCTTTCTATCAGCGCCTGGATACTGGACTAAGTTATCTTTCGAGTATTATTGTGCTAATACTGTTAAATACACACAAGATTTACATAAACAAAGTCGGTTGTCTAAAGTGAAGGCAAAATTGAGAGAAAATCTGCTTGTCAAATGCGTGTACATTAGACGTGTCGTGCTCAGCTCTTAAAGAGACAGCAATTGTAAACACATTGCCGCTTGTCCTTAAAGGGATAGTTCACCCAATAATAAAAATGATCTCATTATTTACAGGCACTCTAATGTTTTAATTTCCTTCTAATATTTTTCTAATATTAATAGTTTGAAGAATGTGGGTAACCAAACAGTAGCTGGTCCCCATTGACTTCCAAAGGAGAAAAATATACTATGGAAGTCACTGGGGTACATCAACTGTTTGGTTACCCACATTCATCCAAATAACTTATTTTCAACAGAAGAAAAAAACAACTTGAGAGAGTAAATTATGACAATTTGAATTTGTTGTCAATTTGAATGTGAAATTGTTGTTTTTGTTCAAAGGACTAAACGTTTAGTCTTAAAAAAAAATCTTAAGTTTGTATTTTTATACATTTTATTTATCAGAACTTTAATGTATTTTGATGTTCCTCTGTTCTGTTGTGACAATAAAAGAAACAAGTTTCTTTTTAAAATGCATTATCATATTATTTTAGTTAAAACTCATAAATAACTACAAATAACTAATGTTAGGGAAATTTGTTAATGTTTTGTTGCGCGTTTCTGAAAAAAAATTAAAAATATCGTCCGGAATATCGGATTTTAAAACCAACAAATATTTGTACCGGTATCGGCCTTCAAAATCCTTTATCGGTCGGGCTCTAGTACCCATCAAAAGTTTGTACACACCAATTGTAAAGCGTGTCCAAACTTACTGTACTATAATACACATAAATAATATTGCTACTGTATTATAATATACACATAAATAATATCGGCCGATATATCGGTATCTGGCTTTTTTTAATCGGTATCGGCATCGGCGCCCAAAAATCCATATCGGTCGGGCTCTAAAAAATACACCTCAGATTTCTTGTCAAATGTAGTTGTTCAGGCAATCTCAAAGCTCTTTCCCGTTTTAGGTGTGTTTTGTGTGTTTTTAGCCTCTATATCTGTCTGTTGGTGGCTGCAGCATCATTAACCCTCTGGTTACGCTCGGCTGTGTTGCAGAAAGCGGATGCGGTGCGTTCGCCGGCTCAGACCGGCCCGGCGTCAGGCGAGGAGCAGGACGAGCCCGAGGAGCTGGACTTCATGTTCGACGAGGAGATGGAGCAGATCGACGGCCGGCGCAACACTTTCACCGACTGGTCGGATGAGGACTCGGACTGTGAAATCGACGATCGAGACGTCAACAAGATCCTGATCGTGACTCAGACGCCGCCGTACCTGCGCAAGCACCCGGGAGGAGACCGCACGGGGAACCACACCTCCAGGTCCAAGCTGAGCAGCGAGCTCGTGAAGGTCATCAACGACGGGCTGTACTACTACGAGCAGGACCTCTGGGACGACACGTACGAGCCCGAGTATGCCATGATCAAGGTGAGCTGGGTATTCCCGTCAGTCTTGCATGTGAGGGAGAAATGCACAAGAGCTATTCAAAACGATTCGGTTAATTTGACTTTGGTTTAATGTTGTGTTTTGGCATGTTTGAGCATTTCCAAATGATCAAAATCAGTAATGGAGAGAAAGCAGGATGACATCCTACTGTAGTGCACTTACACTCATCATAAAGGGGAGTTTCGCTGGTCTCTTCTCCTCTATTGTGTCGTATATGCGAGTGAAACGCTTCAGGAGCAAGAACACACGTGGGCGGGGCTTGATTGTGTCTGTGGGGAATTGATTGGATGGTTGTGGTTTGCTATTGGCTGATCTCATGTGAGTGACAGGTTATAGCCCCGCCCACATCATCAGAGAAGAGATGCTGCAAGAGGAACTTATTCTGATTCAAGATTATTAAAACAATCCATAAATATAATTGTCAGTTTTGATTTCATGGAGACTTTAAAGCGTTTTAGGCGGCTTGACGAAGAGTGAAACGTTTTTTAAAATTGCATTGAGAGCAATTCCTTCAGTTTTTCATCCACAACATTTAAATATCTTAAAGTCTCCCTGTAGTCAATACATTTGATCACTTAACTCATCTTTGATCACTAAAATTACATATTTAATTGTTTTTTCCTCGAAAAAATGTCTTCATGCCTTAAAATATCTTGAATGTAACTCGACACCCTTGCCTCATTTAGTATGCGTGGTTCTATGAATATGCTAATGAGCCCCGCCTCCACGCACTCACTCAGCTCAGAGATCCACTGGTTGACGATCACACGTTGATCTGATTGGTTACAAGGTAGTTTGTGACGTCAGAAACACCAGCGATTTCAAAGCGTGTTTTTGAGACTGTCTTTGGTTCACTGCAGTTTTAAGGAGGAAACACTCAGCAATGCTGTCGACTTATGAACTTACACATGGTTTGTCTTAAAGCAGATTAAAAACACCACATAGACACATAAACAACATTAAAAGCTGGATTTTCACCACAGTGGGGCTTTAAAGTTTATCAGTAGTGAAGGGTCATGTGACGTGGCAGAAATGTGTGCATTGATGTGTTATGAGCGGTGACAGCTGATCTGAGGTGGTGTGTGTGTTCATTGTGTCGGCTGTCATGAGATGAGCTTAATTCTGTCAGATTCTGGGTGTGTGTCCATTCTCCAGTGCTGCTTTTCTTCTCGTGTGCGCAGAGAGTGTGTGCTTTAGCGCAGTGTTTCTGGACCCGGCCGGACAGAATGGTCTTCCACCAGAGTGTTTGTTGTGGTCTTTTGTGCTGTGCTCTTTGTGCCGCTCACGTGCGAGTCCTGGAAGGCCAGCAGAGCCGCTAGAAAAGCCAGATAGTGTTAGCTTGTTCAGTTTACTGGTGTTTGACGAGCAGCTCGGGGGTTCATGGCTCTTTTCGGCGCACAGGTACGAGCGAGATGTTGTGTATCGTCATGTGTTGCTGTTGTCAGTGAGTAGCATTGCTGTTTTGCTTGTACCGTTGTCCTGCTGGATTATATGGAGTGAGGATGACTGTGTGTGTGTTCTGGTTTTTGTTTCAACGGCATGTTGTTGTAACTCTCTTATCTGTTTTCGCAACAGCAAGAAGTGGAGAACTTCAAGAAAGTGCACCTGATCAGCAGAGAGGAGTTCGACTGTCTGACCCCGGAGCCGCCCATCGACCCCCACCAGGAGGTTCCCCCGGGCCCGCCGAGACCCCAGCAGAGTGAGTGTGTTACTGCACCGTGACTCGTGCTCCAGTCCTGTGGGTCGTCACGGGTTAAAAAAATAAGTGTTCATTAATTTACATCCCAACGGTTCTAACAGTACAGTGTCTAAAAACATTCAAATAACGTCTAATTTATGGGCAGAATAACCGGTTGTAAATTGACACACAACATTATAAGCTTAACATCCGCAGCGAACAATATGTGCATACTAGTGATGCTCCAATATGAACATGTTGGCCTATTATGATAACCGATAATTCTTCATATTTGAAAGCCGATATATTGGCCGATAAATCTAAACTTGAATTTTTATATAATTTTTGAGAGCCTGGTTACAAAAACAAGGGTCTCACCATTAAAAGCCATGTCCCAAACACACAATTATAATGTTCTCATGATAATTTTATGTAGCTGATATGACACATGTTGCACTGAACTGTATTTCCCTTTTTTTAAGGGATTCCAATCATATTTCAAGCAATTTAAAGCCATCACAACAGTGCACAGCTGAAGGAAATACTCCATTATTTATTAGCTTTAATATATAGGGCAAATTTTCTTATTGGGCTGATATCATTAACGTTAAAAATGAACATATATTGGCCGATGCCGATACATCATGCATCCCTAGTGCATATGTATATTAATAATGTTTATTTTAACAGTTAGCCTAGCCTTCAAGTGTTCTACAACATTAGCCTCCTAATACAACATCTCACAGGTCTTCTTCAGCGAGAACAGTGACGGACCTGTACTCGCATCACTCTGACCGGCTCAAGAGTTGGTATTGAGCAACAGACCACATGAGTTCTGTCATCGTCCTCCGGCCTCATGTTCTCTTCACTCACTGGTTTGAGTTAATGAATGAGTTAACCATTCAAGTTCACAACTCCATTGCACGTATGCAGGAAAAACTATTCTGGGCATTAGTTTTGACTGAAGAAGAGAGAATTGTGATGACTCAGAAAATCCTATTTTTCTTCTTGGGAGTTTTTTTTTTTTTTTTTGCGTGTTGAACTCATTCTCAATACAATACAAAAATGAGTCCTCAAAAGCATCTTGTATGACTTGACCTTCTCCAAACCTGTCATGTGGGCTTTAACCGCGAGTGTTTTCTCTCCCATAGTCCCCACGGAAGCCTTGGCCAACAAGCTGTTCGGCGCCCCTGAACCGTCGGCCATCGCTCGCTCTCTCCCGACGACAGTGCCTGACTCGCCCAACTACCGCAGTGCCCGAACGCCCCGGACCCCCCGCACCCCCCGGCTGAAGGACCCCACGCAGACGCCACGCTTCTACCCCGTGGTGAAGGACGGCCGGCCGCTCGATGCCAAAGTGCGTATGAGCTCCGGTCCTGCTTAGAGAAGTTCACTTCAGAATTAACATTTCCTGATAATCTACTCTCCCCCTCATCATCCAAGATGTTCATGTCTTTCTTTCTTCAGTGGAAAAGAAATTAAGGTTTTTGAGGAAAACACTCCAGGATGTTCCTCCATATAGTGTCTTCAATGGGGTCCAACGGGTCGAAGGTCCAGATGTGAGTTTCAGTGCAGCTTCAAAGTCTCGACACCATCTAGCCGAGGAATAAGAGTCTCATCTAGACAAACCAGCCGACATTTTATAACTAAATAAACATTTATATACTTTTGACTCTTATTCCTCGGCTGGATCGTGTCGAGACTTTGAAGCTGCACTGAAACTCACATCTGGACCTTCGACCCGTTGGACCCCATTGAAGACACTATATGGAGAAACATCCTGGAGTGTTTTCCTCAAAAACCTTCATTTCTTTTCCACTGAAGAAAGAAAGACATGAACATCTTGGATGACGAGGGGGAGAGTGAATTATCAGGAGATTAATTCTGAATTCCTGAGTCTCACTCCTGCTTCTGTCCTCTTCCAGACCCCTCGCAAGAGGAAGACGCGACACAGCTCCAACCCGCCCATGGAGTGTCATGTGGGCTGGGTGATGGACTCGCGAGAGCACCGCTCACGCACCGCCTCCGTCAGGTGAGAGAGTGTGTGTGTGTGTTTCAGATGATGATGGCGAATCTCTCTATCTATCTATCTATCTCTATCTATCTCTATCTCTATCTATCTATCTATCTCTATCTATCTATCTATCTCTCTATCTATCTATATATATATATATATATATATATATATATATATATATGCACTAAATTACAACAGAAATGAACCATCACTGAGCTTAATTAAGCTGGACTGTGATGCTATTTTCTTCTAGAAACAAACTTTGTTACACTATTCTCCTGTTATCTCTGTAAAGCTGCTGTGAAACGCTCTGTGTTGTAAAAAGCGCTGTATAAATAAAGGTGTCTTGTCTGTAGCTCGACCGCGAGCCCGTCGGAAGGCACCGCAGCGATGGGGAACTACGGCTGCACGCCTCAGTCTCTCCCCAAGTTCCAGCACCCGTCGCACGAGCTCCTGAAGGAGAACGGCTTCACACAGCACGTCTACCACAAGTACCGGCGACGCTGCCTCAACGGTGGGTTATCACTGTTTACTTTGATGTTTTGAATGGCTTTATACCAGTGGTTCTCCACTCGTTTGGCCATTGGACCCACATTTCCTCTGGTCATCAAGCCGTGACCCACTTTTTTAGGAATATATACAGTAGTCAACATTTGAAGTGGATCAAAAAAGTTCTTCAGAGTTGTCCTAAGACAAGAACGGGTATTGTTCAAAGTTCATGTATAACTTTGATGAAAGGTTTTGATCCACTTCAAATGTTGACTACTGTCTGTATATGTAGGCCTATTATAATACATTTGTTTACACAAAAATGAACACGCACAAGTATTGTCCCCCTTTACTTAACATACACATACAAGAATATAACTAATACTGATAAATAAACAGTAGGCCTCTGAGGTTAAGCTGTTAAATAGCGGTCCCAAACTAGTTTTGTTAATATAATGTTGGTTTGAGCCACCACAATCAATTAAAAATATACAAAATAACACAAAGTAAAAATGGTGTAATTTTGAGGTTATGGAAACAACAGTTACCATGGTGATACACAATACTAACAAGAGCTGTTAAAGAAACATGGAAACTGCTCCCGATGAACAGAATGAACATCAGACCTGCATGCTAATCCTTCTCAGCTAACACACGACGTACCAGTGACGAGATGTATTGGTATTTTACTTTTATTTCGTGATTTACAACGTTTCATGCTCATAGTTTCTTTTGCGCTTTATATTTAGTGAAACGATACAACATGCTCTAAACACACATCTTAAGCACGCAGAATGTAAGTGGACTTTTTTTGTAATCGCGGCTTTGAACGATTACGTAATCATGGCATCCGTAATTGCGATTAGAAATTGGATTAAGTGTGCAGTGGTTCTGATCTGTGGTCGTTCTGGTCCTGCAGAGCGCAAGCGTCTGGGCATCGGCCAGTCTCAGGAGATGAACACGCTGTTCCGCTTCTGGTCCTTCTTCTTGCGGGATCACTTCAACAGAAAGATGTACGAGGAATTCAGACAGCTGGTGGTGGAGGATGGGAAGGAAGGATACAGGTATGAACATAATGCTTGATGCTTTTTATTTGAACAGGAATGTTTGCTCGAGAGCGGGGTGTAAAGTCACTTCAGTGTTACCAGTGATTTTATTTGCTGTCTGAATTAAATGTTGGCATTTGGAGAAAATTACAGGCAGAATTACCCGGGTTTTTTAAGGCAAACTCAAAGATGTGGCAGTTCAGTTCTCAGCAGTTTTGAGGGTGGTCAACATTAACGCATGCGGTTAATACATTAAAATTAATTAACACCAATAAATGACTGAAGCATGCAAAATTGCATCATTAACGTAATTTACATCGCGCAGTTTGATAAACTACTGAAGTCTGAAATTCTTGTCCAAAATTTGCACACGTTAAAAAGTAAATGCGACCTCATGTTGTGCCAATCACATTTACACACTGCCTCCGAAACCTTCGTCCGTCATATTTGACCGGATTTGATTTTCTGCGTTTTTCGCATCCGTATCAAGCATTTTGAGAAAGTGTTTTGACAATTCAGAGCCAAAATCCAGAACTGTTCAGGATCAATTGGTTCACAGAAATTGGTGGTCGTCTTTTTAATATGTGGATCCAGTATCGCTAGCAAAGCATCAAACTGAGCCACTGACTCCCTGAAGTAAAGTTTGAATCATCCAGGATAATCCCGCAGGAACTCTCCTTCCTCTCTACGCAGTCTCAGGATTGGAAGGACCCAATATTTCCTTCTTTTTTTATATAAGAGAGAGGACAACAAAATCATCTTTACAACTTGAAGACTTCATTTTGTATTTTGCGGGTTTTTTTCCACAACGGATTAATTGATACGCATCGGACTCGGTGTGCAAGGTTTCTGTGCGTGGTGAATTTTTAGGATGACAAACACGAACAAACACATATGAAAATGTCTGACTCCGTGTGCAAGGACCCTAACCCTTTAACCCGGTTACACTTCTGTTTGTAATCAGATCATTTTAAGACGCTAAACTCCTGAAAAGTTTTCAGTTTCATTATCTAGTAAGTGAATTAATTCAAACAATCAATCCATGATAGCGCTAATGTAAAGAAAACCAAGCTGATTACATCAGAGATTAAAGTCAAAGTTTGTTTATAAAGCACTTTTTTAAAAACAGCAAGTGTTTATCAAAGTGCTGTACACACACATCCCATATCAATGATACAAAGTCAACAGCACAGAATAAAACATTAAGACAACTCTCAAATGCCAAACTATAAAAATAAGTTTTTAAAGCTAGTTTTAAAAACAGCAAGTGTTTGAGCCTGTCTAATGTAGAGGGGCAAACTATTCCAGAGCTTGAGAGCCGCCACTGCAAATGCTCGGCCACCCCTGCTCTTCAGCTTTACCCGTGGGACAACTAAAAGCAAATGGTCAGCAGACCTAAGTGCTCTTAGCGGAGCATACAGCTTGATCAGGTCAGAAAGATATTCAGGTGCTAAACCATTAAGAGATTTAAAAACAAACACCAAAATCTTAAAATGAATCCTGAAATGGACAGGTAACCAGTGAAGAGAGGCGAGAACAGGGGTAATGTGTTCCGAGCTGCTGCATTCTGGACCCTCTGCAGTCTGGAGATAGAGGCCTGACTAATGCCTATATAGAGGCCATTACAATAATCCAGACGAGATGAAATGAAAATGTGAACAAGTTTTTCAAAGTATTTTAAAGACTGGTTAGATTTCACCTTGGTGAGTTGTCTCAATTGGAAAAAAAAACTAGTTTAAACTACCGAGTTAATCTGTTTGTCCAGTTTAATCCATAAGTCAATCCACTTCACAAGTGGATTCAATTCACCAAGGTCCAAATCTAATGACTCATAAGTGCCTCTCGGCGTAAACAGCATAACTTCTGCTTTATTTTCATTAAAACTAAGGAAATTTAGTGCCATCCAGGCCTTAATATCCTCAAGACACTGCATTAGAGGCGCTAAAGTGCGAGTGTCTTTTCGTTTCAAAGGCAGATACATTTGCGTATCTTCTGCATAATAATGAAAAGAAATACCAAATTTCCTAAAAATATGTCCTATGGGGAGCATATACAGGGAGAACGAAATAGGCCCCAAAATAGAGCCCTGGGGGACCCCACACGTGAAAGAAGCCGTTGAGGAGCTGAAGTCTCCAAGACAAACTGAGAAAGCTCTTTCGGACAAATAGGATCTAAACCATGGCAGCGCAGTGCCCTTAATGCCAGCACATTGTTCCAAGCGTGTAATCAAGATCTTGAGGCCCACAGTATCAAATGCAGCCGAAAGCTCTAGTAAGTCATGGCAGAGAAAATAGACTCGTGGCCAGATTTCACTGAATTATTCATGTTGTTCATATAATCATTCATTCATATAATAATTAATTATTCATTCCAGTGTCTGTTTAGCTTTAAAACACGAGCTCTGTCATATTCTGTGATTGTTTCTGAAGAGCGTGAGCCCTTATGCATCGCGCTGTGTGAAATACAGACTGAGCGGAGCCGATCAGATGATACGCAAACAGCGTTTCTCGGCTGGATAAAGCAAACAGCGTCTCGCTAGTAAAGTTCTGCGGGATGTGGATATAGCAGTCAAGGTAAAGATTGCGGTGACGTACAGGAGTCGTATAGTAGCACGAGTGAGTCTGTTATATTAATGTGCTAAACTGTGTGTGTGTGCTCTCGACACACTGATCGCACGTTGTATTTATAAACAGACACATTTCAGTACCTTCACGTTATTTCCACACACATTCAGGATAATGTTTTGATTCGTCATGTTGCTGTTTAGTAATTCTGAATGGATCTGTGTACTGTAGTGCAGTCAGATCAAGGCCATGTGGTTCTGCGGTGTGTTCCCCCGAAAGCACCGTTAGCCAACTATGGTCACAAGTTCTGTCGTTATCATCATAGTTCAACGAGTCTGTGTTTCCCCAAACCATCGTTCCAGCGAACATTCGCAAACAGCGTCTCAGAGTTGTGTGTGTGTGTGACAGATCTCGACCTGTGGTTAGAAGAAGAGTTTCTAGTTTTCATGACATGTGGACTCAATAAATCCTGATCTTGAGCAAAATAATCAAGCTGACATTCAGGACAACCTGTGTCTTTAATTCAGAATACATGCAAATGTCATTTACGTCTTTTAGTTTGCCAAGAGATTTAAAGCGTAGTTGTTGAAGAGTGTGTGTGTGTGAAACACCCCTGTTCGGTATCCAGTCTCCAAGTGTCCTTTTCTGGAAAGACACAAATTTACTTTAAAAAAAAAAAGCTTGCAGAAATTAGTTTTGTGAGAATCACCCTTCAATCTGACGGTTTACTGTGCTGGATATAGCAAATGACGACAAAATGAACATTAACCAAGATAAATTATGCTTAATTTCACTATAAGTATGTGATTTAATCAATTAAAAAAATGTAATCTATTGACAAGCTGTACTGTTTACAAGGAGCAAATGATATGAAAAATATATTTTTGTTTCTCTTATTAAAAGCTGATAATTTCAGCTGAGAATTCTGTGCTCTCAGTATGACGTTGCATTCCCAGTGTGATCTCTTGTTTTTGAGCGGTCAGTGATGGTCAGTGATGTTCTGAATTGACAGCGCTGTGTTGTTTCTCAGGTACGGTCTGGAGTGTCTCTTCAGGTTTTATAGCTATGGACTCGAGAGGAAGTTCAGGCCGGACATATTTAAAGATTTTCAAGAGGAGACCACTAAAGACTATGAAGCAGGTCTGTCTTCGCAAACAACAGATGCATTTGTGAAGTGTGTGTGTGTGGAGCTCTTGTTTATTTCTTCTTCATACGCCCTGACAGGCCAGCTGTATGGACTCGAGAAGTTCTGGGCTTTTCTTAAATACTCGAAAACAAAGAACATGGAGATCGACCCCAAGCTGCAGGTGCATCTCAGCAAGTTCAAGCGTCTAGAAGACTTCAGAGTGGACGTGAGTCGTGCATTTCTCCTCATTTAAGCATGGAATCATCATGGTTAATTTCATAATCACATTGATTGCATTTTTCTGAATGAAAAAGTTTGTTTTTGGATTTTTGTCATGTTTGAAGTCACTTTGTCAAACTTTGTTGCTTCTTGGTTGGCGTCACATGGGTCGTGTTTACAGCTGGTTTTAAGATGTGTTTTGGTGGATCGGATCACAAGTAGACGAGGGAGACACATTCCTGTTTACACCTGGTGTTTAATCCCTCTCTTCTGTCCACTTTAAACCACTTCTGTCCTGATTTCTTCAGGGGAGGGTCTATGGGCGGGTAAATGTGTGGGCTTTTTCAGATCTTTCGATCTAATGGTCGAAATAAGCTCACGCAGTTTACATATAAACATACGGAGAACATCAGCTTTCATTTCTGCTCTGACAGACACAAGACCACCCGAACGCTGTGAGTGTGTGTTAGAAATCAGGAACGGTGAGAGAACATCGAGCTTGGCTCAGTTTTCATCTTCAAACCAAACTTGTGTCTCCAGCCGATGAAGTTTAAAACCTGTCTGGCTAGAGCTCTTCCCATAATGTTCACGCATTCGGTCAGTAGACGGAGAGAAGACGGTCTTTAGTGGCTGTTTGAGCACACTCGACCACAGGAGCGTTTACACTACGAAAGCAAACTGGACGAATGTGTTTTCAGCTCCCTCTGGAAGTGGAGAAAGTGGACAAGCTCAAAACGTTTTAGACCCGTTTACACCTGTATTTATTAGGGGTGTAACGATACCCTGAACTCAGATACTCCAAGACATGTGATAAAAGGTTAACAAAAAATGTCCTGTTGATTTATATTGCTAAATTTGATATTACATTATAGGTGTAAATGAATGAACAGGATAATAGAGACACCAGAACAAAAATATTCATGATTCTGAAGCTGAAAATACTGAATTATTGTAGATGAATATGCTTGCACTGTCACTGACTAGATATTTAAAATAATGTTGGACTTTTTACTGGTAACATCAGACATTTGGCATTATCAGGACACACATATATTCCCCCATTACTACTATGATATAATCTATAATAATGCAGTTTATATGTAGAACTGACACAAACTCTGAAAACTTGAATTTTTTACTCGCACAGTAATTTTTATTTTAGGTGAACTATACATAAAACAGATTGTCACTATCCACGATACATATTGTTGCATTTTTGTATTGCGATGTATAGTGACGCGATATATTGTTACACCCGTAGAGTGTCGTCCACTTGTGATCCGATCGACCAAAACACATCTTAACACCAGCTGTAAACAGGGCCTGAGAGATGCTTCAGGTTCAGGAGTTGAAAGGTTGTGCTTAAGTACCAAACCATGTGTTATTTCTTGCCTTCAGCCGCCAATGGAGGAAGGTGGGCGTAAGAGACACTCTTCCAGCGGAGATGGCCGTCGCCGTCACCCTTCCCAGCAGTCCAACCGAACCCAGAACCAGGCCGCTTCCGGCTCCGCCCCCCCGGCTGGAGCTCCTCCCACCAGAGATGCTGCTTCAGGCTCCGCCCCCCCTGCCGGAGCTCCTCCCACCAGAGATGCTGCTTCAGGCTCCGCCCCCCCGGCTGGAGCTCCTCCCACCAGAGATGCTGCCAACACCCCGAGCCAGCGAACCGCTTCAGACGGCAAGCCCCCGAAGTGAGCGCCTCACGGGCCGCGGGTCCGACCGACCGAACACAAGCATGACGCAACGGCTCGCCAACGAACGGCTCACGATTGTCCAATCTAGGCTCTTCCATCTTCCCCTCGTTCACAGCATTTGTGCATCAGAAACGGACAGCAGAGGGCATGAGAAATACTTCCATTCTTCGTTTTATTAAGACTTTGAAGTTTTATTCCTGTTGTATCATTGGGGTACAAAAAGGCTTTTGTTGAATCTTTCTGCTTTATAATCCTCAGTGGACTCACTGTTTTATTTGGCTGAACGACGCGTGATTCCACCATGATGATCTTCTTTTTTTTTTTCTTTCCTTGTTAGAGATTGTGTTGAACGATGATAAGATTGCTCTTGACTAGACTAGGTACTGGATGAGGCAAACGCGTAACACAGAAAATAATGCAAATACTATAGATCTGCAGTTGTTTGAGCGAGATGATGATTTTGTTACCAGTTTTTTTTTTCCCGGGAGTGGACGCTAAATTCTATAGCTAATAACTTTTAGCGTACCGTAAGCTTGGCCATCACTGTGACACTAACGTCCCGCCTGCCAAATCCTCTCGCTTGCTTCCGAGTGTCACGGTCTGTTACAGAAGACGACGACGACTACCTTCACATGGACGAATCATTCCTCCGCTCATCACCGCTGTCGAGGACGACCCGAGGCGCGCAGCCGAGCTCGTTCACCGGCACAATCACACCGTCTCCTGCCAACGGGAGTCTTACCAGAGTGTTGGTCCTAGTGTACATATGAATTCAAGAAATTAAGAGACATTACACCACCTTGGCTGTATGTGTCATTTATTGTTTATAGAGATATATTTGCCTTACGTGTTCACCTTTTTTATGCTCGCCCTAATGCGTTTTGAGTTATTATGGGTATGTTTTAGTATCACTTCTTGCTTTTCTTCATACAAACAGCATGTCGGTCTGAGTAAAGGGAAACTGACCTCAGGGTTTCAACTGGAATCATGTGAAGAAAGGCAAACCTTGATTATGATGATTTGAGATGCATTTGAAAACTTTGCCCGACTGCCTTTGGATCATAAGCAATATTCCAATCTAATTTATGGGATTTCACTTTTGAATTCGGCTGCCATATGAACGTCTGAAATGTTTTGGGTCATGCTCTCTCTCTGGTAATATTTAGATTTAAATTTTATCTCATTTTAACTCTCGGCAAACATTAGCAGTTCCCGTTCCCCCTCGGTGGGCTTCTTCATTCACAGTAGCGGTGGTCAAATCCTGATGAGAACATTCTTGTGATCACTGATATAATTAAAAGGCTTTTATTCAACTAAATGGTCTTTTCCATTGTGCGAGTTCATGACGGGTGTTGGCGCTGCTTCAGAGGTCAACGGCTCGGATTACTGGGAACAGACAAAATAGTTCATCAAGCCATATAAATAACTGTATGTGATCCATTAAAACTGTTAATACTGCATTACCATGACTCGCATATACATTCGGCTTATTGAGAAAAGAAAAATGGAAACTGTAAAATACTTGAACCAAATCTTGTATCATAACACTTCATCTGAATTATAGGCAGATGTGATTTGCTATTAGTGTGATTTGTAATTTTGCTTTTAATAAACGGGAAAAAAAACTTTAAAATGATCAAAAACCTTAAATCAGCTGTTGAGCTTTTCTTATAAACCCAAATCATTTTCACAGGTGTTGGGATAGCGCCGATAAGCACGTTCCCACTCTTGTTGAGCCCAGCAATTTTTAGCGATGTTCTTTCTTCAGGTGATGTAACTTCCTCTTGGTGTGGCTGTTGCTGGATGAAGCGTCCTCTGCATGTTTGAGGTCCTCCACTGAAATCATTTCTAAGATGAGGTTTGACTTCAGTTATTATTCTGTCATCCCTACTGAAACATCCAGCATTGCTGGTCACCAACATGAGGAATGGTTTGCATGCTGGGAGCTGGCTCCTGGTTGGCTGGTCTTCAGAACGGGAAGCAGGAGCTGGTGGATCAGCTCAGTTCTGCTGGAGAACACCGTGATTATGCTGGTCCGCCAGCTACGCCAACACTATACCAGAACTAACCATACTAACATGGAATTCATGCTGGATTTTTCAGCAGAGAGCAGATCGTCATAAATAATGTGTGTCAGGTTTTTCTAAATGAAGAATTGAATTAGCGTACTTTTGTCTTGGGGATCAATGAGCGAAGCATCTTTTCGAACTCATGATCCATCCAGAAGCCCTTTCAAGAGAAGAGTTCAGTGAATTTGTTGACACGACTGAAGTCATGACAAGGTATCTTCATTTGTTCCTCAGGAAAGCAGGGCCAATTTAATTCAGAGAGTTATGGACTGTTCAACCATCTCAGATGTAACAAGTTGCATGTTTTGCACTTTATTGTTGATGTATGTTTTGAATCGTGCTGTCATTTCATGAGTGGGATCAAGTGCTTTCTCGATGTCTCCATTTCTCAAAAACATCTCCAATATTCATCCACATTTTAATATGCCTCTAGTCTTAGAGCTTCTTAGATGGATGCCAAGGCTTTTTGGGTCTGGAAGAATCTGTTTGCTGGCTACCATGGCTGCAATACGCTGGATTTAACACGTTATGGTATTTTCATGCTTTATTATAGGAAATAAATGACATACTGTTTAGTTTGTCTTCGAGCCATTCGTCCCAGGATTTCATGAACCCGTTTGGAATCTTGATGTTCTGGCCACATGTGACTCAATCCCAAAGCTCCTATTGAATTCTCCTGATATGTCAAATCATGACTTCACATTTGATCAGATGACTTTTCAGACCTCTATATCCATGCCAAGTTTCAGGTCATGGTTATAGTGTAGGGTGCACAGCCGACCCATTTCCAACCCGCTTCAGCTCACCTCTCCGGTGATTTATCAAGCGACCCTGAAGACCTTGATTAGCTGGTTCAGGTGTGTTCAGGGTTGAGCTGAGCTCTGCAGGACAGTGGGTCTCCAGGAACTCAGACTGGTCTAGACCAGGGGTTCTCAGCTCTGGCTCTCGAGGTGCACTGTCCTGCAGAGTTTAGCTCTAACCTTGATCAGACTCGCCTTTCTAGTAATCCTGAAGACGTTGATTAGCTTGTTGAGGCGTGTTTGATAAGTGAGGATCTCGAGGGCCATATAGTGTTTAAAGAGACTGTGTTGCCAGATCTGTCTAGGGAAAACCACAAACAAGAAAATGCCAAAAATAAACCTAAATGAGTGTAAATGATTTATATTGGAAATAAGACCAAAAATGCCTACTTTATTAAATACTAAGTTCTGTCATGAAACACTAGATGGCGCAGGCTGGTCCCAGACAGCAACATAGTGTCAGCCCAGATCCAGCCCACATCTGGTACATGTGGATTGAACGTGTACCAAATGTGGATCGGATCGGAGAACTGCAGATATTCAGAGATTCCTATTCTTGCTGCTCGCCGTTCTCAAGTAACGCATTTGGACATTGACTTGAGCTCTTTTATATGTTAATGACATGAATACAGCGGTGTTAATAAAGCGGAGATCTGAAACCAATCAGATGAGCACAATTTCAGGATCATTTGTGATTTATAGATTTCACATCTGGAAGAGAGATTTACAGTTTTTTTTTTTGCGAACATTTGTTCTCTGAATCACACAAACGCTCTTTTGAGAAATGATCGTAATAGATCAAACGCTGGAGGGTTTCCACGCAACATTTTATAAATGAGTCCCCAGGTGACTTATTACATATTTTGGGCCTTATGGAGGGTCCAGGCCCGTATGACAATGGATTTCTTCATGCATACTCTGGTTCCAGAGGACAAATTGAACAGCAAGTGTCATTATTTTACTCTGCGCATCAGAAATATTAATGATGCAAACACACCCAGTGCAGCAGATTAGTTTTAATGAGTGAAAAATCCAGAAACTGATCTCATAAAGAGTAGATGAATAGGTGAACTACAGTACAGTCATGGACATGTTCAGTTCCAAGAAACCAGCACCAGATTTTCAGTATTAAAATATAGCATTGATCAGTATTAAAATCATTTATCAACTGTATAAATGTTGGAGGTATTCTGACACGATATGAGAACTCAGACACAGATTAAGAACAATAAAAAGGACTGTATAGAGGAATTGATCGTCTCTGTACGACACAAGTTCATTTGACAGCATTTGAACCCTGATCCCAAACAACGACTAGAGCAGCTTCAGATAAAGTAAAGTGCGATACAGTAAATTAGCCTAGTCCTGCATGTGTTAGTACAACGCTTTAGGTTGAATGAACCTTAATCCAGTGATATTGAACCCAGGAGTGAGTGTCCATACTCCAGATCGATTACACTGCTTATGTAAGAGTTATCTTTACTTAATCAGTAATGTAGCCTTGCAGAGAATACAGGAACACGTCTAGCGCACACGTGGGTTCTGGTTAGTCTTGCTCTTTCTTGCCGTGTTCGGGGATGCTCTGGCTCAGCGGGGTCAGACCCAGCAGGACGGTGTGCCGATCGTATGCCTTTGAGTTACGGAACTTGTCGTCTGTCCCGTGAAGCCTGTCCAGCACACCCAGCACCCCATAGCACTGATTAAACCTGCGGGCGGAGAGGGTCAGAGGTCAGGCGAGAACTTGTGCTAAAGAGCAGGGTTTGACTGTGTAGTAGGTCTATCCAAACTGATGATGCCATCATGACACACGTCATGTTTAATGTATTGCCTTTGATTTTCCTCCAAGAAAACATTGCTTTTTTTTTTTTTTTTTTTACCGTATTTGTATTGATGATTTTTAAGCAAACAGCATTAAGAAAAACAGAAAAAAAGAGGGGGGAAAAGAAAGAAGCAAACAATAGAGCAGGGGGTTCTGTTTTGGGGAAAGTATAGATCCACATATACAGTCATTGATTGTTAACATTACAGTACTCAATCCATTTCTTCCAGTATTTTAGAAATATGTCCTTTTTAAGTCTCAAAATAAAAGTCAATTCTTCCATATTGTATATTTCTTTAACAATTTCTATCCATTCTCCAAGTAAGGGGAGGCCTGCTTACACCAATAGAAAACATTGCGGAACACCAAAGGAAATGACATATACATAATCACAATCTATATTTAGCCTCTTTGCGATACCTGAAGCCAGTGCTGGAAACCCATTAGAGCAAGTCTGCAACAATTAGGGAATAAGTAGCTTGTTATTATGAAGCCATGCAGTGTGGACAATGGACTACAAAATGGTGCACATTTCAGTTTAGGCTCACTCATCCTAACTGATGTCAAAGAAAGCACAAAAAGCTGATAGATTTTTTGCAAATGAAAAATGAAGAGGCGATCATTTACTAATAAGCTAGTTGCACAAAACAACTGCAAATGGGTACGGGGGACAGAATTTGCAAATCATTTTCATAAAGAAGAATTGCCAATACATTGAAAGTTTTGACTCTGTTACATGATGCATCACCAGTTTGCATGTGTGTATCCTCACATGGACAGCTATCAGCTGGCTGAACAGCTCCCAGAGTTTGCCGGTTATCTCATGAGAACAAAGTTGACTGCGTGAGTTGAAAGTAGAGCACAGTTGAAAGGCTCATTGATTGGACAACAGCACAGATCAACTCTACCTCACAGTCATAAACATGTCTTACTGCACACTACCAGTACGCTTATAACTACAGATGCACCGCTCGACCGGCCATAAATCCCAACCGGTTTTATTTCTGCTGATCTCTATTCTGGAATTGTGGAAAAACTGCATTGCAATCATTTTCCTAAAATGTAATTTGTGTGGAAATGTTCCGAAGTCTGTAAACTGCAGTATAGCGGTCACCACAGAAACTGCTGCTCCTCCATAAGCGCCACCTACTGGCAGAGAGTGGATCTGCATTTTCATTCAGTCCATCTGCTGTTTTTGTTTTGTGTAGGTGTGTCTTATGTAGCGTCTTTTCACAACTATACACTCAGACCACTCGGTTTTTGCTTAAAATCATGAAATTATAAAATCTCATTTAAATAAAAAACAACTGCTCATGTTACATGTGTGCAGCATCTCTGTTTGGATCATGATTAAAATGCAGTGGTTCCTACTAACAAATAAAGTGGTTTAAGCAACAAATAAAATTGCTTGCACAAAGATAAACAAATAAATTAAATAAATACATTTTCAATCGGACTATTGGAATCCACCAATTTGCTTTAAAAAAAATAATTGGTGCATCACTACTTATAACCCTTAGTTAGGTTATTAGGTAGTTTCTGTGAACAAATATACAGGATTTACTTTCAACTTTCAGGAAAAACTTTCACTTCTGGGATATAACTTGTGAATATAACAAAACATTCCTCATTTACTTCTAATGGAACCACAAAGACTAAACAACATAAAAAAGCATATAAGTCAACATTTGGAACCACTGTAAAAGTGACTAACATTCACACACACACTCTGTTATTTATTTAAAGGAGTCGTTCACTTCAGAATTAACATTTCCAGATAATTTACTCTCCTCATCCAAGATGTTTGTCTTTCTTCAGTGGAAGAGAAATTAAAGGTTTTTGAGGAAAACACTCCAGGATGTTCCTCCATATAGTGTCTTCAATGGGGTCCAACGGGTCGAAGGTCCAGATGTGAGTTTTAGTGCAGCTTCAAAGTCTCGACACCATCCAGCCGAGGAATAAGAGTCTTATCTAGACAAACCAGCGGACATTTATAACAAAATAAACATTTATTTTGTTTATTACTCTGCATTTATAGACTGGAACACGCGTGACATTTCAACCTGATTGCGTAATGTGTGTCGCATCACAGCTAGTGCAAGACCAGCATTTGTGGTTAAAAGTATATAAATGTTTATTTTGTTATAAAATGTCGGCTGGTTTGTCTAGATGAGACTCTTATTCCTCGGCTGGATCGTGTCGAGACTTTGAAGCTGCACTGAAACTCACATCTGGACCTTCGACCCGTTGGACCCCATTGAAGACACTATATGGAGGAACATCCTGGAGTGTTTTCCTCAAAAACCTTCATTTCTTTTCCACTGAAGAAAGAAAGACATGAACATCTTGGATGACGAGGGGGAGAGTAGATTATCAGGACATTTTAATTTTGAAGTGAACTACTCCTTTAAGATAAGCCTATTATTTAAGGCTCTGATTTACTTTAAATCGAAGAACGAACTGGTGTGACGTCATTTCAAACTAAACAGATTGGTGTTGACCTCAGCCCTTCGTGGACACACTGAGCGCTGGCCTTACTTGAGATGGTGGTAGTCGTGAAACTCTGGCGAGGGCAGCAGGGGTAAGTGGTACCCGCAGTGGGAGACGGTGGTCACCAGCAGAGCGATGGTGAACCAGAGGCTGGTGGTGGAGACGTGCGAGCCGAGCAGAACCGGACCCGCCAGAGCCGGCAGCATGTTGGACAACTGCACACACACATCGAGGGCTTACAACACACACACACTGTACGGATCACATGATCACACCTGAGCCGGATCTTACCACGTGCTCCACCGGATGAGCGTAGAGCGCCACCACTCCCACCGGAGCCGTCCACTCGTGGTGAATCTTGTGGATGCTCTTGTAGAGCGACGGATGGTGGACCAGCCTGAGAAAGGAGAAGATGAGCGTTCATGAACGTGAGGAATATTCAGTCTGATCCATCAGATTCTGCGTGTGATGGAATTATGGCAAGCCGTTTAGACTGTTATTCATTCCCGGGATATGAATTCTTGATATCAACAAATGAATTGCTACAAGGGACATGTTCATTTCTGTTATATTCATGAATGTGATTGTTTCTAGTAAGAAATCTGAAATTACTAATGTAATAATTACAAATGTAACATGCTGAAATACATTCACAGATATCAAGAATTAATATTTCAACTAGTGACAATTGAGTTAATGATATCAGAAATACATATTTTTACTAGTAACAAAGAAATTATTGATATCAAAAATGATTTCTACTAGTAAGAAATCAATTCTTGATATCAACAATTGAATTTGAATGACAGCTGATGGTGAAAATACAATTACAGACATCATTTATAGTTTAAATTAAATTCCTGATATCAGAAATTGCCATTGTTACTAAAAGAAGTCTAATTCTTGATATCAAGAAAATTTGCCTTGAAGTCAAAATTAGACGTTTGTAGCTTTCAGCCTGTGTGTGTGTGTGTGTGTGTGTGTGTGTGTGTGTGTGTGTGTGTGTGTGTTTCTGTGCAAATGCACGACAGGGATTTTGTCAGATCAAATTCCCCACAACTACTGATGTTCGATTCTTGAACAAATCTGTGTTTTAAGCCAGTAACCGGTCGAGCCGGTTCACGGAATTGAACTGAATCGTTGATTGACGGGTTGATGATGTAAGACGCACACCATTTGCAGCAGTGAATGAGCCAATGAGAACGTCCAGATGGATTATAAGCTTCTGGATTTTAACTACATTCACAAAAAGTGAAATTGTTGGTTTTTGTCACTCTTAACTCTTCCCTAACGACTGCAGCAGATCCCGTCTACGGAGAGCCTGGCCACTCCCTATTAAGTCCTATTGTACCAAATGTTGGTTGTAGTTCCACCAGAGTTCCACTGGGGGCGATCGCCAGGAGTGCAGAATGAATGGGAGTCTATGGAGCTAGACGGCTAAATGTGTCTCTTTCACCCGATTGCCGTTGAGAAATCTCAGATTTGATTGTAGGTTTTGCAAGTTCAACATGGGTTATAGGTCGAAAGTTGAATGAACGAGTACTTATGTCCTTTCGGTTTCTTACAGGTTGAGTTGTTGTTGCCCATAACACGCTAGCATTCTGCTAATGAACGCTGATTGGTCAGTGAAGGACTGATTACGACCAGAGACCGCTTGATGGTCTTTTAAAACAACTAAACAAAAACTCTTCTAGCACGTGTGTTTACCTGTCTCAGCTGTGTTGTGTGTTTACCTGTGTCAGCTGTGTTGTGTGTTTACCTGTGTCAGCTGTGTTGTGTGTTTCCCTGTGTCAGCTGTGTTGTGTGTTTCCCTGTGTCAGCTGTGTTGTGTGTTTCCCTGTGTCAGCTGTGTTGTGTGTTTCCCTGTGTCAGCTGTGTTGTGTGTTTCCCTGTGTCGGCTGTGTTGTGTGTTTACCCGTGTCGGCTGTGTTGTGTGTTTACCTGTGTCAGCTGTGTTGTGTTTACCTGTGTCAGCTGTGTTGTGTGTTTGCCTGTGTCAGCTGTGTTGTGTGTTTGCCTGTGTCAGCTGTGTTGTGTTTGCCTGTGTCAGCTGTGTTGTGTTTACCTGTGTCAGCTGTGTTGTGTGTTTACCTGTGTCAGCTGTGTTGTGTGTTTGCCTGTGTCAGCTGTGTTGTGTGTTTCCCTGTGTCAGCTGTGTTGTGTTTACCTGTGTCAGCTGTGTTGTGTGTTTCCCTGTGTTAGCTGTGTTGTGTTTACCTGTGTCAGCTGTGTTGTGTGTTTGCCTGTGTCAGCTGTGTTGTGTTTACCTGTGTCAGCTGTGTTGTGTGTTTGCCTGTGTCAGCTGTGTTGTGTGTTTTGCTTGTGTCAGCTGTGTTGTGTGTTTGCCTGTGTCAGCTGTGTTGTGTTTACCTGTGTCAGCTGTGTTGTGTGTTTGCCTATGTCAGCTGTGTTGTGTGTTTCCCTGTGTCAGCTGTGTTGTGTTTACCTGTGTCAGCTGTGTTGTGTGTTTGCCTGTGTCAGCTGTGTTGTGTGTTTGCCTGTGTCAGCTGTGTTGTGTGTTTACCTGTGTCAGCTGTGTTGTGTTTACCTGTGTCAGCTGTGTTGTGTGTTTGCCTGTGTCAGCTGTGTTGTGTGTTTGCCTGTGTCAGCTGTGTTGTGTGTTTCCCTGTGTCAGCTGTGTTGTGTTTACCTGTGTCAGCTGTGTTGTGTGTTTGCCTGTGTCGGCTGTGTTGTGTGTTTGCCTGTGTCAGCTGTGTTGTGTGTTTCCCTGTGTCAGCTGTGTTGTGTGTTTCCCTGTGTCAGCTGTGTTGTGTGTTTGCCTGTGTCAGCTGTGTTGTGTGTTTCCCTGTGTCAGCTGTGTCGTGTGTTTACCTGTGTCGGCTGTGTTGTGTGTTTGCCTGTGTCTGCTGTGTTGTGTGTTTACCTGTGTCAGCTGTGTTGTGTGTTTCCCTGTGTCAGCTGTGTTGTGTGTTTACCTGTGTCGGCTGTGTTGTGTGTTTCCCTGTGTCGGCTGTGTCGTGTGTTTACCTGTGTCGGCTGTGTTGTGTGTTTACCTGTGTCAGCTGTGTCGTGTGTTTCCCTGTGTCAGCTGTGTTGTGTTTCCCTGTGTCAGCTGTGTCGTGTGTTTACCTGTGTCAGCTGTGTTGTGTGTTTCCCTGTCAGCTGTGTTGTGTGTTTACCTGTGTCAGCTGTGTTGTGTGTTTCCCTGTGTCAGCTGTGTTGTGTATTTCCCTGTGTCGGCTGTGTTGTGTGTTTACCTGTGTCAGCTGTGTTGTGTTTCCCTGTCAGCTGTGTTGTGTGTTTACCTGTGTCGGCTGTGTTGTGTGTTTACCTGTGTCAGCTGTGTTGTGTTTACCTGTGTCAGCTGTGTTGTGTGTTTACCTGTGTCAGCTGTGTTGTGTTTAGCTGTGTCAGCTGTGTTGTGTGTTTGCCTGTGTCAGCTGTGTTGTGTGTTTCCCTGTGTCAGCTGTGTTGTGTGTTTCCCTGTGTCAGCTGTGTTGTGTGTTTACCTGTGTCAGCTGTGTTGTGTGTTTGCCTGTGTCAGCTGTGTTGTGTGTTTGCCTGTGTCAGCTGTGTTGTGTGTTTCCCTGTGTCAGCTGTGTTGTGTGTTTCCCTGTGTCAGCTGTGTTGTGTGTTTCCCTGTGTCAGCTGTGTTGTGTGTTTCCCTGTGTCGGCTGTGTTGTGTGTTTCCCTGTGTCAGCTGTGTTGTGTGTTTCCCTGTGTCAGCTGTGTTGTGTGTTTCCCTGTGTCGGCTGTGTTGTGTGTTTACCTGTGTCAGCTGTGTTGTGTGTTTCCCTGTGTCAGCTGTGTTGTGTGTTTACCTGTGTCAGCTGTGTTGTGTGTTTGCCTGTGTCAGCTGTGTTGTGTGTTTCCCTGTGTCAGCTGTGTTGTGTGTTTCCCTGTGTCAGCTGTGTTGTGTGTTTGCCTGTGTCAGCTGTGTTGTGTGTTTCCCTGTGTCAGCTGTGTTGTGTGTTTCCCTGTGTCAGCTGTGTTGTGTGTTTACCTGTGTCAGCTGTGTTGTGTGTTTCCCTGTGTCAGCTGTGTTGTGTGTTTCCCTGTGTCGGCTGTGTTGTGTGTTTACCTGTGTCAGCTGTGTTGTGTGTTTCCCTGTGTCAGCTGTGTTGTGTGTTTACCTGTGTCAGCTGTGTTGTGTGTTTCCCTGTGTCAGCTGTGTTGTGTGTTTACCTGTGTCAGCTGTGTTGTGTGTTTGCCTGTGTCAGCTGTGTTGTGTGTTTCCCTGTGTCAGCTGTGTTGTGTGTTTCCCTGTGTCAGCTGTGTTGTGTGTTTACCTGTGTCAGCTGTGTTGTGTGTTTCCCTGTGTCAGCTGTGTTGTGTGTTTCCCTGTGTCGGCTGTGTTGTGTGTTTACCTGTGTCAGCTGTGTTGTGTGTTTCCCTGTGTCAGCTGTGTTGTGTGTTTACCTGTGTCAGCTGTGTTGTGTGTTTACCTGTGTCAGCTGTGTTGTGTTTACCTGTGTCAGCTGTGTTGTGTGTTTACCTGTGTCAGCTGTGTTGTGTTTAGCTGTGTCAGCTGTGTTGTGTGTTTGCCTGTGTCAGCTGTGTTGTGTGTTTCCCTGTGTCAGCTGTGTTGTGTGTTTCCCTGTGTCAGCTGTGTTGTGTGTTTACCTGTGTCAGCTGTGTTGTGTGTTTGCCTGTGTCAGCTGTGTTGTGTGTTTGCCTGTGTCAGCTGTGTTGTGTGTTTCCCTGTGTCAGCTGTGTTGTGTGTTTCCCTGTGTCAGCTGTGTTGTGTGTTTGCCTGTGTCAGCTGTGTTGTGTGTTTACCTGTGTCACACTATTTCTACTTCATTACGCTATTTCTACGTCATTACGCCATTTCTACGTCATACGCTATTTCTACGTCATTACGGTATTTCTACGTCATTACACAATTTCTACGTCATTACGCTATTTCTACGTCATTACACTATTTCTACATCATTGCGCTATTTCTACGTCATTACACTATTTCTACGTCATTACGCTATTTCTACGTCATTACACTATTTCTACATCATTACGGTATTTCTACGTCATTACACAATTTCTACGTCATTACGCTATTTCTACGTCATTACACTATTTCTACATCATTACGCTATTTCTGCATCATTACGCTATTTCTACGTCATTACGCTATTTCTGCATCATTTCGCCATTTCTGCATCATTTCGCCATTTCTACGTCATTACGCTATTTCAACGTCATTACGCTATTTCTACATCATTACGCTATTTCTACATCATATTTCTACGTCATTACGCCATTTCTACATCATTACGCCATTTCTACATCATATTTCTAAGTCATTACGGTATTTCTGCGTCATTACGCCATTTCTGCATCATTACGCCATTTCTGCGTCATTACGCTATTTCTACGTCATTACGCTATTTCTAAGTCATTACGCTATTTCTACGTCATTACGCTATTTCTACGTCATTACGCTATTTCTGCATCATTACGCTATTTCTAAGTCATTACGCTATTTCTACGTCATTACGCTATTTCTGCATCATTACGCTATTTCTACGTCATTACGCTATTTCTACGTCATTACGCTATTTCTGCATCATTACGCTATTTCTACGTCATTACGCTATTTCTACGTCATTACGCTATTTCTACGTCATTACGCTATTTCTACAACATTACGCTATTTCTACATCATTACGCTATTTCTACGTCATTACGCTATTTCTACATTACGCTATTTCTACATCATTACGCTATTTCTAAGTCATTACGCTATTTCTACGTCATTACGCTATTTCTACGTCATTACGCTATTTCTGCATCATTACGCTATTTCTGCATCATTACGCTATTTCTACGTCATTACGCTATTTCTGCATCATTACGCTATTTCTGCATCATTACGCTATTTCTACGTCATTACGCTATTTCTACAACATTACGCTATTTCTGCATCATTACGCTATTTCTACGTCATTACACTATTTCTACATCATTACGCTATTTCTACGTCATTACGCTATTTCTGCATCATTACGCTATTTCTGCATCATTACGCCATTTCTAAGTCATTACGCTATTTCTAAGTCATTACGAAATTTCTACATCATTTCGCTATTTCTACATCATTTCGCTATTTCTACGTCATTACGCTATTTCTACGTCATTACGCTATTTCTACATCATTACGCTATTTCTACATCATTACGCTATTTCTACATCATTACGCTATTTCTGCATCATTACGCTATTTCTGCATCATTACGCTATTTCTAAGTCATTACGAAATTTCTACATCATTTCGCTATTTCTACATCATTTCGCTATTTCTACGTCATTACGCTATTTCTGCATCATTACGCTATTTCTACATCATTACGCTATTTCTACGTCATTACGCTATTTCTACATCATTTCGCTATTTCTTCATCATTACGCTATTTCTACGTCATTACGCTATTTCTACATCATTACGCTATTTCTACATCATTACGCTATTTCTACGTCATTACGCTATTTCTGCATCATTACGCTATTTCTGCATCATTACGCTATTTCTGCATCATTACGCCATTTCTAAGTCATTACGCCATTTCTAAGTCATTACGAAATTTCTACATCATTTCGCTATTTCTATATCATTTCGCTATTTCTACGTCATTGCACATGCGCAGTCCTTTAAGTTTCGGTTTTCAATCTGATGAAGTGTTCACATGTTCTCTCTATCGGATTAGAAAAGGAATAAACCGCCCCTTTCAATCCGATCGAGATGTCATTGGGATCGAGCTCAGTCGGCTTGATTAAGGTGTTTTACATGAAGGCTTTTCAGTCCGTTTGAGCCGTCAATCCCATTACTAACGGATTATTTGATTGCATGTAGACATAGCCAGTGATTCTGCTGTATGATGTGACCGCTGACCTGTGTGTGTAGTGTCGGACCGCTGACCTGTGTGTGTAGTGTCGGACAGCTGACCTGTGTGTGAAGAGTCGGACCGCTGACCTGTGTGTGTAGTGTCGGACCGCTGACCTGTGTGTGAAGAGTCGGACCGCTGACCTGTGTGTGTAGTAGAAGAGCACCTCCTCCATCAGGCCGCAGACGGACAGCTCCAGCAGGACCCAGTGGAAGCTGGGCAGCTCCGGGCCGCACGGGTCCCCGCGCCACTGCATCAGCATGAAGGTCAGAACCACCACCGGCCCCGACAGACACACCTGGTTAAACAGCACCGTCTTCACCGCATGACGCAACCGGCCCGCGTCCACCTGTCGGAAACACTCATTATACCTCTAAAATGTAGTTTACTGGAGTTGCTAACACTTTATTTTCATGCTCCGCAACAGACATTCTACAGACTATAAGGGCCCTATTTTATGGTCTAAAGCGCACGGCGCAAGTGCACTTTGGGCGTGTCCGAATCCACTTGTGCTAGTTTAACGACGGGAAAAATGGTCGGCGCTCCCGGCGCTGGTCTAAAAAGGTTGTCCCAATTCTTATAATGAGTAATGGGTGTGTTTTGTCTCTATTCTCTTAATGAGTAACGGGTGTGTTTTGGGCGTAACGTGCAATAAACCAATCAGAGCCTCATCTCTCTTTCCCTTTAAAAGCCAGTTGCGCTCGCGCAGTGGCGGATTCGCTATTTACATGGAGGAAATTACAAGCGGAAAAACTGAACGCTCCTCCAGAGAGTAAACGGATTTGCTCATGCGCGAGGTTAAAGCTGTGAGTGTGTGTGTGTGTGTGTGTGTGTGTGTATGTGTGTGTGTGTGTGTGTGTGTGTGTGTGTGTGTGTGTGTGTGTGAGGTTGAAGCTGAAGCAGACCATCTACGGGACAAGCTGGATTCACCATATCTTTATGTACACAATAATAACATTTTACATTGTAATCCTTTTATGTGTAATATTTGACTAGTTTGTGTGATACATGTGTGATACATGTCAACTTATTCTACTAACTCGAACCCTAATTTAACAGTCTACTAATACTCTAATGAGTTAGTTGACATGTAGTTGTTAGTTATATCTCTAAAGCGGAGGTTACTAAAGGGTAAAGCATTATCTGATGTGACAACACTGAGAGAAAAGGAAACGTTCAACTGTACAGATTATTATTATCAGACTTTTAAAAACCTGTTGCTTCATATAATGACTGAGACTGTCATCGGTGAACTCTGAACTTTATCATAAACAGGGTATTATTGAGCTTCTCTCTTTGCTTTAACAGCCAGACATTATTATTATTATACACTACATAATCGAAACATGTAAGTGTTTACGACTGATATTTTAAGATTATATGTGCTGTGTAATCTAAATTCATGCAATGCGTGCTAAAATTGTTATCAGTGCAGAAAGTTATCACTTTACAGGCCAATATTTTCATTCAACTGCATTTGGACTATGAGCTACAGTACAGACAGAAGAAACAAAGAAGTATATTTACTCTAATATATCAATACATAGCGATATTTGCAGATATTTTACTAATACACCCTAAACATCTTTGAGCGGTGCTGCAAACGAGTCACAAAATTAAGAGTTTTGAATTGATTCACAGAAATGACTTGGAAACTTAGAAAACATGGCTTTTCGTGTTTAAATCAGAGACGCTATTGAAACATGTCTGCATTATTAGTGAGTCACAAAATAAGGAAGGATCATGTAATTTGTCTAATGACAAGGTTTTTAAGAAACTTACTGGTCAAATAGTAATTGCATTCAAATCAGTGCAATGTTCAATAATGTTGCTTAATCTTTCATTATCAGCTAAATAATTGTGTGAATATTAAATATATTTCCCATCCTCAGCAAGAGCTAATCAGTGGGATTGGGTCTTTTCTTCATTATACTAGGGCTGCCACTATCCATTATTAGTCATTGTCCAATTATTGTGAAGATTAATCGAGCAATCATCCATACAGTCTCAAAAGAATGTAACATACTAGGTAGGGATGCACTGATATCAAAATGAGCTTAAAATCAGCTTAATATATCGGCCAGATTTTCGGCCAGAGACGATAACATTAAAAATGAACATATATCGGCTGATACCGATAAGGTGGCCAATATATGGTGCATCCCTAAAGCATACATGTAATATGCATGAACATTATCCAAATTAATCTAAATTTAATTTAAATCATTACGTCATGATGTCACATCATGAACTCTATTTAATTAATTTATTTTATTTTATAGTGCAATTGTAAAATTACAATACTAATGTTTACGCCTTAATATCTTTCTCAAGCGTTAAACCATCAAGCTCTTATTTTGAGGGAAATCCTCAGAGTCCTTAAAGCTTCTTCTTTAACGTGTTTATAAACGCTTGTCTTTACAAATCTGGTCGAGTTAGTAGCGTATGTTGCGTTTCCAAATGCACGTCAGACTCTGAGTAGAGTTTGTAGATGATTTACAGTGAATCGAGCGGCTGAAAACATGAGCCGCTTCACTCTGAAACACACAGCGCATGCGTTTCAGGAAATCACAGCCGTACCGTGATTTGATGATCACTAACGCCAACAGTGATTTAAATGTATATAGAGCAGCCCTCGCATAAAATGGTCTAATAATGTAGGAATGTTTTTTTCATGTACACTACCAGTCAAATGTTTTGGATTTAATAATATTTTTTTTTTTTTCTGCTCACCAAGGCTGCCTTTATTTGATTAAAAATAAAAACAGTAATATTGTTAAATATTATGACTATTTAAAATAGCAGTTTTCTAAGTGAATATACAGTAAAGTGTAATTTATTCCTGTGATCAAAGCTGAATGTTCAGCATCATTACTCCAGTCTTCAGTGTCACATGATCCTTCACAAATCACTCTAATATGATGATCTGATGCTCAAGACACATTCATTATTATTATCTTTTTTTTTTCAGGATTCTTTGATGAATAGAAAGTTCAAAAGAACAGCATTTATCTGAAATATAATCTTTTGTAACATTATAAATGTCTTTACTGTCACTTTTGATCAATTTAATTAATCCTTGATGAATAAAAGTATTGATTTCTTTTATTTATTCCACCAAAAAATTAAATAAAAAATCTTACTGACCCCCAAACTTTTGAACGGTAGTGTTTAATGTTACAAAAGATTATATTTCAGATAAATGCTGTTCTTTTGAACTTTCTATTCATCAAAGAATCCTGAAATAAAAATTTAAATAACTGATAATAATCATAAATGTGTCTTGAGCATCAAATCTTCATATTAGAGTGATTTCTGGAGGATCATGTGACACTGAAGACTGGAGTAATGATGCTGAACATTCAGCTTTGATCACAGGAATAAATTACACTTTACTGTATATTCACATAGAAAACACTGTTTATTTTGAAATATGATTATTTTTATCAAATAAATGCAGCCTTGGTGAGCAGAAGAACATTAAAAATCTTACAGATCCAAAACATTTGACTGGTAGTGTACGTCTCAGTCACTTCTGGCATTTATAATTACTCGACACGGGTCAACTGTATTGGAGGATTTTTACAAATGGAGTGATGGGATGAGTCCCGCACCGTTAGAAACAGGCAGTGATGATTGAGAGCTTAAACAGGACGATACCGGATTGTTTTTGTCAGGCTGAATCCTGTAGCGTGTGATGAAGCTCGGCTTCCCCGTGGTGTCGACCAGCATCAGCAGGGCGTTGAACAGCCAGAAGGAGAGCGTCGGCACCAGCATGGTCCCTGTTCAACACCACACACAACATGCAGGATTCATCCACTGTTCATGTTTGGCAGAAACCACTTTGAGCTCTTAGCATTGTTGGGAAGAGTTAATTAAATAAAATTGCCTGATGCAGAATACAGTGGCCTTTGCCAAAATTATGCCATTTAAGTGAAGTTTTGAGAGACTGACACTAACAGAGATCGATTTGTTTCTGTTTTGCACTTTGAGGCAGTCAGTTCAGTCTAGAACAACAGATGCGAGAACACTTCATGATCCGTGTCCAGAGGGGAAGCTGCATAAAGGTTAAAAAACAAGTTTTGCTGAATCTCTGACCGGTAAAGAACAAGGCGGCCTCATTTCCCCCCATGGCTTGGTGAAGCTTGGTCCACTGCGTCTGCCAGAAGTCTCCAGACGCTCCCCAGAACCTCTGCAAGTGCCTTCAAAACACAAACAGCTCATTAATGATTAATGCTCAACCATAAAGGACACAGCGAGCACAAGGTACAGATTAGCAGGATTTGAAATGTAAAGCAAGACTGTGAAAATGAAGATTGTTCACCATGTCACGGAGTTTCTAAACCCGACCAGGAAGAAAAGCCCAGATCCGATGACGAAAGCTGCTTTCTTCACCGAGTCCCAAAGCCCTCCAGTGTTCTCCTTTAGAGAGATGAAGACAAAATGCCACATCATTGTTGAAGTTCAACTAATGTATAAAGTGCACCATAAGAGCATTTAATGAACTTATACACCACCAGTGAAAAGCACTGTGACATAATAATAGAATAATAGTAAAGTCATCAAAACTACGACATGACAGTATTTCTGACAGGATTGACAGCTTGTAAACTAGAGAGTTAATGGTGCAGAAACAATTCAGCATTTATTATTATTACGTTATTATATATCTTTTCGATTTGCAATTACAAGTTATTATATGCTATATGTTTGTTTTCATCACATTGAAATAGCAGTTTTAATCTTTTAAATAGTTTCTTTGTAAACTTCAGACTCGTTATGCAAAATAGCACGACAGCGATGATGTAACAACAGTGACACATCTATAGTTACACACACATTAAAGTAAGAGTTCAGTGAGACAGAACAAACCCACGCAGTGAACAATAATGCAGTGACATGACTTACTCTGTCCATGCTGGCTGTGTGAGATCAGGAGCTGACAGTCATGTCTGTTTATACTGTACATGTTTACAGCCTCGTCTGCGTCACCAGCTGTCCTGTGATTGGCCGAGCGCTGATCAGCTGACGATCCGTGCACAATGATTGCGGAGGAAACACCAGTCAGTCAGTAGCCGCTCCTTTCTTGATTAAAATATGAATAATGTAAAAATCTTGAATACAAAAATAATACCTAACAATAAAATTGCATCTTCTATCATAGACACAGCAGATTGTATTAATTGAGAGATATATTTGTGATATGAACAGTTTGTTCGATACTGTTAATGATTATTCTTTATATTTGAAAGCCGATAACTGATATATTGACCCATACATCTAAATCCACATTTTTATATAATTTAAAGATAAAGACAGCCTGATTACAAAAACAAAAGTCTCACCATTACAAGCCATGTCCCAAGCACACAATTATAATGTTCTTATTATCATTCTATGTAGCCTATATGACAGACTTGTGCTGAACTGTATTTTCCTTTTTTTGAAGTGATTCCGATCATGTATTAATTTTTATGTATGCCTGTACGTGTACGGTGACCTTGAGTGTCAGAAAGGCGCCTTTCAAATAAAATGTATTATTATTATTATTATTAGTCATCATGTTGTTTATCCTAGGAATCTGTTTTTCTCTTTTGTAGTCATTCCTGGAAAACCTGCTGAAAAGAAGGATGCCAGAAGGAAACAAAAACAGCAATGGTCTCCACCTGAAATCGCAGCAACAATGAGACACTTTAAAAACCACATTACACAGGGAAAACTCGCCACTAAAATTGATTGCCAGCAGTGCAAGAATGCTGAGCGTCCTGCTTTGGCTAATTGGCACAAAATATCAGAGACTTTGTTCGGAATAGGGGTTTGATATATATATATAAATATATATATATACACAGTATATATATAAAACAAATGGCCTATTGACTCGCAGTACCTGGATAAGCCTTGTGTTACCAGTTTCAGCATGAGAATGTTGCCTTTACTTTATTAAACTGTTTGTCCTCATAAATCACTTTTGTCCTTATAATACACAACATTTTCACTTTGTGTTTGTGTTAAACCGTTTGTCCCCATAAATCACTTTTGTCCTTATAAAACATTTTTATGTTTGTGTTTGCGTTTTTAAAGGTCCCGTTCTTCGTGATCCCATGTTTCAAACTTTAGTTAGTGTGTAATGTTGTTGTTAGAGTATAAATAATATCTGTAAAATTATAAAGCTCAAAGTTCAATGCCAAGCGAGATATTTTATTTAACAGAAGTCGACTACAGTGAACAGCCGGTTTGGACTACATCCCTCTACATCCTTCTTTGATGACGTCAGGAGAACAGTGTTTTGACTAACCTCCGCCCATTACTGTGTTTACTCAGCTCTTACGGTGATTTTCTGAAGTAAAACTGGCGCTTCATCTTTTGTGTGATGATGTACAATAAACTTTATTAAACTCATCAGTATATGTTTAATCATAATTCGGACCTGGTCCGAAACAGCAGACTTGTAGGTTATTAATAAATAATGGATACATACAAGCAATGACAAATACGTTATAATAACCGTAATTAAACTACTAAACTATACCTGTTTCATCTCTATATACAGCACTCTGACTCTGTAGGCATTATTGTCCGACTCGAAATGAACACGTTACTGAGAGTTTCTGATATTATCATCATTCCGTGAGATGAATTTGTCCTGAGAGACTGAGCGCGAGCTCATGAAGCTCCGCCCCCTGTGCCGGCAGCAGCAGCTCATTTGCATTTAAAGGGCACACACTAAAACTGTCATTTTTTGGGGCTCAGAAAAATGCTCTATTTAAACATGCTGTAAAAAATGATCTGTTGGGTATTTTGAGCTGAAACTTCACATACACACTCTGGGGACATCAGAGACTTATTTTACATCTTGTGAAAAGGGGCATAATACGGGACCTTTAAGTTTTCAATTAAAGGTGTTCCTGGGGGTGCATATAAAAATATATGGCTTGGTTGTCCAAGGATAAGACATTGGAAGACAAAAAGCTCACACATTCACACTTAGTGTAAAAGATGAACAGAAAAATAATTACTCTTGATTCTGATTGAGCTCATTATTGAAGCATTAAATTGTTTTTGCATTGAATTATGTGTAGGCTATGCTTAGTTAAAGAGATGAGTTTGTAAACTTAAACTGATCAAGTGTGTCTAAATTCTGAACAGGGCTGTGGTGGCTTTCAAAGTTTAGGAGCTAAGATATTCAGGGCATTATTAACAGACCAGAACTTTGTGACCAGAAGGTTTGACTGACAGTAGTCTCATAAGGGTTCACAAATATATTGAAGTGCTAAGCCATTTGTCCTCAGGTCAGTGATGTCATTTTAATACACAATGCCTTTATTTTGTGTCTGTTTAGATATGTCCTATTAATACATGTGTGTCCCTTTAATACACAATAATGGCATGTGTGTGTGTGTTATGGCTACTGTCCTTATAATAACGGTTTGTGTCATGGGCGGGGCTTGCATGTAATTATAATATGTCCTCATAATTGTGTATTTTGTCAGGTTGTTACATTTTCACTTGTGTAGAGTGTAAACAAATTCTGAAGTGAAATCTGTGTTGTGTGGCTCAAACTAATTTTTTTGATGTGCACCACAACTCTGTAGAGCAAGTGGAAAGGGGTGTCCCCCTAATACAGCAAAAAACTGGTTTGGGCTGAAGTGTCCTTGTAATACACAAAAACCCGTATGTGTGTGTGAGTGTGAGTGTGTGTGTGTGTGTGTATTTGCCCTGTCAGGAAGAGGTGTCTAATGTTCACGTGTGTGTGTTTGCCCTGTCAGGAAGAGGTGTCTAATGTTCACGTGTGTGTGTTTGCCCTGTCAGGAAGAGGTGTCTAAGAAGCACACGCGGCGCGCGGTGAAGTTCCAGCGGGCGATCACCGGTGCGTCTCTGGCTGAGATCCTGGCCAAGAGGAACCAGAAGCCTGAAGTGCGTAAAGCTCAGCAAGAGCAAGCGATCAGGTGACGACCCTCACGATTCACACACACTCATGATCTATGATTAGGGATGCACCGATCCACATTTTTCACTTCCGATCCGATCCCGATACCTGAATTTGGATATCGGTGCGGATGCGGTCCGGCAATGCGTTCCAGGAGCGGTGCGTATACAGCAGCGCAGCGATCGTTTCAGCACCGAGTCTATTTCTGCTGTGCTGCTCGCGCTGAATTAAAGTGACAGCGCTGGTTCGTGGTCAAAGTGAACACAGATTGACATGAAAATATAATAATCATTATCTCACCATAAATGCATTTGATTAAATAAAATGTAGTAATCTCACCATAAATGTATTTTTGGACTTGCAGACTTGGAGGAGTTCCGTTTTCACGCACACACACGCCTTGTTTAAATACATTTACATTTATATATATATATATATATATATATATATATATATAGAGAGAGAGAGAGAGAGAGAGAGAGAGAGAGAGAGAGGTATACACTATTAATAATGAGCAAAACTTGGCCACTAAATATTTAATATTCAATTATTTTAATGATCACAATTAAAGTTTTATTATTTTTTTATATTATTATTTTTTATATCACTATTATAATTTTATATTTTATTAAATTGAAGAAGCGCAACATTCAGCATTCAATCAAATATTATAAAAGACTTATTATTAATAATAATGTTATTTCAACATAATATCTCGTTATTTCGACATAATATGTGTGTGCGTGCAACAAGCAGGATGTGCATTTGTAAATCCGGTGGCGCTTGCATCCTATAGAGAGAAATGCACATCATGGATTACATAATCAGAGAGTAGCCTATTTCTTTTAGTTTTGAATTATTTCGTTTAAAGACATTTCAAGCTTTGTGTATTTGATTTATTTCTCATGTCTGTGTGAGGCATACACTGAGTTTCAGTTAAGTTAGGATGAGATGCGCTCCACTTAGCGTGCAGTGCAAGTGACCGCGCGGGCGCCTCCATGATTATAGACCTGCTATATTTGCTTCTTATTTATTTGATTTATTTGAAAATTTGATTAAAATTAAGATACAATTTATCCAAAACGAAATTCACTTTATAGAAAGACTTTCTACAAAACAAAACTTAATGAAGTGGTCAAAATCATGTCTGACCCACTCCATGTCTAGGCTACATATACTTTTCATAATCAACATGGAAAAAAACCAAACATTATAATATTTTAACAAATATGAAACAAAATGCGTTTTTTATAATGGCTAACATATAGTAGCCCTACAGACTCTCTATTTGTACAAATTGTTGCACATTCATTTAATTCAAAATTTTGCACACACAAGTTGAAAGGCATTTGTTCAAATCAAGTTCACGGATAATTGTGCGTGCATTTATTCATCATTATGATACTAAAATCCTAACGAAGTAGGCTATGATACAAAAATCAGATGAGCCCAGAATATGAACCTACACTTTAAGCATTTTCTACTCATAGAAAACCATTATAAGAACGCTTAACGTGGCTTAACGCAGATTAGAATGCCCCCCCCCCCCCCCCCCCCTACGAGTTATTCGAAATAACGAGATAGTATGTCGAAATAACGACTTCTTATGTAGAAATAACAAGGTATTATGTTGAAATAACGACTTAATATCTCCAACAAGATACATTTTTTTTTCTTTTTTTTCTTCAAAATGCGGTTCAGGGCTTCCATAGAATACAGCCTGAATATAATTGCTTATTTTTGGGGGTGCTATCCTGGTGCTTTGGTCTTTCTTGGGGGTGCTGAAGCACCTGCTAGCTCCTCCCTAGCGCCGCCCATGCAAGAGAGTACTGGCACCTGTTTTTCCCCACTTCAAGCTCTGGTTATTATTATCATTATTGTTTATTTTATATGATGCTGAAATAAACAGGCAAGTATGATATGTACGTATGTATGCATGTATGCCCCAAAAGGCAACTTGAGGTAAGTATAAGGTCAGAAAAGGAAGTCAGAAAAAACAGGAAATCCTGTTAACAGGAAAAATCCCATTCTGAAAACAAATATAAAATATGTATATAATATATTGTGTGTGTATATATATATATATATATATATATATATATATATATATATATATATATATAATAACTGTAAGGCTTTCAAATTGATTGTCATGTCAATATTTATTACATTCCCAAAATGTCAAATACTTCAGTCTTGAAATATAAGAAAAGTGCAAGTGTAAACATCTTACACACACACACATTATCTGAAGGGTGATCCTCGCTCAGATGCGGTAACTCTCTCGGGTTAATGCTTGATCAAAATCTTGCAAACAGACAAGCGGATTTGGCATCAGACGTGCGTCAATTTCGCTTCAAACTTTTGCTATTTGCGCGCGTCAATTTCGTTTTGGACGCGCGAATGGATTCAAAATATTCAAGCGTCCAACTAGACGCGGTAGACCAGAATTTTACGCGCTATTCGCGTTCGGTGTGAACGCACAGTAACGTGGTGCTTTTTTAAATGTTTGATTGCGTTCGTTGTTTTGTACGACGCGAGGGAGCTTCAAACAGCTCTGAATTGTGGCTTTGCAAACATTGTATTTTGCTGTCTTGCTCTGTGGTGTTTCCAGTGTATTTCGATTTCCACACAGCAGTCATGTTGGCTAGTCGCAAACTGCGGAGTGGATTTCCTGAGCGGGGGTGTGTCTCTTAACTGTCTCATAATGTGTCTCATAACTCTGTGTCTCATTGAGCCGCGCCTCCGTTCGGGAAATCCATTCCACAGTTTGCAGCCAGCTAGCAGACTAGCCGGTGGGAATCACTTTTGGAGTCATTTCAGCAGACATCTTAAAGCGCAGACATGACTCATGGATATCGGATATCTCTGCAGGTTGGATCGAGAAAATCCGATACGTGAATTACGCTGGTATCGGTCCCGATACCGTATCGCATCGGCCCCATCCCTATCTATGATTGAACCTTAATTTGGTCTGACTGCAGTTTTGCACGTTCATTGCTCTTACAAACATGTACTGTATGTTGACCGGTCAAAATTAATGGTCAAATAAATATTGTAAGAAGAGCTTGAGGTGTGCTGGGATTAGGGATGCGGCTGGTTAATCGGTGTGACAGCGCATTTTGCTTTCGACTTGGTGGCAATTCGGGGACGTCAGTTGCTTGAATGATGGGATTTGGTGCTGGAGGGGCCCATGTAATATTCTGAAAATGAGGCAGGCATCTTGAAACTGTAAGAAACTCTCAAAATCAGTCAAGGGTTAGTTATCAGTCAAGTTAACTTTTACTTTATTTACCCAACAAACATAAGGATATACTGATAATGCATTTTTACTTCTTGCGTACTCAATCTATGGCAAATTGTTGTGAAGGAAGACAAGCATGTGAAGTTTATCTGGTTTCAAACTGAAGCCAAACACTGTCTGAAGGTTTCCTGAAGAACTGAAAAGCTCTTAAACCTGTTGCACCGGCGCCAGTAAAGGCATGCAGAGAGCAGATTTAAACAAAAAAATCAAGTGCAAATACAAAAATAAGATTTGTAAAGAAAACTGGGTTCTTAATAATCACCCTTTATTAAATATAGGATCATAGAAACCCCCTGTTAACAGGTTAATGTCACGTTTCCCATTCCATGACTAGTAAAATAATAGCAATTTACTCTCTGTGAAGTGGCGTAATCCGCAGGGTAATGGACACGGAGATGGGGAAAGGGTTGATGGCTACACATTCTGTCTCGGACAACTCCAGGTATCGCACACCAGACGCGCACTTGCTCAGTTTATGGCCAGCAATATTCTTATGTTTAAGGACATTATGAAATTGAGATAATGTCTGTACTATGTTATGATTGTACTGTACAATTAAATACAATAGTTGCTGAGTGTGTGATCTGAACACTTTACCTCAGAGCGTCCGTTAACTGAATGAATTGAGAATCTCACCTGAAAATCCGATAACATCAGCAGTTTTCATTCAGTCATCTGATTTCTAGGGCTGCTCGATTATGGAAAAAATCATAATCACGATTATTTTGGTCAGTATTGAAATCACAAGTATGTAACACGATTATTTCACATGACTTTGGGAACGTGTTGCATTTATTAAAAAGACACGGTAACACTTTACAATAATGTTAATTAGTTAACAATGTATTAACTAACATGAACTAACAATGAGAAATGCATTTGTTACAGTATTTTTTAATGTTAGTTAATAAAAATACAGCTGTTCATTGTTTGTTCATGTTAGTTTACAGTGCATTAACTAATGTAAACAAGTACAACCTTTCATTTTAATAACGTATTAGTAAATGGTGAAATTAATATTAACTAAGATTAATAAATGCTGTAGAAGTATTGTTCATTATTAGTTAATGTTAAATAAGGTAGTTAACTAATGCTAATTAATGATGAACCTTATTGTAAAGTGTTACCAAAGACACCGTTCAACAATTCTTAAAAAATCTAAATTTGAACATTGTGCTTTTTGAACTATTAAAATGAATAATATAACAGATAATAGGCCTACTTCAATGAGTATTTTAATCATTCCCGCAGATCTACCACTTATGCGGGAAATTACCCCACAAACATTGATTCATTTTAGCATGTAGATTGTATGAGTAGCCTAAATTAATCCACGCAGATTATAAAATCAAATCAATAATTTTAAAACTTTCTCCAAGACGCAATTTCACAAACCGCGTGAGTGTTCAGCGGCGCCGCGTCTTCTCTCTCTCTCTCTGTCTCTCTCTCTGTCTCTCTGTCTCTCGAAATGCGTTGGAAATTAACATTAACAAAGATCAATAAATTATGTAAAAGTGCAATTCATTATTAATTCAGGTAAACTAATGTAGTTAAATAATGTATAAACCTTATTTTAAAGTGTTACCGAAATTACAACTGGAAAATTTGCGAGATGTCTGAACGAAGGGATTAGGGGACTGTCCGAGGTGCTGAAATAAAAACTGTTTTCTCTAAAAAAAGTCTGTTTTCTCTCTTTCCTCTTTTTCTTCTTCTTTTTTAACCAAAATGATAACTATTGGATTATAATAATTCCCCAATTATAATCCTCTCCTCTGTCAATTTTGCCATCGATAATTCCATGTTGTTTTGCTTGGGTTTAATGATAATACAAGAGTCCTTACAGACTCGAGCAATGAAGCATTCGACGTGCGATAGGAGAACACTATAGGGAACGAGCACGTTCTTTTCGCCTGTTTGGACACTTCACACACGTTTGCACTGCCTGTTTGGTTTACCTGTTTACACGTTCATAACGTGCGCTTTGTCCTGCTCAAAACACACGTTTTCGACGCCCATTTTTGTTACGATAAACGCGCGTCAAAAACATGCGTTTTCCGTGACCACAAAGCGCACGTTAAGAACGCTCTTGACGTGTCAGTGTGCAATCAGACGCCTGACCAGGCGTTTATGAACACTTTGGCTTGCCATAGAAACTACACTTTCGCGTTTAGGAGTCGGGACATGACGGAATTGTCAGTTGCACAATCGGGCCATTATTGCATCGTAACTAAAGTTTATCGTTTTCACTTCTTTTAAGTCTTATCAGTTTAAACATTCAAGCTAGAGTTTATGGCATCGGGAGGGGCGGATGTGCGCGTGTCATTCAGAAAACAAGACAAAATTAGAGCGTTCTTTCAAAACAGAACATGGCAAAATAATAGTTTTTACTCGATTGTAGGCTACTATTTTGGTGATCGTTGGGAGCCTAAATCGAAATCGAAATTCAATTAATTGCACAGCCCTACTGATATCTGTGAATAAATGTCAAATAAAATGTATATTGCAGCACAGGGTGAAGTCATTCACGATGATTTGAGACAAATATAATGTAAATTTGATATAAAACTATGTAAATGGCGCTCTGTGTGAGGATTTTGAACGCGCTCCTGAGCCGTAGCTGGGCGCCGCGGACAGAGCCGAATGAATGCACCGCCGGTGTGTGATCACTCAGAGAGAATAGTGTGTTCGAATCTTAAAGACATGCCGCTGCGCTTCTCGTCCGGTGGGCGACCCCCTTTAAGGTGCTGTTTTCTTTGAAGCCGAAGAACTCCACACTGAAGAGCTTACTTGTTTCGGCTGTGGACAGTGTTTCACTCCAGCTGCGCGGGCGTTGCGTCATTCGACAGGTGTCCGCGGGTGCGATACTGCCACCTGAGAGGTCAACCAGGCACTGGCGCTGGAGGATCTACGGGTCATGTTATCATAAGAGTGCTATTCATTTTAAACATTGTGTTTATCGCCAATACCGGTATATTGTCACACTCCAAATGAACACGATGTCGATATTTCATGCTTTGAATATCACGATTGTCGTCCACACCGGTATATTGCGACACCCCTAGTCTGAAGTCAGCCAGGTTGTCTCTGATGGTATTACCCAGCAAACATTGGTCCGACGGCAACGTCGTGTCCCTGGCCAAAAATAGTCGCGGTATGACGGCATAAATCGGTAAAAATATGTAACACAGAACATTTCCTAAAAATGCATTCAGATACATTTGTACATGTCTACAGTTCTCTGGGGTTGCATGTATAATTGTTATTTTGACTTTTAGCTACGTGTAGTTCAATATAGTGTATCGGGTGAGAGGACGTCACCTGGCGACGTCTTTTACACGTGCATTTATAGTCCATCATGACCCTCCATCATGGAATCCTTGTGAAATATGCAAAAGCTGTGCTTAATCCTTGCATGGTTAATACTGCAAAAATTAATTTAATTGCCCAAGTAGTTTTTAAGAGGTTGTGAAGACGTCCACTGACGTCCTTTACACGTCAAGGCTGTGAATAGACGTCCACTGATGTCTTTTACACGTCTAGTCAAGCAAGACAGAAAAAAAACAGGAATTATCTTTATGAAATACACGAATTGTATACAAAGTAAATATATTTACTTTATCTTGTTTAAATAAATTATAATCACACAGTTCCTATGTGGTTAAGTGAATGCAAAGCCTCTGCATTCTAGTCATTATTTCAACCTAGCCTACCTGATACGTTGTGTGGTTTTTTTTATGGAATGTATGCATATACATGTAAAACAGAAATATATCTGGTCACCATTTATGTCTGAGTTGGATGTAATTGCCAAAACTGTGCTGCCAAGATGTAACAAAAGATCTCCCGACATTACCAAATCCCGCGATAGGTTAGATTATCTCACGAGATGTTAACGCGTTTTCCCCATAGACTCACTCCGGAGAACACTGAAGTTTGAACAACCACGGAGAGAGGAGGAATTGAGGCCCATATTATTAGAAATCTACTGTTGGGTACGTACATTTTGTATTATTAGATTCACGTGCTAGAGTTTTACTTGTTTGACATGAATGAACCGAAAGAAATGATGCCCACATTGTCAACTGAAATTGGCTAACTGAGTTTGGCTAAAATTAGCTAGTAGGCTAAAAGTTACTTTGAACTTATACAACGGTATACCATAGTATAAAGTATGTTTAATGATACAGTCAAAGTTATTACTGTAAATTATTAATGTAGCCTTTTGAGAGTTTCTTTCAGAAAGTAAATTATCTGAAGTAGAATGAAATTAGCTGGATTTGAACATGTATGTTTTCAGTAGCAGCTTTAAAAATATTTTGTAATTTTAGAATTGCTAAACATGTCTATTCAGGGGACATCACAGCCCACCTGTCTTTATCAGAAATGTCCTGTTCACTTTCTCACTGTTACACACCTAGTTAAGGCTCTTTCTCAAGGGCACCACAGTGGTATTGAAGAGGCAGGGGACAAATGCTGTTTTGAATTTAGCTGAAGACCATAAAAATATTTTGAAAATAAGTGCATGTCATTTACCTCAAATTTTAAATTTTCATTTATTTTAAAAAGAAATATATTCTCTTCCCTTAGATGCTGTGAAGAGGTGGAGCCCACATGCTACAGACACTGAAATTGATGTAGCAATGGCAGAACACCTGAAACACGCTCCAGGATGAGTGGGGGTGGTGGATACAAAAATGAGCCAAACAATGTGTTTAAGGGATAGTTCACCCAAAAATGAAAATTGTCATCATTTACTCAACCTCATGTTTCAAACCTGTATTCTATGCTAAACACAAAGATATTTAGAAGAATGTTTGTAACCAAGCAGATGTCGCTTCCCATTAATAATCATTTTTTCTCCAATAATGGTAGTCAGTGGATGCTCTATTTGCTTGGTTACAAACATTCTTCAAAATATCTTCTTTTGTGTTCAGCAGAAGAAAGAAACTCATACAGGTTTGGAATTTGGTGAGTAAATTACATAATTTTCATTTTTGGGTGAACTATCTTTATATAATAATTCAGTATTTTGCTATTGGTATTTAGTTTGGTTAACAAATCGAGAGCTTAGAATTATAAGGTTCTATCTCCGTTTATTGTAGTTTATTGAGGATCAAAGTTTTTAAACTCGGTTTATGTTTTGTGAGATGGAACCTTTTATTTTATTAATAACTACTAACAAAATATTTTTTTTTACAAAAATAACACCACACAGGCATTAATAAACACCTAATGAATCAGATTGTCAAAAACTCAATTTCGACCAAAAGTGGAGATAGAACCTTATAATTCTAAGCTCACGAAATGTTAAACATATAAAAAATAAAGAGAAATTTTGGCTGTTCAAGATCAATAAAATGTTGTGCTTAATCAGAACATGCTTCTTTTTTGCTTATGTCCACAAATAATGTGTTATTGTTTTTGATGTACACGTGATTAAAACGTTTTATTGACGTTCAGGTCTGACTGGACCAATTTTGGACCTTTTTAGAACCTTTGTCAAGATGTGTAGGCTAAACCTCAAGACTTGATTGTCTTTCACGATGTTACACAATAGGTGTGTGATTATTTTATATGCAGGCTTATACACTTAAATTATGCAGCAACACATTTAAACACATATGACGACGCATTTAGACGTCCAGGGACGCGCAGAAGAGACGTGGAATTCACGGCCAGAAAAGACGTGGAATTCACGGCCAGAAAAGACGTGGAATTCACGGCCAGAAAAGACGTGGAATTCACGGCCAGAAAAGACGTCGGTTCAACTTCCATTTTGGAACTATTTTTCAACCATGACGGGACGTCTCGGACGGACGTCTTTTCAACGGTCATTAAACGTCCAAATGTTTGCTGGGTAGCCACCCAAGCAGAACATGCTTTTTAAGTTAAATTAGTCTAAAATAATGGCGAGGTATTTAAAATTGGACCCAACCATGAGCTTTTCTCCTGCTGTACACTCGTGGACCTCTCAGAGAAGAACACGCAGACTGTTCTGTTAATGTTAAGATGCAGATCTGACATTTCTAGCCAGTCAGAAACGCGCACCAGTGCTTCCGCTAGTTTAGGTGCAGCCTGTTGTCTGTTCTCAGTATGCAGATAAAATTATTTAAAAAGATGAAAGCGATGCGAGGGTGCCACAGGGGGGCGATGGTGTAACCGGTGTAACGGCTCTGAGCTTTTGTTGCAATTAATTAAATGCTTCAAATTTCCCCTAAAGATGTTGATTTTGTGGTTACGGACCCATTGTGTGGCTCTGCATGAGCCTATTAGTGACTGTTAGTGTTTCAGACTCTAGACTTCAGATCTCGAAGCTTTAGTGCTCAATCCCGATTAACTGCTCGGATCTGGTTCTCTGGGTATCACTGCTGATTCACATTGCCAATATTAGATTCCAGTGTGAACAGATTGTCCTGAACTGACTCGCACACACAGTCATGTGGAAGTGAACAGAGGACAGTAAAGTGTGTGTATAGTGCGAGTCTATAAGCTGAGCTCTTTCTCACACGGCTGTGACTGAGAGCTAAGCTGAGTGTTCCTCTTCTCACTGTGATCTCGATCTGATGTTTCAGGGCGGCTAAAGAGGCCAAGAAGGCCAAGCAAGCGACGAAGAAGCCGTCGGCTCAGAGCACCAAGGTGAGATCCTCCTTCTCCAGTCTTCAGCTCAGAGACACCTGGTCATGTGATCATGTTTTGCCCCTTGAGGCGTTGCAGTGTGACTGATTCTGTCGCGTCTGTGTCGTGAGGTGGCAAAGAGCAGAAGGGCTGTGTCTACACCTGGTGCTCAGTGTCATTTATAGTCCTACACTTTATTACGATCTACACTACTGACTGTGAGTCCTCTTCATGTCGTCAGTAACGTGTTGTCTTGTGTTCAGGCCCCGGCCGAAGCAGAAGATCGCCAAGCCCATGAAGGTCAACGCTCCTCGCGTCGGTGGCAAGCGCTAAACTCATGTTTCGCTGTGTGTGTGTGCTAATAAAGGTTTCCCATCAACTCGAGTCTCCTGGAATTGATTTCAGTGATGTTCAGTGATCGTGACATTAACTCCACACAATGCTATTGATGGTTTGTTGATTTTAAAAATGAAAACTGATGCTCGTTAATTATATTTTGCAGAACCCTTTCATATCAGTAACATGTTTCAGTCTTTGACTTGAAGTGAGTGTGTGTTCTTACACAGCTCAGGGACATCAAGCATTAAATGTGTGGTTGGTTTTTGATAAATCTTGAGTTGTAACCCTTCTATCAATCTTGCCCAGTGCGCTCGTCTAACCCGTTCTGCAAACACCAGTGGGACGTGTTCGAGCTACTGACGCCATGTTGGGTTAGTGGTTTGAGAATCAGATGAGGAGGGCAAATGGCTGAATTCAGTCTTGAGTTCTGCTAGTTTCCCGCACTGCTGAATGCTAATAGACTTGTGGCCTGTCGCTACCCAGGTAAGTGTGAGATTAGTCGAGCAACCTTTTCTATTGTAGGCTCTAGAAGGTGGATTGGTGTTTAACGGTGGTAACGTGCGCTACACGGTTAACCTCAGGAGCAGGATTACTCTGGGTTAGAGGTTAGAGATTGCAAACCGAACTGGACCAATCAGCTGCGAGTGAAGGGAAGCCACGCCCCTTGTGTCTCTTGCTCCAAATTAAATCAGTTTATAATAAATTGAGACAAAATTTGCTCATCATTTGCTGCTAATTTATTATATATTATAATTTTAATTCATATGTTATAATCATAGACTATTGACAATATCAAACTTTGCTTTTAAATTAATAAGACAAGTATTCATATATATCGCTTTTAAACGGGTATTCATTTGAGCTCTTTGTGACTCTATATTAGGCCTATTTTTTTTTATTTTATGCACATGCGTTGATGCTGTTAGATATTTTCTTTTAGTTTTTTGCCCCAAAGTCAAGTCACCTTTATTTAGTTAAGAAAATGTAATGAATTTTTAACCCTAACCCGATATAATATCAACATTGGCTTACAACTGTAATGAAAACTTTAATCAACCAAACTATAAAATATTTCCACAAACCTTTACGTCTGTAGTTTTTTTCTGATTTCAACAAATAGTACAAATAATGAATGTACATTAAGGGATATAGCTTATGTTAGTCAGTTGGGCTGAGCCGTGAAGACTTCGGATGACGCTAACACTGAATCAACACACCAATGCTAGACTTTCTAAGTATACATTAATTCAATGAGCTCATTGTTTCTCCATTAAATTACTACATTGTTTAAATTAATACATTTTTAGCTAACTGTGATTTTGTACATTTCTAAAATACATAACTAAGACAGTTCCCTCTGACAACAGATCACTGTAAACTAATGTGGACTTTCTGTAAAGCTGCTTTGAAACGATGCATGTATTGTGAAAAGTGCTATAGCCTACAACAAATAAACATGAGTTGAATTTAATTAAATGTCTTTGCCATTCAAAAATTTAGGAACCGAAATGTCATATATATATATATACTCTGTTGGAGCTACATTAGTTTGCTTTCAGTAGTGGTAATTTTGTTAATTGATTTGTTTACTATTATAATTTTGCTCACATTAGTAATATATATTTTGGTAATATTCTTTTGTTGTTTGTTTAGTTAATTGTTTTATTTATATGTTTAGTCTTTATTTTTTGGTTAGTTTACTAACTACAATGTTTGATTTAGACACCTGAGGGCAGTAGTGGGCGCAGGTAAAGGTGAATATAGGTAGGAAGTGGGAGTTGATCTGTAGCACCTGGGTGATGGGCATATGGTTTTTTACCAGCGTGAGAGATGATGTATTGTTTTGCTCAGTTGGAAAAATAAATCAGCCACAACTTTGAATCAGCCTGGAATTGGACTCCTTTCTTGCCTGCGTGCATCACCTGCCCAGGGTGCTATAAAGGTTGTCGTTTGAAGTTTGATTTAAGTTTTTTTTTTTTTTTTTGACAAACGGCCACTACAAGTAAAAAACCCGTCCATTGATTAAAGAAAGAAGAAGAACTTTCCTTGGAATTCGCTTCGGATATTATTGGGATACCCGATGGAAAATCAGCATGGATTGTTTTATTCACCATTCATGGATTATCTGCTGGCATGAGACAGAGGCCTGGCCCGAGCTAAGAAATCTCCAGTTGGTATGTACTGCTAGAAATGCCGTATAGGAAAACGGTTTCATGAAAAGTTACATGAACTTAAAACTTGGACTGCTTTCTTTTCTGTGCGCTTTGTTGAACTATCAACGCACCGGGTGGCCTACATTCATAAAAAAGTAAAGCCAGCGCAGTGTGCGCTTGTGTGGATGAAGAGGTTTGTTGGTATAGAACAAAGTTGTTTCAATAAACGTTGCCATCTTTGCTAATCTTGTTGCCCGATTGTGAACATTCACTGATATTATCAACAATTTGGCTATACGTTTGCAGCAAAATGACAGATGTGGAGAGGCCGGAATCAAAGCGGTCAATTAAATTGACTTCTAAAGGAATGTGCTTTTGCATACAAACTTGTCAAGAAAAACGCACTGCAAAAACTAACCAGGCTAAAAAGCTTATGGATAAAATCCGTGCCCTAATAGAATTATGTTTAATTATTATCTTTGTTCATTAAGTGTTATGAAGAAGCACTTGATATTCATGAAACATTTATGGAATTGCCTCTACCAGAAGATAAAATACTCACCACTAAAACTAAAAACTTTGAGGAGAAAATGAAATCATGTCATGCATTTATTGAAGATGTGAAGGAGTGGCTGTCTAAAGCTGGTTATCCATACTCACCGCCAAAAGAACCTATCGACGCAGGATGCGTTGATGATGGAATACAACCTGAAGACAGTATTTCTAACGTCTTAAGTGTAAGAGAAAGTTCTGTAAAATCACGTGCCACCGGCATATCAAAGACTTCTGCAACATCCGCGGCGCGCATTAATGCGGAGGCCGAGAGAGCAGCTCTTCTTAAACGCTCCGAAGCTTTAAAAAGGAAACATCATATAGAAGCGCAGGAGGAAAGGCTTCGTAGAGAAAAAGAGCAATTGGCGCTTGAAACAGATTTGGCAGCTTCAACGGCAAGGCTTCAGGTTTTAGAAATGAACTCATCACAGCGTGGTTCAAGACGATCTGATGGAATGAACTCTTATTTGGAGAGGAGCAAAGCTCAAAGATCCATCGGTTTAGATCCTCTTGCCAAAGCTTTTGTTCCACCTGAAAATGATGTTCTTGCTGTACCTGATCCTGCATCAGTTGTTAGGCCAAGACAAGGATTTGCTGAACGAATGTATGGAAGGCCGTTTGGGCCAGAAGCTCCATATCAAGAAGTACAGACTGCAAATGGACGTCAAATGGGACATATATTAAATTTTCAAACTCAAAGCGGTAACAACCAAAATGACATGGTGGGCATTATGCAAAAACAAAACGAAATCACTGCAATGTTGGTTCAGCAAAATATATCCTCTGTTCTTCCTCCAAGAAATCTGCAAATTTTTGATGGAGACCCTCTTCAGTATAAATCCTTCATTAAAGCTTTTGAAAATGTAGTGGAGAAGAAAACGAATAATCCCAGCGACTGTTTGCATTTCCTTGAACAATACACTAGAGGGCAGCCAAAGGATCTCGTGCATAGTTGTCAACATATACCTCCAGATCAAGGCTATCACAGAGCCAAGAGTCTTCTTGCTCAGCATTTTGGAGATGAATATAAAATTGCATCTGCTTACATGGAAAAAATATCTAACTGGACACCCGTTAAAGGTGAAGATGTAAAGGGATTACAATCATTCTCTCTGTTTCTCCGAGGATGTTCAAACCTAACAGAACAAGTAATGTATATGAGGGAACTGGACTTACCATCTAACATGCGGAGTATCATTTTAAAACTTCCTTACAAACTAAGAGAAAAATGGAGGAACGTTGCATGTGACTTGCAAGAAAGAAGTGGACAGAGAGTTACATTCATTGATCTTGTAAATTTTATTGAGAGACAAGTGAAAATTGCTTTAGATCCAGTTTTTGGAAACATTCAAGATCCTCAACATCCTAACGTGAAGGCCTCCTGTAGCAGCCAGCTACGACAAAGAAGGAAGGGAAGCAGCTACGTTACGAATGTCACTCCTGTGAGGGAAGAAGCTATGGTACGGCCTGCAGAACATAGCACCCCCTCCACTCATTGCTGTCTTTTCTGCCTGCAGAGAAACCACACACTAGGTCAGTGTTCACAGTTTAAAGCCAAGACACACCGGGACAAGATCAACTTCGTTAAGGACAAGGGTATTTGTTTTGGTTGCCTGAAGGTAGGCCATACAAGCAAGGACTGTAGGAGTCGATTGGATTGCCATGTATGTTATCAGAAACACCCCGGGGTCCTTCATATAGAAAGACAGGATAAAGGCACATCTGTAGAACAAGCCAAACATCCTGTGAGCCTTCCAAGTGATTCAACTGTAACCTTTCAGACGTGTGGCCATATTGGGGCCGGTGTGGAAGATGATTCAACCTTCTCTATTGTTGCAGTAAAGGTCAGAAGTAATAAGATCATGCAGACATATGCTTTCCTGGATCCTGGCAGTTCCGGCACATTCTGTACAGAAACCATGGCGAAAAGGTTAAATTTGCGAGGTAAGAAGACAAGCATTTTGTTGAGAACAATGGGCCAACGAAAGGTTGTGAATGCTCATGTTTTGTCAGGTCTTGAAGTGTCTGGCATGGGTGCTGAAGATTTTATAGAGCTTCCTGATGTTTTGACTCAAAGAACTATACCTATGTCTACACTTAATATTCCACGACAAGCAGATATTGATCCATGGCCGTATTTGAAGGATGTAATACTCCATGATATTCATGCAAATGTAGATCTGCTTATTGGAACTGACGCCCCTAAGGTTTTGGAGCCGTGGGAAGTAATAAAATAGCCTAGATGAGGGCCCATACGCTGTCAGAACCAGGGTTGGCTGGGTCATTAATGGTCCTCTTCATGGTGGAAGCTGTAGAGGTAAGAGTGGCTATTCTGCTGTGACAGCAAATCGCATCTCTGTTGAACACCTGCAAGAAATGCTTGTTAAGCAGTATCACCATGACTTTAATGAAAAATCATCAGAAGAGCAGATTGAAATGTCCAGAGAAGATATTAAGTTCATGGATATTGTCAGTAGCACAGCAAAACTAATTGGAGGTCATTACTGCATTGACTTGCCATTCAGAAAGGAAAATGTAACCCTGCCAGACAATCGTTATATAGCAGAGCAGCGCTTATGTAGCCTGAAAAGAAAGTTTGACAGGAACAGTGTTTTTAAGGAGGAATATATCACGTTCCTAAATGAAATAACACAGCGACATGCTGAGCCAGTTCCTCTTGACCAGCTGACACAGAGCAATGGGAAAGTGTGGTATATCCCTCACCACGGGGTGTATCATCCTCAGAAGGGCAAGTTAAGAGTTGTTTTTGACTGTGCAGCCTCCTACAAAGGAACATCGCTCAATAGTCAGCTTTTGCAAGGCCCCGATCTCACCAACAGCCTCATTGGAGTTTTAGTCCGATTTAGGCAGGAGCCTATTGCAATAGTGGCTGATATCCAATCTATGTTTCACCAGGTTCATGTCTCAAATAAGCACGTTAACTTTCTCCGCTTCCTCTGGTGGCCAGATGGTGACACTGCACAGGCTTCGCAGGAATACCGCATGAAGGTACATCTATTTGGAGCTGCATCATCGCCAAGCTGTGCCAATTATGCCTTGAGGAAAACTGCAGATGACAACGCAGAACACTTCCCTCCAGAGGTTGTGAGTACAGGGAAAAACAATTTTTATGTCGATGATTGCCTCCGTTCAATGGCCTCAGAAGAGGAAGCTAGGAAAATGATCCAGGATTTAACTGCACTTTGTCAGAAAGGAGGATTCACTCTGTCAAAGTGGGTCAGCAATAGTCGTGCAGTGTTGCGCTCTGTCAGTGAAGGCCACAGAGCAAAAGACATGATGGAGCTGGATTTGGATACAGATCAACTTCCTGTTGAATGTACATTAGGACGACAGTGGTACGTTGAGACTGACCAATTTGGATTTAAGGCCTCAGCACAAGAGCAACCACAGATGAGAAGAGGAATTCTTTCGGTGGTCAGCTCCCTCTATGACCCATTGGGCTTCCTTGCTCCATTCAGCATGGTGGCTAAGTTGTTACTGCAGGAACTCTGTAAAAGAAATCTTGGATGGGACGAAGATATTCCCCATGTTCTCGCTAAGCAATGGGCTGGCTGGTTGGAAGATCTCCACAAGGTGGCAAAGTTCAAGATTGACCGTTGCATTAAGCCTAATGACTTTGGCAACCCTGTCACTGTACAACTTCTCCACTTCTCTGACGCCAGTGAGGTTGGGTATGGAGCTGTCTCTTACTTAAGACTGGAAAGGGATAATAAAGTGCATGTTGCATTTATGATGGGGAAGGCCAGAGTTGCTCCGCTGAAGCAGACAACAATTCCTCGCCTGGAGCTAACAGCTGCAGTCCTCGCTGTTAAAGTAGACCGCAGAAGGAGTTGCAACTTAGGCTGGAGAAGTCAGTTGTCTGTGACTACATAAAATAATTCAGTGTAACTTTGCAGAAGATTTTTATTAGGCTATGGTAGGGTGATGTTACAGTGGAAAGTAACGTTACCCCATCAGACTGTCCTATGAAATAAACGGGCAGGATGATTTTACAGTGCAAAATACCCCATCAGATTGTCCTACCAGTATGAAATAAACAGTTGGGATGATTTTACAGTGCAAAATACCCCATCAGATTGTCCTACCAGTATGAAATAAACAGTTGGGATGATTTTACAGTGCAAAATACCCCATCAGATTGTCCTACCAGTATGAAATAAACGGGCAGGATGATTTTACAGTGCAAAATACCCCATCAGATTGTCCTACCAGTATGAAATAAATGGGTAGGATGATTTTACGGTGCAAAATACCCCATCAGATTGTCCTACCAGTATGAAATAAACGGGCAGGATGATTTTACAGTGCAAAATACCCCATCAGATTGTCCTACCAGTATGAAATAAACCGGCAGGATGATTTTACAGTGCAAAATACCTCATCAGATTGTCCTACCAGTATGAAATAAACAGTTGGGATGATTTTACAGTGCAAAATACCCCATCAGATTGTCCTACCAGTATGAAATTGTAAGAATTGATAAATTAGGAAATTCCAGACAGTCTGTTTTGGGGGTGACCAGGCCCTGAGAGAACAAAAGGACCTCTCTGGAGATTAGCATTTGAACTGGCTCTCATGCACCATTGAGACGAAAGTCTCACCCCCGAGTCATCTAATCTACATCTCCTTCCCTCTCCCTTCACCCCCTTTCTCTCATGCTCAGGTGACTACCTGATTTCACCCAAGAAAATGTATAGTTTAATGTGAATGATTATCACAGAGTATATTCATGTTTGGTATCGTTTAAAATGTCACAGTGCGACTGGTACAATTCTCTCATCTCAGAATAAGTAAAACACAAGATAATAAGGTTTTTGAAGGTTTATGGATAACTAGCATACAGAGCACGTGATAACCTTCCCCGTGTATTGGCGGACCGGCAGATTGGACCAATATATCGGGCCTTACAAAGTGGTGACCTCGACGTGATCTCGCAACACAGACGAGAAACGTCCTTTCCAGCAAGTATTGGGATTTTAAAATCAACAAGAGGTTTGAACATATTCTCTTTCTTCTGCAGTTGTGGTAAGTCAATTTTCTTTGCATTTTTAGAAGTGTTGAAGAAATGTTTGATGTGGCAGCCAGATGAAGAATGAAAAACCTTGTGTATTAGATTTTAAAGATCGCCTTGTTTTTGCCTAAGCAACAAGAAACGAAACCTAAGGTGAGAATAGCATCTTCCAAATAATTAATAACTCGATGAAGAGCTGAAAATGTAAAGCCTAAAAGTTTAAAAAATCAGCCGCATGTTTTCCGGCCATTGTTGTATGGGGTTAAAACTAACCAGCAACATGTGAAAAGAATGAGCAAACAACAGAGAAAGAAAAATCTAAGTTTGTAAACGATCGGAAAACACGTGATTTTATAAATAAAAAGGCAGATCGATGCATTGTTTATGGAAGGAAAATTTTGGGAAAACAGGATGATATGATTTACAGGCTAAAACTCAAATATCAAGGTAGTGCTAAATGCTATTGTCCATGTTGCTTTCAAAACGCTCAAGGCTATGCTAAATGCTAAAGCCATGCTGCGCTCAAGGCTAATGCTAAATGCTATTGTCCATGTTGCTTTCAAAACGCTCAAGGCTACGCTAAATGCTAAAGCCATGCTACATTCAAGGCTAATGCTAAATGCTAAAACTTTAACACCGATGGGATTAAAAAGTATGCAATAATTCTGTGAATTTTCAAATTTGTAGTTGTGATTAACACATTGTGCTAGAACACACTTTATAGTTGTTTGTGCTACGAAAATGTGCACATAGGCTAGTTGAGTTTATTCTTTAAAAACACAAGATTGCTTTACTGTAAGTGTTGTAGAAAACACTTAGGTAAAAAAGGTTGTAGATGCCATGCATGCTAGGCCACGTGTCTTGTGTAAACTGGATTAAATATCAAGTGTGTTTGTTGAATTTGTTTGTCTCCTAACAGGAGCATAGGATTGCCATGTGGCCACAATGTAAATCATAAGACAAACAAATCGGAAAATCAAACGAATGCATCTCATTAATCCTGAAACAAAAACCTTTTTATATTTAAGGCGTCAGAGAACTAAATATTGTTATGTTTGAATGTATTCTGAATTACTCTGAGATTTGTTTTTTCCAAAGTAGATTAACGGATTCGTATATTACCACAAGATTGCGTCAGAGATTGGCGACAGCTAATAACTGATATCAGGGAGTGTGCGGGCGACTTGGATGAGAGGATGGGTTAGTCCGACTAGGATCAGCTTTACGCTGGTTGATTAACCTAGCTTGGACGCTTCCGATGACTTCTGTTCTAATTTAATAGTTTTGAAAAACGGTTGAATTAAGTTCCTGAAGGGCATCCAAGGGGGCTATTGTATATATCTTTGATTGTTGCGCGTGTACGGCAAAATCCATAGATATTTAGCCAACTGCCTCAGCTTCTGATCTTCGGGACTGACCACTTGTGTCGTGCATCCTTGGGAAGGACTGCAAAGCGATATAGTTTTCCTTATCTATAAACGGAAAAATATAAAGTAAGAGTAAATAGAATAACCAAACGTTAAAATGGCCATTTAAAAAGACTAATGAGAAGAAAATGTATTTGAAACCTAGCAAAGAAAAAAGAGAAACAGCAAATGTACATCTTATCAGCCCTGAGCCAGAAAAGCCTTTTTCATATTCAAATGTATTGACATGAGAACAAGTAGAGATTTGACCATGCGTTAAGTTGTTCCAGAGACTCTTCAGAGACTGAAAACAATATAATTTGACTTGTATTGTTAAAGAATATAATTATATTATAACTTGAATTATAATAAACAGTATATTACACTCACAGAGTAGGATAATAATTGGAGAAGTGTGACTTTCGTCATGAAAACTGAATTTCTGAAACAGAATTTCATTTGTGTGCTACCCAGTGCCAAAAGGGGCGGAGTATGCCTTTATTTTTCACCGTTAGAAAACACGGCTAGAATTGTGGCACAGGTAATAGCAAACCAAATTGTGCAACAACTAAAATGTAATCTAATCAGAGAAGTAAATTTACAATTAGGGTGTGAAATGCTAAACAGCAGACAGAAGTACCACAGTTTTTTGCAGGTCAAAAAATATCTGCACTAACTAAAATGTGTGAACGACACCATAAACAGCAAATGCTAACCAGACAACCCAGAGATCTGGCTGTAATGAGAGAAAGCAATGAGCATTGCACATGCAGCAGACTAAAGGCTGAACTGAAAGAGCAGCTTCAGGTGTCACAACACACTGAGACAACAGCAACAATTCAGACTTGGTCAATGAAACTCGGTTTCATGTGACATCTGGAATTAAAAATTGCAACTGACATGATAATGGAACAAGTAAAAGAATTCCACACGTCTGAATTTAATGTTTTTGAAATATTGGAATTGTCTGTGGTTCGCTCTCCTCTGTTTTCTGTCTCAGGCTTACTTCCGCAAATTTCTCAGAAGATGGATGCCAGGAGCCCACCTGGAGCAAATCCAGGACAGCGGAATTGTTAGAACATAACCTGAGACTCGGGAGATGGGTGAAAAGACATTACAAAAGGCCTTTTCACACGTCACACTATCACATTAATGCATAAATATGGCCTCCCAGTTTAGAACTGGATCGAAATTTGCAACACAATTGTTATAGATTAGACCCCACCCATCTCCTAGACATAAACACTGAACACTACACATCATACGAAGATGTGTCATTTTCACACAAACAGATTCAGATAGCTTCACACACATAGGATGGTCATGACAGTCTAAAAGAGACACACATAGCATACACTATTCACAACACACTGCCAACTCCTTGGAAAACACTGAAATATACATATGAAAGACTACAGTCACAAGTCAATGATGCAAAGTATAAAGCAGAGACAGACCTGCTATAAAATTTCAAAATGTTCAAACTTTCTGATTGTTATTGAGGTGGTTGGAAAATCAGAGGGCCCCTGATTTCTCAACTTACCACTAATAACAGAAATCTCACTGTGAGCACTTCAATCAATTACAAAATTTACAATTTAACCCTGTCATCGACTGTGACTTAGCCAATCTCACACACACACACACACACACACACACACACACACACACACACACACACACACACAACACTGTTGCAAGGAATGAACAATCTCCATTCTTGTATGCCTAAACATGTTCCAAGTCACTTCTTAGATCTGCATTGGTGGCTTGCACTGGAAGATTCATGAACAAACAAAGTGATTATTCCTAATGATATTAGGAATTGAATGTGATTGATTATTATTGCTGGTATTACAAGATTAATTGATGCATACCATTGATTTTATTATTTAGGTTACACCGACCTCTTGCTGCATTTCCTTTGAATAATTCAGATCAAGAATATTAAAATTCCACTACCATTTAACATCACAGTGGTAGTGAAGAATTGGATATTTAAAACAAGACCATCCTACATGACCTTGAGAAACACTTGAGACTAGATGTACCATTCGCACTCGCTGACATGAACATGATATTTTATATTAGACATGATATGATTTTGTTTTGTTGCATTATGTGTTCCCATGCATTTCCATACGACTTCAAGTTCATAAGTGCTCAATCGTGAAGTGGACATTTAAGATGCTTTTCAGGTGTCTCAGGCTTTTCACACAAAGCAGTGTGAACCAAGGAGAAGCCCTTCATCCACTGAGGTCTGCCCAGACAACCGTACCGCTGGAGGTGACAGGATTAGTCAAGAAGGGTCAGATCATCATCGTGGAGAAGGTGCCAGAGAAGCAGAAGTTTCTCCATGGAGGAGTGACACATCAACTGAACAAGTCACAAAGGTCCAGATTGACTCTGCTCACGTCCCAGGATTACAGGAAGAGAACCTGAATGCATTCATCCACCTGCTGGACTCAAGCAACATACACCTGGTGAGACCAGGTGTTCTGCAGGTGAACACAGCCCTCTGCAAGCTTCTACAGATGCTAACATTGAAAAGACAATTTTCGGGTGAACATCTCAAGAATGACAACAGACGTTTATCAGTGACTCCATAGGAGCTCATTTGAATTTGACCCACGGAGTCAAGGAGGGAAAACTGTAAGAATTGATAAATTAGGAAATTCCAGACAGTCTGTTTTGGGGGTGACCAGGCCCTGAGAGAACAAAAGGACCTCTCTGGAGATTAGCATTTGAACTGGCTCTCATGCACCATCGAGACGAAAGTCTCACCCCCGAGTCATCTAATCTACATCTCCTTCCCTCTCCCTCACCCCCTTTCTCTCATGCTCAGGTGACTACCTGATTTCACCCAAGAAAATGTATAGTTTAATGTGAATGATTATCACAGAGTATATTCATGTTTGGTATCGTTTAAAATGTCACAGTGCGACTGGTACAATTCTCTCATCTCAGAATAAGTAAAACACAAGATAATAAGGTTTTTGAAGGTTTATGGATAACTAGCATACAAGGAGGGGTTGGTCTCTCAAGCAAATGGTCACACCCCCCCAAGAGGTGCTACAGTGTACCTCCGAATGCAAATTGACTATTGTTAGCACATGTTTACATGTGAAAGAGGTCTGGCTATTTAATGGAGTACAGCAGGGAGATCGGGGCCTTTTCTGTACTTCAGATCGGTCCGTGAGGCTGGGAGTGAGAGCTCTCAGCCTCATGTATTGCTTAATGTTGGGTATGCATCTCTTTCCTTTATTCCAGAGAATTTGATGTTTTGTATCGATTATCTTTGAATTGATTATGAAATTGGCATGATACATTTACCTGACATAATAAATTGTTACATGTGATTATTCTAAATGATCTTGACGTTGTTCATTTAATGGTTAAAAGGAATAGTCAAACATTCGCTCACTTTTAGTGAGGCACAGATATTATTAAAACCTTTTCATTTATGGAGTCAGATGAAATAAACGAGAGAATACATAACTAAATGTATTGTAAATTTAACCAACCAATACTCTGCATGAGTGAGGACAGAGCACGTGATAACCTTCCCCGTGTATTGGCGGACCGGCAGATTGGACCAATATATCGGGCCTTACAAAATAAATGGGTAGGATGATTTTACGGTGCAAAATACCCCATCAGATTGTCCTACCAGTATGAAATAAACGGGCAGGATGATTTTACAGTGCAAAATACCCCATCAGATTGTCCTACCAGTATGAAATAAATGGGTAGGATGATTTTACGGTGCAAAATACCCCATCAGATTGTCCTACCAGTATGAAATAAACGGGTAGGATGATTTTACAGTGCAAAATACCCCATCAGATTGTCCTACCAGTATGAAATAAACGGGTAGGATGATTTTACAGTGCAAAATACCTCATCAGATTGTCCTACCAGTATGGAATAAACAGGCAGGATGATTTGTAAGTTTTTAATCTGTAGTCCCTGGACAGACGTTACAAACTTACCCAAAAACAGATGATAATGTAAAGTGATTATGTAAATTGAAATAAGATTAGTTATTGAGATAATTTATAATCAAGCAGAACAATATAGAAAAGAGATAATTAATCAAATTAATTTCAAAAATTCAAAATCGTTCAACAGAGGCACAATACAAAACATGTAAAATAATAAACTTAGTTATTAATATAAATATGAACTAAATAAGACCACATTGTGCTGCAGACTGTTATCAATGCAAACCACACATTTTTTGCACATGAACACATTTAGGCTGTTGAAGTTGCAACATTTAAAATGTGCCCATCTATATATGTTTTTGTGTATAATTGTCACCACCTTTCACCCCACTAGCGACGGCCCTGTTTGTAACATCTGTCCAGGAACTAAAGATTAGACTGTCAAATCATCCTATGTGTTTATTTCGCAATGGACAGTCTGAGGTAACGTTACCATGGCCAGAATCTGCGGCAACGTTTCACTGAATTATTCTATGCAGTCACACACAGACGCACAGCAGGAGTTTACGATGTGGAAGGATGGACCGATAGATATGGCTATAATTTTGCGCTACTGTAGGGAAATCTGACAAGGTAGGGCAGATTGACAGGACAGCCGACCTTTGGACCCGGAAACAGTTAGTATTCTCCGAGAGGGGTTACGTCACGACGCTCCACAGGAGTCGCTTAGCAACACCATCAAACAAACAAAGTTTAATACGGTTTACGCGCGTTATCCACATAACGTTACAAACAATAGAAGAATATGGAAAGCATGTTAAATTACAGTCAGAACCCTTAGCACAGCGCTGCTATGTTAACTTACTCTCTGAGGATGAGGAAAACGCCGGCGGCAATCCAACAGACGCGCCTGCGCAGGACACGACAGGTAACGAATACAAATCAAAATATCACATATCACATGCAGAAATAACAGTCCCACTGTCCCAGGTACGCTAGTCTAAAAGACGATGGACCAAATCATATGCTGAGAGTGTCACATCTCCATCTTCAAGTGGACGATCACTTCTCTGAGTTCGACTCATTTTCCACAACTGAGGGCTTGTGGCTCAGACACTGTGGTGTCGAAGACTGCTTCATCACAGGCTCTGTGAAAGGGAAGAAGAACTGATGTAAAATTAACCAATTATTAACATTTTTGTATCCAAATTTAAATATAAGTATAATAATATGCATAGAAATGCTTCAGATTTCCGTTGACTTCTCAGTTTACCTTTCAAAGCTTTGGCTATATCCTTAAAAAGCAGTAGCCTATACCAATTATTGCACCATGCTTTCACTAAAGTAAACTAAAAAAAATAGTGTTTAGTTAGGCTACCAAATGTTCTGACAATCACAAACATGAACTTACATGCAAAACCTGCTAATTATTAATATGTGTCAATGTCGGCCTGTGTCCTGATCTTCACACTGGTTGGTTCCTCGCCTGATCTCCACAGGTGTGTTCAGTCATAAGCAGTTCAGTCTCTCATGCTGTTGTGTGTTTTCCAGGATCCTTTGAATCTTTTTATGAAGTGGGAAGGAAACTGGCATCTAAACGCCATGGCATTGTCTATGAAGGATTTCGAAGATCAGATTACACAGATGTATGTTGCTCTTTCTGGATACAGCAAACTTTTTGCCTCTTGTTTCCTTCTGTCTGTTTTATTCTGACATGTTTTAAAAAAGATTGTAGATTATCATGTAAACAACAAAAATGAGTCAGTTCACTTACGTTTGCAAATATTTTCTTTATTTTTAAGGTGATCATCAAATATGTAAAGAAGGGCCAGTTTGATTTCGACGTAAGTTGACCTGATTTTGTTCTTCATGAAAATGACTATTATGTAGACAGCATAAGATAAAACTGAAATAGACAATCAAAGAAGCATCAGTTGTAAAGTACATGTAAAAGTTCATTGTTTTTCTTCTTGAATTTCGTTCACTCTTTAGTAAGGAGGTTTGAGGTTAGGAGTCAACTAACCCTTTGGTCAATCTCTTCTTTCAGATTGGGAATCCCAAACCTTGTTGTCGAGAGGCAGCTTTAATGCTGATGATGGAACATAGCAACCGTGTCTTAAAGTTATATGATTGGATAAGCATGGAAGATCACGACATCCTAATTATGGAATATTCAATATTCCACCAAACCTTGTGTGATCACGTCAAACTATACAAAGAGGTAATGGGTGAAGCAAAAGCACAAGACATGAAGAAACTCATCGCTGCGTTACAACACTGCAGTGCACAGGATATTTATTATAAACACTTCAGCCTGAGAAAGGCAGTCATCGACCCATCCAACGGGCAGATCAAGTTAGCCGGCTTTCACGGAGCACTGCACATCCGAGAAACACGTGAGCTTGCTTTTTGTCACAAGTCACTGATTTATTATGCACAAGATATGAAAATAAGGGCTTTTTACTGAAAACTGAAAACTTACTGCTTACAGGAAAAGGCGATAGTAAATCAATAGAAGAGAGGAGAATTCACGCTTTAATGGCAACAAACAAAGGTTTATACAGAGTGCTGAAGGAGATGGTCGGAGGAGATTGTCTTCTGAAACTTTGGCTTCCTAGGAAAAATACACAGTTGTCCAAAGGTGAGACCAAAAACAAGAACGAAATGGAAATAGCACTGCTTGAAAACATGTAAAGCTCTTACACAATAAAATTACCTTGATGACAAACAAGCAAAGTGTAAAACACAGCGGATTGACAGTGAATGTTTAGCCATGAATAAATGTTCCCTTTCGAAAGCTACAGTCGATGTTGCGCTGCTTAACGCTTTGGGAACGTCTTTAAACGTGACCAGCAGTGAATATAGTGTGTAAACACGTCAATAGAATTGACCCGGAGGTAATATAGCCTCGGTCGGCGACGTCATCGGCGCACACCCGCGACACGAGGCTATAAATAGATGAGCCACAGGTGCATCGTCAGGTCTTTTGTTTTCAGACCACTCTGTGTATGTGTGTCAAGCAATCTCTCTCTCTACAAAACTCGCTTCAGATCTTTGTTAGGAGTTAGTGTTCAAAACTGGCAGTGTGCAGATTTCTCTCTTTCTCATCTCAACATACAAGTGAAAGGAGTTCAAGTTAAAAGAAGTCAGCTGATTTAAAAGTGTTCATGTTCTCGTCCTATGTCAGAACTGGATACACACAATTACTGCTTTGTTTGTTTGGGGAAAGAACATGCTGCCCTTGCATTTGAGCATGGTGATTGCGAGCACAGTGGAATGTTCACAGTTAAAGTGATTCGCGTTCGCTTTGCTTATTTCAAGTGCCCACAATGGACAATGATTTCGTCATGGAGGATCTCACTCCACCAAAGGGGTCGCCTCCATCTATTTATAGCCTCGTGTCGCGGGTGTGCGCCGATGACGTCGCCAACCGAGGCTATATTACCTCCGGGTCAATTCTAATAACGTGTTTACACACTATATTCACAGCTGGTCACGTTTAAAGACATTCCCAATGTGCTAAGCAGCGACTGTAGCTTTCTCAGGGAACAAGGTTACAGTTAAGTAACCGGAAATGTTCTTGGGCATCCAGAGAATGCCATAGTAACAGCAACACTACTGTACATAAACTACATATCTCAAAACCAAACAGGACTAATCAGCTCTCTTCTGGAAACTTTTACAGAATGCCTGGATCTACTTCAGAAACTTCGTGACAGAGAGTCAGGGATCTCCTTACAGAACATTTTAGACCATGACTGGTTTAAAAAAAAACTACAGCCGAAATTCTGAGTCTCTAGTTATTACCTCTCTGAATCATTGTTCTGAATCATCAATTCAGCCTGATGTTTCTGATGTCACGCAACATGCAGAAAGTAAACATCATGCACACTTTCCCTGAAGGAATGGATCGCAGCAATAGGGATGTGTAAATAACAGTGGGACACATGGGGGTGTGCGATATCACAATATTCAATCGTGGACGATTAAAATGTCTCCACGATCTGCTTTTGAAGAAATGCTGTAGAGTATTGTGTTACTTGCGCACATTCTATCAGCTGCAGTTCTGTTACATTCACATCACATGCTCTCTATACACTCACGGGACACTGTCATTCACAAAAGTTGCCAAAAGTTTACCTTCTGTCTGTCGTCACTATACAGAACTCTATGAGTTACACTCAACATGAGATTAGAAGAAGCCCAACACAACTTACATTGAGCAGAGTTCAATAAAAAACTCACAGACTTATTTACAGCAATAAAGCAACCTGTGAGTATTAGTGGGCATGTTGTGTATTCATAATTGTGGTTTATTTAAACCTAGGGTATTCCCCATGAACGTGTCTATTGTGCTCATGCTAACATGCTCTCTCTTCACCTCTGTTGCAAAGATTTGAGGAAATTTGAAGTTGTGCAAAATATTGTATGCTAGGACAACTAGGACAAGTGACTTGCAGCTTAACCAAAAAATACGAAACCAAACACTACGTTTTCTATTAAATAGTCTCTACCCCCCACCCCGCCAAATAAAAATCTAAATTCTGTCATGATTACTCACCCTTAAGTAGTTCCAAACCATTTAAGACTTTTGTTCATCTTCGAAAGAAAAACTGACATATTTTAATGAAACCTGAGAGATTTACATCCCTCCGATAAACGATTCACCAGATCTTTTTCACGTTTCAGAAAGTTAAATCGCAAAAAACATCACCTAATCCATATGAGTCGCACGGTTTCCTCCTAGTCCTCTACAGGGACACGATCGCTCTATATATTATAACAGTTTAAATTTAGACTTCTAAATCTAATCACATTCAAGTAGCATACACACGCACAGCATATATCTGATAAACAGAAGCTCTGAGTGAGGCACGAGGCGAGCTCATTATCAAGAACCAATCACAACCATTCAACGGCTCTGGAACCAATCAGGATAATCAGGAAAATTCACAATAGGGTCACTCACTTTAAAAGGAAAGTTCACCCAAAAATTTTAATTCTGTATTCATTTCCTTCTTGGGCTGAACACAAAATACGATATTTTGAGTAATGTGGCAAGGCAAGTTTATTTATATAGCACATTTCATACACAATGGCAATTCAAAGTGCTTTACATAGAAGAAATTAAAATAATAAAAAAAAATAAGAATAATTAAAACAGTTTAGAAAAATAAAATGCAGTACAGTACAAACAGTCGGACGAACATTGGCACAGTGCTCATTCAGTAAATGCATGGCTAAACAGAAGTGTTTTGAGTATGGATTTGAAAGTGACTATTGTAGGAGCACATCTGATCTCCTCTGGAAGCTGGTTCCAGCTGAGGCTGGCATAATAGCTAAAAGCGGACTCGCCATGCTTAGGCCGTGTGTCCACCAAAGCGTTTTTTTCACGCGGCTGGCGTGTTTTTTCAATTGATTTGAATGGGAGCGCCGCGTTTTTAAAACGCCATGGGCGTAACGAGGCGCGAGGCAAAACGCCCACGGCGTCCACAACTAGGCGTTTTCAGCAGAGCGCCTAGCGTTTTCAGCTGCCTAAAAATGCTTTGGTGGACACACGGCCTTAGAGTGAACCCTTGGTATTTCTAGCTGATATGATTCTAATGATCTGAGTGATCTGTTGGGTTTGTCTTCAGTGAGCATATCTGCAATATATTGAGGTCCTAGGCCATTGAATGATTTAAATACCAGTAATAATACTTTAAAATCAATCCTAAATTTAACTGGCAGCCAGTGTAAAGACCTGAGGACTGGTGTGATATGGTCATATTTTCTGGTTCTGCTCAGCGTTCTGTATGAGCTGCAACTGTCTTATGGTCTTTTTTTGGGAAGGCCAGTGAGGAGTCCATTACAATAATCCACCCTGCTGGTGATGAAAGCATGCACAAGTTTCTCTAAGTCTTGTCTGGAAACAAAGCATCTAATTCTTGCAATATTTTTCAGATGATAGTATGCTGATTTAGTTATTGCTTTGACATGACTACTGAAACTAAGGTCTGACTCTAGTGTCACACCAAGATTCCTGACTTGATTTTTAGTTGTTTGACCCCTAGAGTGAAGGTATACCTGAACCATTTTAGGACTATCCCAGAAAGCCCCACCCAGTTTTCCAGCCTGTCCAGAAGTATGTTATGATCGACAGTGTCAAATGCAGCACTGAGGTCGAGTAGTACCAGCACTGATAATTTGCCTGAATCAGTATTTAAGCGAATGTCGTTTATTATCTTTATGAGTGCTGTCTCCGTGCTGTGGTGCGGTCGGAAACCAGATTGAAAATTGTCAAAGGATCCATTCGAGCATAAGAATTTGTCAGCTGATTGAAGACAACTTTTTTCAATGATCTTGCCTATGAAAGGAAGATTTGAGATCGGTCTATAATTGCTTAATATGGTCTTATCCAGATTGCTATTTTTCAGGAGGGGAAAAAATTGCTCTTTTTCTTGACTACTGCAGTTTTCAGGAAGATTGGAAAACTCCCAGAGAGAAGTGAGGCATTTACCACTTCTAGAAGATCTGCTTCTAAACTGTTTAACACACTTTTGAAAAATGATGTGGGAAGTGTGTCAAGAGCGCAGGTTGATGTTTTAAGGTGCTGAACGGTTTCTTCCAAAATTTTGCCATCAATTTCTTTGAGATCAGACATAGTAACTACTTTCTCAGGTGGTCTGATCTGACTGACCCCAGAGCAACTCAAGGATGTGCTGATCACCTTTCTGATAATATTGATTTTCTCAGAGAAGAAGGAAGCAAACTCACTGCACTTGTTGTCTGAGAGCATTTCACTGGGAATCTGGCTTGGGGGGTTTGTCAGTCTCTCTACAGTAGCAAAAAGAGTGCGTGTGCTGTTTAAATTGCTGTTTATAATATTTGAGAAGAAAGTCTGTCTAGCTTTGCCTAGTTCCATATTGAAAGCATGCAGGCTGTCTTTGTAGATGTTATAATGGACTATTTGTCTTCCGCCACATGCGCTCTGCTTTTCTGCATTGTCTTTTCATATTTTGCACTGCTGTTGAGTTTCTCCAAGGTGCTTTTTGTCTGCCACTCTTCTTCCTGACTTTAACAGGAGCAATATCATCAATTACACCTTTAACTTTTGAGTTAAAAGAATCAAGGAGAAAATCAACAGAGTCTGCAGATATGCTTGGTGTTAAGGATATAGCCTTCATAAATAGTACACTGGTGTTCTCATTTAAGCATCTCTTCTTGACAGACACAGATCTAGCTTCAGTGGCAGGAGAGATCAATATATCAAAGAAAATACAGAAATGATCAGACAGTGCTACATCCTTAAAAACAATCGATGAAATGTTTAGACCCTTACTGATAAGTAAATCTAGAGTGTGTCCACGATTGTGTGTGGGTCCATGTACATGCTGAGTCAGATCAAAAGTTTTTAAAACAGTTTTGATTTATTTTGCCATATTGTTTTCTGCACTATCTATGTGGATGTTAAAATCTCCAGCAATGGCAAAACAATCAAACTCTGAGGTGATTGTTGATAACAGTTCTGTAAAGTCCTCAGCAAAGGCTGGAGAGTATTTTGGAGGCCTGTAAATAATAAGTAAAATGCGTGGAGCACCTTTCAACACAATACCCAGATATTCGAAAGAAGGGTAATTCCCAAATGATATTTGCTTACATTGATAGATATCTTTAAAAAGAGCAGCTAGACCCCCACCTCTCTTAACAGCTCTGCAGACACTCATAAAAGTAAAGTTAAGAGGGGCTGCTTCATTGAGGACTGTTGTGTATTATTAAAAATATTAAATATTAGAAAGCATTTTGTATTATCCATCATTATCCATTTTTAAAAATCGTTAAAATACTGTTAACCTAACCCCTCATTATATAGGCCTACTAGATATTCATTTTAGAATAAGTGATTCGTTTTGCTACTGTTGGTCCTTTCTATTCATTGTCAACAGTTTTCTATAAATATGCAACCCTCAACAAACCACCTGTCTGGTCTTCATTTTCACCGCTTCTGCATAGCCACGTGAACCAGAATTATCCCTACAATGTTTGATCTGTAGAGAGGTAAAGGGAAGGGAAGGAGGCCTTCTCAGGGGAGAGACTAGTGACAGTTCAGGACTGCGCTGTCGTCATGTCCAGGCGAAGGTCCTTCATCAGATCTGGATTGCGGTAAACCTCGGGATAAACAGAGAGAATATTGCTGATTACTTACAAAGCATTAAATGGTTTAGCGGTACTTGAGCGAGCTCTTAACGCATTATAGTCCTTCACGTCTATTGCGATCTCAAACTTCCGGCCAGTTGATAATACCCTGAATATCAAAATCAACTGCTGGCGGTAGATCCTTCTCCTATTTAGCACCAACACTCTGGAACAGTCTTCCTACCGTTGTCCGGGAAGCAGACACACTTTGTCAGTTCAAAGCTACACTAAAAACACATCTCTTTGACCTAGCATTCACATAATACATTCTAGACTTCTATAATTCAATGTTAGGCTGCGTAGATCAGGTCAGCCGGAACCAGGGAACACTTCCCATGAAATCCTGATGTAAATGCGAAATACCTCTAGTTTTGTTTTCTTCCCATTTGCGCTCCATTTTTCTGGCTGCTCTCTTAAGGTCCTTTTTTTTTACAGATTTTACAGATACTAGACATGTGACTTTCAAATGAAAGATTGGTATCAAAGAGCACACCCAGGTTCCTAACCGACAACGAGGACTTGACAGAGCAGCCATCAAGTGTCAGACAGTATTCTGAATTTTTACTTGAAGTTTTTTTTTTGTCCAATAATTAGAATCTCAGTTTTTTCAGAATTAAGTAGTAGGAAATTACTAGTCATGCAGTTTTTTATGTCAGCTATGCATTCCGTTAATTTTGTGAATTGTTAAGTTTCGTCAGGGCGTGAAGAAATATAGAGCTGAGTATAGTCGGCATAACAATGAAAGCTAATGCCATGCTTCCTAATGATATCTCCCAAGGGTAGCATGTACAGAGTGAACAGCAGCGGTCCTAGTACTGAGCCTTGTGGTACACCATACTGAACTTGTGATCGATGAGACATCTCTTCATTTACTGCTACAAACTGATAACGGTCAGATAAGTATATTTAAACCATGCTAATGCAATTCCACTAATGCCAACATAATGTTCGAGTAGGGCTGGGCGATATGGCCTAAAAAAAAAATCCCCGATTTTTTCACAAAAAATTCGATTTACGATTTAAACCGATTTTTTTTTCTTCCCCTACTTAAAATCAATCTGCAGATGACAAAGAAATTGTTCAAAACAATTTTTAACTTTATTTTGTTTTGATTTTCCCTTCTGGGATTTGATTTGGATTTTCCCCTTGGGGCTAAAGTGCAATCAGAAACAACAAGCCAAAAAGACAAGATGGCAGGCCCTGCCTTTGTAAACAGAGAAAATGTAACAGAACAGAACAGAACAGAACAGAACATGAAATGGGTGGATTAGGATTGGTGAGGAACGTGAAAAAAAATGTACATCACAATAAAGTGTATTGTGATTGTCAAAACATTTGGTAACTAAACAGAATTTTATTAAGTTTAGTGACAACACAATGTTTACATGGTACAATGACTGGTATGCTACTGTTTTTATTATTGCTTTCACAATTTCAATTCAATTCTTGTGATTTGATTCTGATCTTGATTCAATATCGATTCCTTTGGATAAATACTAGGTACAGTAGATACATGTTAATTTAAAGCCCTGTCAGCTGGTATTATTATTAAAGGTTAAAAATAACATCTCAAATTAAATATTATGCGTTTTTTAAAAATAACAAGTTCAACATTATAATATTTTAATGATATAGGTAAAAATATAATTAATATGTAATATAGTTATCATATTTAGCAAAATACTACTCTCTACAGCAATTATTTTAAAGTCCAACTAACGTGCTATGGTCATTAATGGGCTTTCCAGAGGTAAAAGTAACTTTACGTGACATATTGTCCTCTAGCTGTTAGACCTCTTTCCGCAGTTGAAAAACACAGATCGATCGATTTTATTTCATTTCGGTAAGTTGAACTGTATCTTTCAAATTACCTATTGATCATTCGTGTTTATTTAGTAAAGAGTAACAGATGATCGGTTCACGTGCCGCTTGAACTCTGTCAGCGATCTGTCAAGCGCCAAAACGGTGTTTATTGTTTGAATTTCGTAATTAAATCGACAGAATCTGAGAGCTGAGAATTTGTTTCATAGCAATAGTAACCTTCTCTGTCTTGTCTGTCGGTGTCAGTGTCCTCTTTGCTTCGCGATTTTTCTCTGCGTAAGAAAATGGATGTGTAGCTTGAGAGCGTGTAAAAAGTGACGATTGCGTGAGTCTCACGGTGAATTCGTGAGAGTTGGCAGCTCTGCGGATTCAGTTTATAAGACTGTAGATTGTTTTTTGGCGGGTGTGTTTGTGCTGCCGCGGTCTTGCCGTGTTGTTTGTGTATCTCTATGCCAAACGCGCGGGGGAAGAGCTGAGCCCGTTCGGAGCTACGGGAGCCCAGAGGGGAGCGTCGGCGAATGTTAAAGAGAAAACCGATTTTCATTCTAAAAAATCAACGTAAACTGCACATTCGAATTAATCGATAAAATCGATTTATCGCCCAGCCCTATGTTCGAGTCTATTTAAAAGAACGTTGTGGTCAATGGTGTCAAATGCAGCACTAAGATCGAGTAACACTAATAGAGAGATACAACCATGATCGGATGATAAGAGCAAATCATTTGTGACTCTAATGAGAGCAGTCTCAGTAATATGGTACGGCCATAATCCTGACTGGAAATCCTTGCAGATATAATTTCTTTCTAAAAGTTGGTATTACCTGGGCCTATTACCTTCCGGCCAGTTGATAATACCTAGAATATCAAAATCGACTGCTGGCGGTAGATCCTTCTCCTATTTAGCACCAACACTCTGGAACAGTCTTCCTACCGTTGTCCGGGAAGCAGACACACTTTGTCAGTTCAAAGCTACACTAAAAACACATCTCTTTGACCTAGCATTCACATAATACATTATAGACTTCTATAAATCAATGTTAGGCTGCGTAGATCAGGTCAGCCGGAACCGGGAACACTTCCCATGAAATCCTGATGTACTTGTTACATCATGAGAAGAATGGCATCTACGCTAATTTTAGTGTCTCTGTTTATCCCGAGGTTTTCCCGCAGCCTGCCGGATCCAGGCCGTATCCAGATCTGATGAAGGATCTGCGCCTGGACCCGATGTCAACACAGTGCTGAAGTGCCAACTAGTTTCTCCTTATGGAGGATCCCTTTACCACTCTACAGATAAAGTGTTGTTGGGAAAATTCGGTTCGCTTATCTACCCTGAAGTGATATAATTCCGTATCAAAATGTTAAGGCCAGACAAGTAGTTTTTTAAGGCTTGGTTTGTAGGGAATTACAAACCTGCGCACATATATTCAAACGCGCATACCAATAGACTGAACTCGTAATACGCATGTGCACGCCATCAGCGTTCTCACAGGTTTCACGTTTAAAGTCTGTGTAGAGTTTCCTGTTAAAACGGTGTCGTGTTAGCGGCCCCTAATTTAATAACAAATGATTGTTGCGACCGAAGTGAATCAATCAAAATAACTTTAGCTGGAAAATAACATTATTCAAGAACTGCTATAAAGCCAAAACAATCTCTGTTACTTTAAACTTTCCTTGTATCTCTGTAAAGCCGCTTTGGAACAATCTACATTGTTAAAAGCGCTATATAAATGAAGATGACTTGACTTGACTGGACTGAAAAGGAACACAGTTGTGAGGATACCGCCTTGTCTAGTATCTTTGGCAGAAAAGGAAGATTCGAGATCGGCCTGTAATTGACTAATTCTGTACGATCAAGTTGTGTTTTTTTGACAAGCGGTTTAATCATAGCCAGCTAAAAAAGGTTTTGGTACGTATCCTAATGACAAAGATGAATTACTGATATTGAGAAGAGTATCTGTGACCTCTGGAAGCATCTCTTTCAGTAGCTTAGTCGTTACAAGGGTCTAACATACATGTTGTAGATTTAGATGATTTAACGAGTTTAACGAATTCTTCCTGTCCTATAGCAATAAATGAATCAAATTTTTCTTTAGGGAGACTACAGTGCACTGCCTGATGCGATACTGTTGTAGACGTTTGCATGGTTATAATTTTCTCCCTGATATTATCAATCTTATAGGTGAAGAAGTTCATAAAGTCATTACTGCTGTGCTGCTTGGAAACTTCTGGGCTTGAAGCTTTATTTTTCGTTAGTTTAGCCACTGTTTCAAATAAATAGCTAGGCTTTTGTTTTATTTCTTCTAATAGGCTTGAAAAATAAGCAGATCTAGCAGCTTTTAAGGCCTCTGAGGGCCCTATCTTGCACCCAGCGCAATTGACTTTGTACACCGACGCATGTATCATTCCTATTTTGCACAAGCGCAAAGCGCGTTTTTCCCTCCACAGAAGCACGTCGCTAAACTAGGGAATGAACTTGCGCTCCCTGGGCGGTTCAGCGCAAAAAAGGAGGCGTGTTCAGGCGCAAACGTTCCTTCATGCTATTTTGCAGGTTTAGAAAACAGTTGCGCCACTAACCAGGAAAAAATAGTTTAAAGTCAGTGGCGCGTTGCGCATGTTATTCATATGCTATTTTAAGGGCGCATGCTTGGCCATAATCAATGTAGCGTGTGCACAACACGCATACACTTTGATTGTCTCATCTACACAGAAACAGCAGTTTTCATTTTTGCAAATCATACATTATTACGATAGATAGATAGATAGATAGATAGATAGATATAGATATACAATTTATTATAAAAGCATACATCTAGCTTACACATTTACCCAAATTATCATATGCCTTTTTAACCGAAGTTAATTTGGGTGGGTTTCTCCATCCCCAACGTCCCTGACGAGAGCGTTGCTCTCCTTGGCTGTGAACCGATCCTGGCGCGCACCTGGCAAATCCGCCGTTATGATAGGAATCCGCTTTAGAACAAGCGCGCCTGCTCTTAAAGGGAATGTGAGATGACGCTCTGATTGGTTTATTTCACGTTACGCCCAAACCACACCTATGAATAATGAAGCTACTTCAGACCAACCCATTTTAGATTTGCGCCTGTCGCAAGAGTCATTTATCCCGCCGGGAAAATAGCAACAGCGCCAAGACCCGCCCACAAAGTTACTTGCGCTTTGCGCTTTGACACTTGCGTTTCAGATCGTTAAAATAGGGCCCTCTGTGTTCAATCGAGCTCTCTTTCCAAGAAATGTGAAATACCTCTAGTTTTGTTTTCTTCCCGTTTGCGCTCCATTTTTCTGGCTGCTCTCTTAAGGTCCCTTTTTACAGATTTTACAGATACTAGACATGTGACTTTCAAATGAAAGATTGGTATCAAAGAGCACACCCAGGTTCCTAACCGACAACGAGGACTTGACAGAGCAGCCATCAAGTGTTAGACAGTATTCTGGATTATTACTTGAAGTTTTTTTTGTCCAATAATTAGAATCTCAGTTTTTTAAGAATTAAGTAGTAGGAAATTACTAGTCATGCAGTTTTTTATGTCAGCTATGCATTCCGTTAATTTTGTGAATTGTTACGTTTCGTCAGGGCGTGAAGAAATATAGAGCTGAGTATAGTCGGCATAGCAGTGAAAGCTAATGCCATGCTTCCTAATGATATCTCCCAAGGGTAGCATGTACAGAGTGAACAGCAGCGGTCCTAGTACTGAGCCTTGTGGTACGCCATACTGAACTTGCGATCGATGAGACATCTCTTCATTTACTGCTACAAACTGATAACGGTCAGATAAGTATATTTAAACCATGCTAATGCAATTCCACTAATGCCAACATAATGTTCGAGTCTATTTAAAAGAATGTTGTGGTCAATGGTGTCAAATGCAGCACTAAGATCGAGTAACACTAATATAGAGATACAACCACGATCGGATGATAAGAGCAAATCATTTGTGACTCTAATGAGAGCAGTCTCAGTAATATGGTACGGCCATAATCCTGACTGGAAATCCTTGCAGATATAATTTCTTTCTAAAAGTTGGTATTACCTAGGCCAATTACCTTCCGGTCAGTTGATAATGCCTAGAATATCAAAATCGACTGCTGGCGGTAGATCCTTCTCCTATTTAGCACCAACACTCTGGAACAGTCTTCCTACTGTTGTCCGGGAAGCAGACACACTTTGTCAGTTCAAAGCTACACTTAAAACACATCTCTTTGACCTAGCATTCACATAATACATTATAGACTTCTATAAATCAATGTTAGGCTGCGTAGATCAGGTCAGCCGGAACCGGGAACACTTCCCATGAAATCCTGATGTACTCGTTACATCATGAGAAGAATGGCATCTACGCTAATTTTAGTGTCTCTGTTTATCCCGAGGTTTTCCCGCAGCCTGCCGGATCCAGGCCGTATCCAGATCTGATGAAGGATCTGCGCCTGGACCCGATGTCAACGCAGTGCTGAAGTGCCAACTAGTCTCTCCCTATGGAGGATCCCTTTACCACTCTACAGATAAAGTGTTGTCGGGAAAATTCGGTTCGCTTATCTACCCTGAAGTGATACAATTCTGTATCAAAATGTTAAGGCCTGACAAGTAGTTTAAGGCTTGGTTTGTAGGGAATTACAAACCTGCGCACATATATTCAAACACGCATACCAATAGACTGAACTCGTAATACGCATGTGCACGGCATCAGCGTTCTCACAGGTTTCACGTTTAAAGTCTGTGTAGAGTTTCCTGTTAAAACGGTGCCGTGTTAGCGGCCCCTAATTTAATAACAAATGATTGTTGCGACCGAAGTGAATCAATCAAATTAACTTTAGCTGGAAAATAACATTATTCAAGAACTGCTATAAAGCCAAAACATTCTCTGTTACTTTAAACTTGCCTTGTATCTCTGTAAAGCCGCTTTGGAACAATCTACATTGTTAAAAGTGCTATATAAATGAAGATGACCTGACTTGACTGGACTGAAAAGGAACACAGTTGTGAGGATACCGCCTTGTCTAGTATCTTTGGCAGAAAAGGAAGATTCGAGATCGGCCTGTAATTGACTAATTCTGTACGATCAAGTTGCGTTTTTTTAACAAACGGTTTAATCATAGCCAGCTAAAAAAGGTTTTGGTACGTATCCTAATGACAAAGATGAATTACTGATATTGAGAAGAGTATCTGTGACCTCTGGAAGCATCTCTTTCAGTAGCTTAGTCGTTACAAAGGTCTAACATACAAGTTGTAGATTTAGATGAGTTATCGAGTTTAACGAATTCTTCCTGTCCTATAGCAATGAATGAATAGAATTTTTCCTCAGGGAGACTACAATGCACTGCCTGATGCGATACTGTTTTAGACGTTTGCATGGTAATAATTTTCTCCCTGATATTATCAATCTTATAGGTGAAGAAGTTCATAAAGTCATTACTGCTGTGCTGCTTGGAAACTTCTGGGCTTGAAGCTTTATTTTTCGTTAGTTTAGCCACTGTTTCAATTAAATAGCTAGGCTTTTTTTTTTTTTTTTCTAATAGGGTTGAAAAATAAGCAGATCTAGCAGCTTTTAAGGCCTCTCTGTGTTCAATCGAGCTCTCTTTCCAAGAAATGCGAAATACCTCTAGTTTTGTTTTCTTCCCGTTTGCGCTTCAATTTTCTGGCTGCTCTCTTAACCCCCTGAGGTCGGCTATCGCGCCGGCGCGATAGGCTCGTTTTTTTCCTTATCAGTGAAAACAAATAAATAAAATAAAATATTACTTTTTATCTTATATGCTTGTGTTATACATCAATCGATCCTGTTAAGTGTGTATTATTTTTGTGTATACTCACAATAAAAACAAAGTGTTGTGCTTTTCGCCAAATAAAGAAAAATAAACATGATGCGAGTTCTGCCTTCTCTCTGTCAGTGTAGTCCATTCTGAAACGCGTCCGAAAATGAACCATAACTCAGCGAATACTCAGTCAAACAGACATACAGACACACAGGCATGAAGCTTGAATTCTCTTCTTTTAAATGAAGTAATTTATATAAAAAACAAATATTCTCATCTTGTGAAATCTGCATTAAAAGAGAGCGATTCCAGTCAAGCTAATTAGAGCTCATTCAGATGTAATGTGACTCCGCCCACGGAGAGCGCGCGCTATTCAAACGCAAATGTCTGAGTCAATCCACGCAAACTGTGAACGCCCACATCAGCTCGAGAAAACACATCAGATCATTGTACTTGTTTACACAGTCTCGCAGCGCTGTGAGGAATAATACTATAATGGAAAATTTACCTCAGAAGTACGAGGAGCAACAGATCCGAGGCTATGGAATAATGTAGTACGTTTTTTTTTTCATTCTCAAGTGCTGCGCGTATCTGTGCATGAATGAATGAATGAACGGCAGAGATGCCGCTGTTTACCACAACTGGCAAAAGACAGTTTAAATTTGAATCGTTTCTGTCTGTGAATGTTTCGCCTTTAGCAAACTGTATTGCTATAGGGTACTGAGTAAAAATCGAGTGAAATATGTTGAAATAAAATGTATTTGTATAAGCAACGTATTAAACTGCAAATTAACATTTATATTTCTTATAATAAAAACGAAAGTTACTATGTTACAGACATATGAAAGACAACATTTCATTGATTAGTTTTGGATAGATTATACATTTTTACTGTAAAATATCTGCCACCTCAAATAAGCTTTTGTTTGCCAATTTTTGCTCATATGTTAAATATAGTATGTTTTGTCAAAAATAATCAAATAATATGTTATAGTGTTTATTCCAATGTAGCCTAGGCTATATTCAAGTAATGAATCCTTAACTTTGAAATATGTATGATAAAATGGATACTTTAGTTTTTACAAAGAAAGATTACACTTGAATTGTTGTTGTAATTGTAACCTTTTTAATAAAAAAAAAATACAAGGTAGATGTAAACAAACTAATAAAAGGTAAATATAAGCATTTTCTTTAAAATAATTTTTTATTGTGTTTTATTAGTGACAAATTTGGGGAGAGGATAAATATTCCAAAACTGAAAATACAGTATGAGAATTAACTGCACAATTACTAGACATGTTTTCCTTTTGATATTATAGGCCAATTTGCAAGCACAATTTGTGGAAAAATAAAAAAAACACGAGATGCTTCCAACTGTTGCTCTTGCATTCTTTCTAGTGACACACCTGAATGAATGGCTCATTAAGTATGCGGACCCCATTGTCTCCAGGTGCGAACCACTAAATATGCATGATTGTTGACGCCCACTCCGCATATTGCCTTTCCAGACAGAAAGTGTTTTGCAAAATTTAAATCAATGCATTATGTTATGTGAATGATTAGGCAGGATAATTTTCACATCATTTTGAAGAAAAAACTCTAGGCGATTAGTCTAAAGTCTTATTGACACATATTTAGAATGTGTTTTATGGCCTTATTTCAGAAACTTTAGTTTTTAGTTTTTTCAATAACCATGCATAAAACATTATTCTCTCAAAAATACAAACATGTACATGCATGGTGCTCACATATGATGGTAGCCCTGTTTGTGCTATATATAGTGAATTTACACCTTTGCCATTAATATGTTTATAAGCAACTGAAAAAAGCAAAAATGTCAGGGCATGTCAGAACATCTCAAGGACCCCAAAAACACCTTAGACCCCAGAGGGTTAGGGTCCTTTTTTACAGATTTTACAGATACTAGACATGTGACTTTCAAATGAAAGATTGGTATCAAAGAGCACACCCAGGTTCCTAACCGACAACGAGGACTTGACAGAGCAGCCATCAAGTGTTAGACAGTATTCTGAATTTTTACTTTAAGTTTTTTTTTGTCCAATAATTAGAATCTAAGTTGTTTTTTTGTCCAATAATTAGAATCTCAGTTTTATCAGAATTAAGTAGTAGGAAATTACTAGTCATGCAGTTTTTTATGTCAGCTATGCATTCCGTTAATTTTGTGAATTGGTAAGTTTCGTGAGGGCGTGAAGAAATATAGAGCTGAGTATCGTCGGCTTAACAGTGAAAGCTAATGCCATGCTTCCTAATGATATCTCCCAAGGGTAGCATGTACGGAGTGAACAGCAGGGGTCCTAGTATCTCTAGCCTTGGCTATCGTATATAGACCGCCAGGGCCTTACGCTGATTTCCTTAAAGAGTTTGCAGATTTTCTCTCAGATCTATTGGTCAACGTCGATAAAGCATTAATTGTTGGAGATTTTAACATACACGCAGATAATTCAAATGATGCGTTAGGGGCTGCGTTTACAGATCTATTAAACTCCTTTGGGGTCAAGCAAAACGTCACCGGACCAACTCACCGTCTTAATCATACACTCGATTTAATTATATCATATGGAACCGATCGAACCGATATAGATATCATTCCACAAAGTGATGATGTTACTGACCATTACATGGTAACTTGCATATTACGTACTGCTGTAATATGTCATGCTGCGGCGCGTTATCGACCAGGCAGAACAATCCTTCCATCCACCATAGATAATTTCTCAAATTGCTTATCTGATCTGTCTCAGCTGCTGCCTGAACCCAAACAAACAGATGAACTAGAAGAACTAACTAGCACTATGAGCACTATTCTCTCCAGAACACTGGATATTGTTGCACCCATTAAATGAAAAAAGGTCAGAGAGAAAATTAAAGCACCATGGTACAACAATACTACGCATGTTCTAAAGAGAGAAACCCGTAATTTAGAGCGTAAATGGAAACAAACTAATTTAGAGGTCTTTAGAATCGCATGTAAAGACAGTATTTCACGTTATAAAAAGGCCCTAAAAGCGACCAGGGCTGAGCACCTCCGCAAACTAATAGAAAACAATCCAAGGTTTTTATTTAACACCGTGGCTAGACTAACAAATAAACAGACGTCACCTGAACAAAATATCCCCTTACAGTTTAGTAGTAATGATTTCATGATCTTCTTCACTGAGAAAATAGAAAGCATCAGAACCACAATTGTAAACGTTCAATCGCGCCTTATAATTCAGCCTCAATTATCACCCCGCAAGAACAGTTACAGTGCTTTACAACTATAGGACAAAAAGAGTTAAATAAACTTATCACTTCATCTAAAACAACAACATGTTTATTAGATCCTATACCAACTAAACTACTGAAAGAAGTGTTACCTATAGTGGAAGAGCCTCTCCTCAATATTATCAACTCATCTTTATCTTTAGGTCATGTTCCAAGAACATTTAAATTGGTAGTTATAAAACCACTCATTAAGAAACCACAATTTGACCCATATAATCTAGCAAATTATAGACCCATTTCAAATCTTCCATTTATGTCTAAAATATTAGAAAAAGTTGTGTCCGCTCAACTGGGCTCTTTCTTGCAAGAAAATGACATCTATGAAATGTTTCAGTCTGGATTCAGGCCGCACCATAGCACTGAAACTGTGCTCGTTAAAATCACAAATGATTTACTTTTAGCTTCTGACCAAGGCTGTATCTCAATACTAGTTTTATTTGATCTTAGTGCTGCGTTCGATACTATAGTATAGACCACACAATACTCTTAGATCGACTACAAAATTATACTGGTGTTCAAGGACAAGCATTAAGCTGGTTCAGATCATACTTATCTGACCGCTACCATTTTGTCTATTTAAATGGAGAAAAATCAATCATAACTTCAGTAAACTATGGAGTGCCGCAGGGATCTGTGTTAGGCCCTCTATTATTCTCAATTTATATGCTGCCACTTGGAAATATTATAAGGAAACATGGAATTAGTTTCCATTGTTATGCTGATGACACTCAAATATATATTTCATCACGCTGAAAAACGCTGATGAAAACGCTAAATTATCCAAATTGACAGAGTGTGTTAAAGATATAAAAGACTGGATGACGCGTAATTTTCTTTTATTAAATCCAGACAAGACAGAGGTACTACTTATCAGTTCAAAAACCTCTCACAATACAACTTTAACATAGTAGGATGTCCTGTTACTTTGTCCTCTACAGTAAAAGACCTGGGTGTTATATTAGATTGCAACCTGTCTTTTGAAAATCATATTTTATATGTTACAAATACAGCCTTTTTCCACCTTAGAAACATTGCTAAGCTATGTTATATGCTATCAGTTTCTGATGCAGAAAAGTTAGTTCATGCATTCATGACCTCGAGACTAGATTACTGTAATGCTTTATTAGCTGGTTGTACTGCATCCTCAATAAACAAGCTACAGTTAGTCCAAAATGCAGCCGCTAGAGTTCTTACTAGATCAAGAAAATATGACCATATAACACCAATTTTATCATCACTACATTGGTTACCTATAAAGTCCCGTATTAATTACAAGGTATTGCTACTGACTTATAAAGCCCTAAACGGCTTAGCTCCAGTCTATTTAACGGATCTTCTATCGCCCTATAATCCATCGCGCTCTTTAAGATCACTAAATTTGAGGCTTTTGGTCATACCTAGGATATCCAGATCCACCAAAGGAGGGAGAGCATTTTCACATTTAGCTCCAAAACTCTGGAATAGCCTTCCTGATACTGTTCGTTGCTCAGACTCACTCTCCCAGTTTAAAACTAGATTAAAGATGCATCTTTTCAGCCAGGCATTCATATAATATTTTTAATCTTACAGTTAAATCTTACAGTCTCTAGTTCATAAACGCCAGAGGAGAATTGGCCCCCGACTGAGCCTGGGTTCTCCCAAGTTTTTTTTTTTTTTCTCCATTAGGTCACCTGAGGGAGTTTTAGGTCACCATTAGGTCACTTGATGGAGTTTTAGGTCACCATTAGGTCACTTGATGGAGTTTTTCGGTTCCTTGCCACTGTTGCCTTTGGCTTGCTCAGTTGGGGATATTTAATTTAATTTAATCAATCAATAATACTATTGATCAGCCTTTTCCACTAGAAACAAACATTATTGTATTATTTTAATTTAATACTGTGAAGCTGCTTTGATACAATCTGTATTGTGAAAAGCGCTATACAAATATACTTGACTTGACAATAGATGATAATGGCAAATATTTATTACTACTATCGTTTTCATAAATAAAACTGACCCAATGACAGAAAGAGGACAGTCATACAGGATTATGGATAAGGTTCAAGGGTCATCATTCATTGGTGGTTTGGATGCAAAATCAAAATCTAAATGGTTAAAAAGATATTTAATATTGTACATCACAGGGTTATTTTATTATCTGACTAATAGTGGCAATAGTTTGTTTCAGTTGTTCTACAGTGGATAATTTGACTGTCTGTGTTTTACTGACAGGTTTAATGATTAATGATTCTGACCTTCTCTGGATCAGCTGATGGAGAATAAAGAGCCGCTATAGACACATCACATTCAACAGAATCAACACACACGAACCCATAATGATCATCATACACACATGTTTGTGTAACTTTCCAGAATGATCCAATGCTTCATCCAGAGTCAAACATGGAAAACTTTTGTTTCTTCTTCAAAACTGACATTTATACTGGTGCCCCATTTTACATAATATCTCTAGTTGTTTGTGAATGTGAAATATACAAATAAATATATAAATATGCTTTACATTGTAACAGTCAAACCTGTAAACATGTTTTTTTGGTTGTTGTAATTATGCTACACACCTTGAGGGGGCAACAAGGAGTAATACTCTCAGGTATAAAACGCGTGTAGAGAGTAGAAGTAGTAGATTTGTAATGGAGGAGTAAAGCACAAGGGGGTAATCCATCAGCCGGAAACCGAAGCTTCCCCGGGGCCACCATTGATTAGCAGACCATCACCTGCTGTTAGCATTCCATTGACTCCCACTCATTTTGGCGTCACTTTGACAGCAAATAACTTTACATCTGAGGCGTTTAAAGACTCCATTTGTCCATTATTTATTTCTAAAGAAACACGAAAATGTATAAAAGGCTCCTTTACCTTGTATCTTACATTATGGCCCCGTAGAAGCAGTTTTTGTAAAAATAGGCTAACGATTGCGTCATAACCACACGACTCTCTGTCTCACAGTAGAGAGATTACCGTATGGACGGGAGGAGAAGCTCGCGGGCAATCGGGGGGATGTGGAGGCAAAATGACTAAATAATTCATCAGAATACTTAGCAAAAGTTTTTCCTGCTCCTAGCTCATGGACAGCTCCTACTCACACTCTCCGTCTCTGCAAGTTTCGGAAGAGAATGATTCAGATTTCTCTTGGCACAGCTACTAGAAGACAGATAGGTTGCTCACGTCACACATACGTCGTTAAGCTCAGTTTGAGTCTACACAGTATGCTCAGCCATCAGGAAGTGAGTGCTTCTAATTGACTTCACTTTCTCCATTGAAGTCTATGGGGTCGCTGTGTCCATTTCTTTTACTGTCTATGGTAAAGCATGGCTTGATTCCAAACAATTAATAGTCCTGACTGGGAAACTTTGAGTTTGATGCTCAATCGGAAGTTAGCATTGTTTATTTTCTCTGTTGACTAAATGTTTACTGGTTGATGTATGAATAGTTATTTTCCTAATGTGATTATTTTTTGTAGAAGGACTCCACATTCTGTGGGATTTATCTTTCTGTTTCACATGCCTGTCTAGACCTCTTGTCTGAAAGATGTCTATGAAGTGAGTTTAGGCCACGTTTAGAAGCTGGATTATACCACATATGTGATTTGGTAAAGACATTCTGGTTTGCTGTGATTTGATATCAACACTAAGGTTTGCACTGGGAAGATTTGGGGTTTGCATTCTTGGACCTGAGCTTTCATGGACAATGATTCCTATAGTGTGGTCAATGAACTTTCAACGTCATTATCCTTGTCATCGTCGTCTTCGTTATCATTATCAAAAACAGATAAGACTTTCATTTCTATGTTACTGGTTCTTGAGTGGTTCCATCTATCTATAGGCCTTTATCTAATTTCCTGGTTTCGGAGCGTTCGAAATTGCCAAGCAGTGTACTCGCACTTCCGGTGGTTTCTTAATTAACCTTAGATGAAAAGTATGTCAGTAAACTTAAAGGGCACCTATTATGCAAAATTCACTTTTACATGGTGTTTGAACATAAATGTGTGTTGGCAGTGTGTGAGCAAAACCACCCTAGAATGATAAAAATCCACCCAGTGTTTTTTTTACAATCTCAATAAATCATAAGCACTGTCTCAGAATGAGCTGTTCTCAGATTGCTCTCACTGTGACGTAGAATTGCGCAAGCCCCACCGACGTGGTTTGATTGACACTGTGGTTACCCCGCCCTCGGCGATCTGTACACCATCGCCATTGTTTCAACGACAGCCGGTAATGTCTAAGAAATGTAGGTGTTCTGTTGTGGGATGTAAGAATGGACATAGTAGTCTTCACTGACATCAGAGCCACTGAAAGCACAGCGGATGGATTTTATTTATGAAGAAAAGGCGCCAAATATGTTTGCGCGAATCATTTTCTGACTGACTGTTTAGTGAACGAGGGTCAAAGTTAATCCTCAAGTGTGGATCGTTGCCTACTGTTCGCGATCCAAAGTCACCTCCAGAAGTAAATGTATTTTATGATTTTTGAGCAAATAGTCATTTCAATCGATGTCAGCCAGTTCAACAACAAATGCGTCTTATTGTCGTCTTCATAGGATGTCATAGGATGTCTCAACAAACAACGTCAGACAGTTTTATGTCACGTATTATTTTTTGCAGCAATTACAAATGTAAATAAATTAATACCAGCTCTATCTCCCTGCAGCATATGTTTTCTGGTTCTGTATCTTCTCACATTTGCCACATAAGCACTGTAGCAGCCCGGTTGAATAAAAGAAATTCGCTCTCTCACTGATAAAACAATCTTAAAGAGAGGATATGCTATGTAACATTATACAAATGCATAAATATACATGATGTATACCTTTGTACTCCTTTCCAACCAGGTGCTAAACAACAGACACAAAAATAAAAATAAAATAAAATAAAACCGCGACTAGATGCCTAAATTCACTTAAAGGTGACCTTAAAACTAGAATTCAGATCCGTGAATCCATGACCGCATGGTTCCTGTCTCCGTCTGTCAGCCATCTGTATGCGCGCTCTCTGTGCGCAAGCGATCTGTTCGCCTTTCCGGTAAGCCGCCTTTCAAAATAAAGGTCTCTAAATAACTAAGAGTGCAAAGGAAACTTCCAAAATATAATAAACACAATATTACGAATATTATACTAATATTAAGAAATATAGTTATTACGATAATATCAGAATAATATATTAATACCCAAAACTGAATAAAATAACTGAGGGTTATTTACAAGCACCTGTACGATAAGTAATGTCATGACGCAACAGCACCCCTCGCATAAATATAATCTCGTTTGTACTTAGCAAACGTTATCAACAGTATTTGTGTGTGTGTAGTTTAAAAAAATTGCGCAAACATTATCACAGTTTGTATGTGTGTGTGTGTGTGTTGCACATCCATAATTGCAAAGGGGACGCGATTAAAACTGTATAAGCACATAAATGTATCAAATAACCATTCCGAGACGTCCTGGTCCATTCTCATTCGTGTTTATTCTGATGGAGACTCTTCATCATCTGGGTCTGATTCCGGTTCATACATGTACGGCTGAATGCCATACAGAACAGCGGGTCTCTCACTCTCAGCCATTCTGCTTCTACCGACTGTTTATTGCCATAGGAGTTACGCCCTCATCCAAAAGCAGGGCGGGGATATGCAGCTCATTTACATTTAAGGTGGTACACACCAAAACAGCTCTTTTTAAAACAGGCCCCAAAAATGACATTTTCAAATGGTTATAATAAATTAACTGTGGGGTATTTTGTGCTGAAACTTCACAAATACATTCTGGGGACACCCAAGACCAATATTACATCTTGTAAAAAGGGGCATAATAGGTGCCCTTTAAATAAAATTGCGATATAGACCAGTGTCTGTCAATATTAAACCGCATAAAGACTATTTAAATAGGAATCATGCATGTTCTGCATGTCTCTGTGAATGAATGGCACAGACGCGCTGTTTCATTTACCACACACACACTGAGGCATGCATGACGCTCGCAATGTTTTCAGCCTATATGAGGACATTAATGCACTTCATCAACACCGCCGCTCTGAGAGTCACTTCAGCAGCATTTTAGCTTCATTTGAGAAAAACTATCGTCAATCATAAAACACAGAGAGACTCAAAGGTCTACACGGCAACCCGTCAAAATAAAAGTTTGGTTTAACCTTTGAAGAAAGTTTTGCTTAAATCATTACATTTTAAATAATTGGTTATAACAATTAGATTATTAATTAATTAAACCATTAAAATGGAATCAAGAAAACTAAAAAATAACGCAATAACTGGAAGACGCAGTACACTGCTTCAACAATTTTCCGCGGCTACTTCTGGCTTTCTGTTGTGATGCGATAAAGGCCTATTGAGTAATGTCAAGTTTAATACGTTGCTTATACAAATAGCCTACATTTTATTTCAACATATTTCTGTCTATTTTTACTCAACTCAGAATAGCAATACAGTTTGCTAAAACATCATCATTCATTCACACAGAGACGCAATTTAAATTTAAACTCTCTTTTTGCAAGCTGTGATAAACAGCGCGCATCTCTGCGGCTGCCGTTCATTCATTCACAGAAACGCGATTAACTTGAGAAGGAAAAAAAAACTTACTACATATTCGGATCCTCTCTCCTGCAATACCCACACTCTGAGGTAGATTTTCCATTATTATTATTCCTCACAGCGCTGCCAGATGGTGTAAACACGTAGGCTACAATGATTAAACTTGTGTTTTCTCGAGCTGATATGGGGGCGTTCACAGGTTTGCTTGGATTGCCTCAGTAATTTGCGTTTGAATAGCACGCGCTCTCCGTGGGCGTGTTCACATTACATTTGAATGAGCTCTAATTAGCTCGACTGGAATCGCTCTCTTTTAATACAGATTTCACAAGTTGAGAATATTTGTTTTTTATATAAATTACCTCATTTAAAAGAAGAGAATTCAAACTTCATGCCTGTGTGTCTGTATGCCTGTTTGACTGAGTATTCGCTGAGTTACAGTTCATTTTCGGACGCGTTTCAGAATGGTCTTCACTGACAGAGAGAAGGCAGAACTCGCATCACGTTTATTTTTGTTTATTTGGCAAAAAGCACAACACTTTGTTTTTATTGTGAGTATACACAAAAATAATACACATTTAACAGAATCGATTGATGTATGAAACTTGCTTGTAATATCAAAGTCAACAGAGCAAAATTAATTTCTTTTGAACTGAACTGAAAAAAAGCGAGCCTATTGCGCCGGCGCGATTGTCGACCTCAGGGGGTTAAAGGTTCATGAAAAAATAATTCCACAGTAAAAACTGCACTCATGTCCACTTTAACTCTGTGGTGGCCGAGAAACTGCACAACTAAAAGGACTGATGGCCCAATAGGTGGCTCTGAATGCATTGTCCCATTTAAAACTTTAACGGTCAATTAACAAATATCTGTACAGTAAAATGTGCCAATATTTCGTTTTCCACTAGATCAATTATGCTCTATTAATCCTTTTAGACAGATTTAACGCACCCTTACATGTGGCTGAGAAATGCAGAATTTCTTCATTTAATTCTAACAGCTTGCCATACACACAGTTTGTTTAAGGAAGCGTTGAGTCATTTAAGGGGAGATTCACGCGTCAATAAGTAACAAACGTTAATAAATAACTGGATTCAGCCTCGTGCCATTTTAGTAGATGTTCAGTGTTACATGCGCCATTTTACACCAGGACGGAAGATTTGGATCGGGAAAAAGGTATCTAATGCTAATGTATTTAGTATTGTTTGTCCTTGTTTATTTTCCTTTGTTTAACGTAAGTTACCACATATGAACTTAATGATTATCCAGATCTTATTATTGTGTTTTAATCGTCTTTTTGTTGGACATAGAGACCCTATTTGTTAAGAAATTACACTTTTTATATGTAGGCCTAATTTTTTATTACATCTAAATGTGTAACGTTCTAGAAACCATTATAACCCTTTTCGCTTTAAAGGGTTAGTTCACCCAAAAATGAAAATTCTGTCAGTAATTACTCACCCTCATGTTGTTCCAACCCCGTAAGACCTTCGTTCATCTTCGGAACACAAGTTAAGATATTTTTGACGTACAACACAGACGCGCTACGCTTAAACACTACGTGAAAAGACCAGAGACCCAGAGAGAAGGAAATGAAAAGTGGAATAAAGTCGTTATTTTTGTTTGTTTTTGCGCACAAAAAGTATTCTCGTCACTTTATAAACTTAAGATTGAGCCACTGGAGTCACTTGGACTATATTAACGATGTCTTTAATACATTTTCTGGGCCAGCAAGTTTCAGTCCCTTAGAAGCCTATGGAGGAGTGAGACAACTCTCAGATTTAATCAAAAATATCTTAACTTGTGTTCCGAAGATGAACGAAGGTCTTACGCGGTTGGAACAACATGAGGGTGAGTAATTACTGACAGAATTTTCATTTTTGGGTGAACTATCCCTTTAATGTTTGTAGTGTTGTTGTGTGTGTGTGTGCTGTGTCTCAAACCTTGATACAATTTTCTGTGTAAATTAATGGCAAGTACAAATAGTGCTGTTGTTACAACCCACCTATAAAAGGAAAACATTTTATTTAACAGCAAAGAAGTTGGGATAAATATTGAACACATATTTGTGCATGTTAGTCACTTTCACAGATGTACTAAATGTTGGCTCATACAATGACCACAGAGTGTTTGTGGGTCCAGTCGAAGCACATTGTTACAATCATCCCCATCAGCTCAGCTATAATAGTAGTTTATATGAGGGAGCTTGTGTCAAAAATGATTTATGGTTTTATGACATATGTTTATGACAGGATGTCCATAAATGGGGGTTTTATGACACCATATTCTTTTGAACTGAACCGAAAAAAAGCGAGCCTATCGCGCCGGCGCGATTGTCGACCTCAGGGGGTTAAAGGTTCATGAAAAAAGAATTCCACAGTAAAAACTGCACTCATGTCCACTTTAACTCTGTGGTGGCCGAGAAACTGCACAACTAAAAGGACTGATGGCCCAATAGGTGGCTCTGAATGCATTGTCCCATTTAAAACTTTAACGGTCAATTAACAAATATCTGTACAGTAAAATGTGCCAATATTTCGTTTTCCACTAGATCAATTATGCTCTATTAATCCTTTTAGACAGATTTAACGCACCCTTACATGTGGCTGAGAAATGCAGAATTTCTTCATTTAATTCTAACAGCTTGCCATACACACAGTTTGTTTAAGGAAGCGTTGAGTCATTTAAGGGGAGATTCACGCGTCAATAAGTAACAAACGTTAATAAATAACTGGATTCAGCCTCGTGCCATTTTAGTAGATGTTCAGTGTTACATGCGCCATTTTACACCAGGACGGAAGATTTGGATCGGGAAAAAGGTATCTAATGCTAATGTATTTAGTATTGTTTGTCCTTGTTTATTTTCCTTTGTTTAACGTAAGTTACCACATATGAACTTAATGATTATCCAGATCTTATAATTGTGTTTTAATCGTCTTTTTGTTGGACATAGAGACCCTATTTGTTAAGAAATTACACTTTTTATATGTAGGCCTAATTTTTTATTACATCTAAATGTGTAACGTTCTAGAAACCATTATAACCCTTTTCGCTTTAAAGGGATAGTTCACCCAAAAATGAAAATTCTGTCAGTAATTACTCACCCTCATGTTGTTCCAACCCCGTAAGACCTTCGTTCATCTTCGGAACACAAGTTAAGATATTTTTGACGTACAACACAGACGCGCTACGCTTAACACTACGTGAAAAGACCAGAGGCCCAGAGAGAAGGAAATGAAAAGTGGAATAAAGTCGTTATTTTTGTTTGTTTTTGCGCACAAAAAGTATTCTCGTCACTTTATAAACTTAAGATTGAGCCACTGGAGTCACTTGGACTATATTAACGATGTCTTTAATACATTTTCTGGGCCAGCAAGTTTCAGTCCCTTAGAAGCCTATGGAGGAGTGAGACAACTCTCAGATTTAATCAAAAATATCTTAACTTGTGTTCCGAAGATGAACGAAGGTCTTATGGGGTTGGAACAACATGAGGGTGAGTAATTACTGACAGAATTTTCATTTTTGGGTGAACTATCCCTTTAATGTTTGTAGTGTTTTTGTGTGTGTGTGTGCTGTGTCTCAAACCTTGATACAATTTTCTGTGTAAATTAATGGCAAGTACAAATAGTGCTGTTGTTACAACCCACCTATAAAAGGAAAACATTTTATTTAACAGCAAAGAAGTTGGGATAAATATTGAACACATATTTGTGCATGTTACAGTGTTTGTGGGTCCAGTCGAAGCACATTGTTACAATCATCCCCATCAGCTCAGCTATAATAGTAGTTTATATGAGGGAGCTTGTGTCAAAAATGATTTATGGTTTTATGACATATGTTTATGACAGGATGTCCATAAATGGGGGTTTTATGACACCATGGCATGTGACATTTGACCCTGTGTGGTTCCGGTGTGTTTATGGATGTGTGTTTATGACTGCAATCTGCTTGGTGTGACAATGAGGTGAATGTTTTTTCAGGGGGTGTTTTTATTATAGCAGGATAATGCCCACAGAATGATGAAATTATGAACATGAATAGATCTGTCATGGATTTGGTTTTCAGATGGCGTTGCAGAGTCCATAATGTCTGTGGGAGAGAATAAAAACGGGGGAAAGAAATAAAACTCATTGTTGGTAATAAAAAAAATAAATATATATATATATATATATATATATTCTGGATTTTTTCTGAGCAGAAGAAATATGTCAGAGTGAATTGTTTTCAGATTACACAGTCACGTTCATAAATAAACAATAGAAATTATATGAAACAAGATGTTAAATTATCAAGTATAAGTATTTTAATCTAATACACAACGAAATACTGCCTTACGTAGATAAATAAAACATAAAATAGTGAAATATAGTTCATATTATTTGAAATAAGATGTTAAATTAACAAGTATAAGCATTTTAATCTAATTACATCATGCTGGTCCCATGCTGGTGGAATGCTCTCCCCACCCTCATCCGGAATGCAGAATCCCTGACAACATTCAAAAGACAGCTGAAAACCCATCTCTTCCGTGAGCACTTAACCTCATAAAAAAAAATTAAAAAAAAAATTTCCTTTTCCTTTAAATCCTTGCTTATCGGGCTTATGCTACTCTGAATAATGCCTGAACTTCGGATTTTGAGCATTTCTTGCGTTGTTTTTGCCTCTTCACGATGACTCGCTTAATTTAGTCCTAATTTGTAAGTCGCTTTGGACAAAAGCGTCTGCTAAATGACTAAATGTAAATGTAAATGTACATCAGTGATATAGGGTCATCATGTGGACGCCACAATATTTATCATATTTTTACTTTGAACCTTTGTAGACATAAGAAATGTAAATTTTATAAAAGAAAAAGTACCAATGAATGACATTGTGTCAGAACACAGCAAATATGAAGAAATGCTTTTAAAATTTTGTTCAAACTTTAAAGCAAGATTATCCTTTGAGAAAAAGTGTAATACAAATTGTATACAGCAGTGGTTCTCAACTTCAGTCCTTGGGACCCGTTGCTCTGCACATTTTGTATGTCTCTCTTATCTGACACACTCAGTTCAGTTCATGGAGTCTCTCCTGACGAGCTGATGATCTGGTTCAGGTGTGTTAAATAAGGGAGACATACAAAATGTGCAGAGCAGCGGGTCCCGAGGACTGGAGTTGAGAACCTCTGGTATACAGTATTTTATTTTGGTAGGGAACACTGGAAACTAGTGTCTTTTAGCTTAATTTTTGGTTTTAAGGGAAATTAAATATTCTCAGGAGCCCCATTGACCCCTAAAGTTATGACTTCTGAAGACCTTAAGATGAGTACAATAAAATATTTACTCAAGACAAACTTTACTTATGCTGTGTCATGGACTACAGAGGCACATCTCGTCTCTGAAAATGTGTGCTGATTTTTTTACTGTAAAATTCTAAAACAATGTGCGATCTTCAAGTGTAAGGTGTCATCTTTTCAGAAAAATATGGCTTTGTGTGGTGAGTTTGTAAATAGAATTTAAATGGCTCCGATAATACCATTGTCATTTGATTCCAAATCAAACTAGATGTACCGCATGGCGGTACAAAATATGACCGCCGCTCAGGCCTGCACTGGCTTTCCACAAAAATAAATGACGTGGAGCAATTTGGCTGTATTGCGTGTTTATGTATATACCTAAAAAAAGTAGTAGTATGTGCATGTCTGTCTGTGTGTGTGTGTATGTGTGTGTGTGTGTGTGTGTGTGTGTGTGTGTCTGTGCGTGTATGTATGCGTGCGTACATGTGTGTGCGCGTGTGTGTTTGTGTGTGTGTGTCTGTGCATGTGGATTTGTATGTGTGTGTATGGGTGTGTGTCTGTGCGTGTGGATGTCAGTGTGTGTGCATGCTTGCGTTTGTTTGTATTCCTGCATGTGTGTGTGTGTGACAGTTAGGGTTGCCAACTTCAGAAAAGGAAAATGCGGGACAATCGTGGTTATTTATAGGAAAATGAGGGACTCTCAAAATATTTGTACTGTATCACACAGTGTACGTCATTTCAGTGTCTGCAGTTAAGTTTGTGTTTAAAAGGTTATCAGACATAAACACATTTGTATTGCTTAACCTATTTATGTATTTAATTCTAAAAACAATTTTAATGTCATACATGAAAAAAGTCACATTACAAACAAACCATAGTTCAAAATAACAGCATTTATCTAAAATAGAAAGCTTTTTTTTAACATTATACACTAGGCTTACAGTTCAAAAGTTTGGGGTTAGTAAGATTATTTTTTGGGAAAAAAAATAAAGAAAGTAATTGCCTACTTTTATTCAGCAAGGATGCATTACATTAATCAAAAGTGACAGTTAAGATAATGTTACAAAAGCTTTCTATGTACTTTCTAAAAGCTTTAAAACATTAATAATAATCAGAAATGTTTTTTGAGCATATTATTCCCTCAGGTAGATTACATGTTTTCTTGCGTGGCTGGATGTTAGACTCATGAACAATAATCACGTTGTTTGCATTCGCCAAAATTGATTAGCCGAAATCAAAACATGGACAGTGAAAGGAAATTACCGTTAGCGCGAGACGAGTCCGGCTTGAAGCGGAAGCGACCAGACGGCAGAGGATGTTCGCAAATCAAACAATGATTTGTCTCAAAACAGTGATTAAAAAAAGCTGTGATTGGATGATGACAGGTGTCGGTGATCATTCTCAAGTGTCGTGGTCAGCACTGCTGCTGTTGCTGTTGTATCAGTCATTGGTTTATCAGCTTGTCAAAAAACGGGACACGGGAGGTCACGCACGGGACAAATAAATTAGGCCCAAAATACGGGACGTCCCGCCTAATTCGGGACAGTTGGCAACCTTAGTGACAGTATCATCCTAAACCAGCAACCCTTCGCTCAACACCACCATCTACAGGCCGATGAGTGTACAGTCACTAAATGTGCACATAAATTAATTTATTTTATACCCCCCCATGGATGAAATTCTACGAAACTTAGCATACCCCCAGAGGATGTCAAGTTAATCATACACATGAAATATGGTGCAGTTCTGAACATCTCAACTGAAGATAGGGGCGATTAAAGAAGAATAATATTGCATTTTCATTTTTTATGGGAGGGGCACAAATCACAAATGAGTGATTATGGGCTAGGTTGATGTGGGCCCTTAAGACCAACATACCATAAAAATTTCTTCATCCTCGGTGCCATGGTTCAGGTAGTTATTTAGGAAAAACTGCATTTTTTGGGTTTGGGGGGGCCCAGCGCGGGGGGGGGGGGGGGGAGTGGCCCCCGGGGACCAAACGAAATTTTTCCGTAAAAGTCTAGTGGGGCTACATGCCCACCAAATTTCATGTTCCCTGGTGTTTCGGTGTCCCTGGTATCGTTGACGAAAAATTCAGTAGATGACGAAAAAAACAAAAAAAAAACTTTGACAATCCCTATATGACCGCTTTCGCTAGCTATGCTAGCGGCGGTCATAATTATAAAACTTAAGTGAACTGTTCATTTATTCTTTTGTCTTCTATATATACTTATATTCTTATACTAATACAACATGTCTGTCACGGTTCACAAATCCTTGTGTTCATTTTGTGGATCTGTTGGTGTGTTGTAGGTGTTGGGTCTATGTATGTGTCGCTTGTTTGTTGCCTAGCGACCAGCTCATCACTCCAATCAGTCACTTCAGCTGCAGCTAGTTTACTACCTATATTTGTTACGAACACACACAGGAACAGGTAAGATCCAATCGCAGTATGTTTATTTGGGAAATCCGTACTCACAAACTAGTCCAGGCAAGGGTCAAAACCATAAGAGCAATCCAAAACAAGAAAAGCAGAAAGACAGAACTTGGGAAGTGACGTGACATATAACAAGGACTCCGTAAAAAACACTAAACAGGCAGGGTATTTATACACACAGAAACTAACAATCATGATGGGGAACAGCTGGGTGCAATGAACAGTGATGAGTGCAGACAAGGATTGTGGGGAATGCATTTCCTAATGTGAATGATGCCGTGGGGGAAGAGGACCTCTAGTGGTTACCCAGGGAACACAAACCAGACACTGTGACAATATTTAGCTGGAGTGAGTTATGCTGGGTGTCGGTTCGTCACTCATGTCTGGTTCTCGTTGCCAGTTACCTCGTCAGAACTGCTTGCTGTGTTTGATCCCCCCGAGTCCTGTGTGGCGCTGGATTATCAGTTTCGGGAATTTACATTGACCAGTCTCTTGTAGTGCACCCTGAGTATTCCTATTATGGTATCGTCTGTCAAGTTTCATCAGTCTCCTGCATCTTGTCTGATCTGAGTACTTTCTCTGTCTAATAAACTTGAGTTACTTGCATTTGGATCTGGAACTCGTTCTTGTGACAATGTCATTATTTTATGTAATCTATTTTCACAGTGTTGCAGAAACATTATCACATTAACACACTTTAACAGCATTACTAGTTTATAGTACTTTAAGTGTTTACAAATGACATAATGGGGAAAAAAGGGAGAGAAATATGGTGAATGTGAAACTTCTGTGTTTGTGTCAACTTCTCAAAGACACACAGGACATCTGTGTCATAAATCTGCTCCTCTGTCCTCATATATTACATATGAAGGTGAAATACTTTGTCAGTGTGTCTGAATCACTGTTTCTGACTCTTCAGACTTACCTGTGACGCTCCATGAAGACTGAATGAATCATGGAGGACAGAGAATCATTCAGAGATGGAGATGTTTCTCCAGCATTCAGGTACATCACAATCTTCATATGACCTTAATGTTATGGATAATACTGTGTATGTACATGTTTGCCATGATTGGGAAGGTGTTCTGAGAGCTAGTCTGGTGCCGTGAGTGGAATAGATAGATGGCTGGATTTATCCTTGTGTAATGTCTTCACTCTTCAACTTTTGTGAAGCTTCTCTTGGATAGATTCCCTATATGAGGTTTATCTACATGTAAAATTATCTAAATGAAAATGAATTCTCCTATTCTGATAAAGTCAATTCCATTTGGAGAGATCAAACTCACCGGAGTCCAGCTGTGTGTCCATGAAGAGTGACCAATCTATGGGAAAACCAATAACATTTACTGGAAAACACACACCAACTGATCTGAGGTACAACCTTTCTGTCTAGATAAATAGATAGATAGATGATGCTATCATTATACAATCATTGATGCAATCATTATATAATTTTTGTCTATTCTGTTGGCTCCATTATGTGAAAATACAATACAACATTTGTGGATGTATGGATAACATTATAATGGTACAATTTAAAATTGTCAAGTTAACTACATTAATTCTTGTTACTATTTCTTTTAAAGTCAATCACACAGTCAGAGATCAAACTCACCGGAGTCCAGCTGTGTGTCCATGAGGAGTGATTGGTCTATGGACACACCACTAGTATTTAAGGGAAAACATACATCAACTGATCTGAGGTACAACCTTTTGGATGGATAGATATCATGGTGCAATGTACTATTGTCAAGTTAAAGGGATAGTTCACCCCAAAAAAACAAAAAAAACATGATTTACTCACCCTCAAGCCTTCCTAGGTGTATATGACTGTCTCCTTTCAGACGAATATAACCGATTTATATAACAAAAATATCATTGCTCTTCCAAGCTTTATCATGGCAGTGAATGGAGGACAAGATTTTGAAGCCCAAAAAAGTGCATCCATCATCATAAAAGTAAATCCATATGGGTTACCATGGGGTTAATAAAGGCCTTCTGAAGTGAAGCGCTGTGTTTGTGTGAGAAAAATTTCCATATTTAAAACTTTATCAACTACAATAAGTAGCTTCCGACAGACGGCCGTACGTATTGATTTACATTGAAAGAGTAAACCTTGACCTGACACATGACATACTGACGAATGCGGAAGCGCTGAGGATTAGGGGTGTGACGAGACGCTTATCTCACGAGACAAGACAAGTGTTAAATGTTTTAAATAATAATCTTCTAATGAATGTCATTTCAGTTCTACTTTATTAGAGTTATCAAATGCATTGAAAGACAACAATATACAAGCACTGTAAAAGGTTTTGCCACAAACTCAACTGACTGGCTTTTCTCCGGTATGATTTCACATGAGTCTCTTCAGACCTTACTGTACATGATTTATGAGCTTCCAGAACTTCTGATTGAGGCTGTGTGTGATGTCCTGATTGAACTCCTTTCCACAAATTGAACTTAGAAAAAAAACAGTATAAATAACAAAAATAAATCTGTGGCGTGTGCACAAACTGTGATTGACAGTAAGATCTCACACAGCCCTGCATTGATTGGACCAGAGGAACCGGGAGCGGTGGATTTTTGCAAAACAAATAACAGGCTCCAGGTGGAGGTAGAAGCGCGGGTGTAGTACGGTTCAATATGTAGGGAAGGAAGAGGACAGGGTCGGCTTGGGAGACTGTGGGGTTTATTCCAAAATAAAAATACGAAGAAAAGGTGCGCACCAAGTAGGCAGCGGCATACGCAGCATGGGGCCGGAGAATTTGGTCCATGAGGCGCTGAAACGTGGCTGGAGCCCCGAACAACCCGAACGGAAGTGTAACGAATTGGTGTAACCCGAACGGCGTGGTAAAGGCTGTTTTTTCTTTATATAAAGGCGATAAGGGGATCTGCCAGTATCCTTTCGTTAAGTCCTGTGTCGAATAAAAGCGAGCGGTGCCCAGCCGATCAAACAGTTCGTCAATCCGCAGCATTGGATATGCGTTGAACTTCAACACAGCATTAACTTTGCGGTAATCCATACAGAAACAAACAGAGCCGTCGGTTTTAGGCACTAAAACTATCGGGCTCACCCAGTTACTGTGGGATTCTTCTATTACCCCCATGTTGAGCATCGCCTCTAATTCAGACTGAACCACTTTCTTTTTGTGTTCAGGTAACCTATACGGCAGACAGCGTACGACCACGCCCGGCTTGGGCTCAACATGGTGCTGAATAAAATTAGTTCAAACGGGTAGGGGCGAGAACACGTCAGCAAATTCTGCCTGCAACCGGACTACGTCAGCAATCTGGGATGGTGAAAGATGATCTCCTCCCGGGGCCAATGTGAGTGATTGCGGTTTAATATTCGCCTCTGGCCCGAGATCCTCCTCCGCACTAATCACCGTCGCCAGCATTACTGAGTCCGCCTCACTCCATTTTTTAAGGAATTCGAGGTGGTAAATTTGACGAGCCCCGTTCCTATCCGTTCGAAGTACCTCTTAATTGAGATCGCCTACTCGCTGTGTGACCTCAAAGGGCCCTTGCCACTTTGCGAGTAATTTAGAACTCGACGTATGGAGCAATACATGGACTTTATCTAAATTCGGGTTCCCCTGTTGTATAACTGGGTCTGTCTGTCCTGAGCCTGTAACAAATTCTCCATTGAGAGCCGCCCCAAGGTGTGGAGTTTTGTTCTCAGGTCCAGGACATACTGAATTTCATTATGACTCTCTGAAGGTCCTTCCTCCCAAGTTTTCTTCAGGACGTCCAGCACGCTGCGGGGCTGACGTCCATAAAGGAGCTTGAAGGGGGAAAACCCTGTGGAGGCTTGCGGGACCTCGCGCACAGCAAATAACAGGGGTTCCAAACATTTATCCCAATTTTTGGCGTCATCGTGAACAGATTTACGAATCATGGTCTTTAATGTGCGATTAAATCGTCCGACCAGTCCGTCTGTTTGTGGGTGATAGACACTGGTACGAATCGACCTAATGCCCAACAACTCATAAAGTTTGCGTAATGTACGTGACATAAACGCTGTGCCCTGGTCAGTGATCTCTTTCGGTATCTCCACTCGGGAGATTAAATGAAACAGTGCATCCGCAACACTCTTAGCCGAGATGGTGCAGAGAGCTACTGCCTCGGGATGTCGGGTTGCATAGTCCACTATCACTAATGCAAACCGATATCCACGTGCGGATCATTCTAATGGCCCGATTAGGTCCATCGGAATTCTTTCGAAGGGCACTTTGCATTGAAGGAAGCGGGCGCAATGGTGCTTTTGGGGCGGCCAGTGGATTTACCAGCTGACATTCACGACGAGACGGGCACCACCTGCGCCCGTTCTCGTGAATGCCCGGCCAAAAGAAACGGGCCATGAGACGATTAAGTGTCGTACCTTGTCCTAAATGTCCCGCCATGGGATTAGAATGAGCCGCCTGGAAAAGCATTTCCCAATGGCTTTTTGGTACCAATAATTGGGTTGTATTCTGCTTTGACTGAGTGTCTTGTGTCACTCGATACAACCTATCTTTAATAATTGCAAAATAAGGATAGATGAGTGGACAGTCGGGTTGGAGAGACTGACCATCGATGGTATGGACCTGTTCAAAAGCGTGTTTTAATGACTCATCTTGAGACTGCTCCAGGGGAAAATCATCACGCCCCAAGAGAATCTGTCGCTTGTTTGCGCTTGGTTCCCCTGGATCCAGTCTCGAAGATCCCGGTTCAGCCTCTCCCATCCACACCGCCGCGCTTCTATCCTGTGCTTTCTGTACACAAGAGACATCCGTACATAAACCCCTCAATATCTCACTAAAAGCTGGCCAATTTGTTCCCAGGATCGGGTTAACTGCCACCTCTATCCTATGCTTTTGACCCCTAAATTGAATCACAGCTGACATTAATGGATAATTCACCACGTCCCCATGCACACACCTTACCCGAACCATGCGGCTCATATCCAATGCCTCAGGTTGAATCAGGCTTTGGTGGATTGAGGTTTGGTTACAGCCTGAGTCCACCAGAGCCTGATAGGTATCTCCCTTAATACTCACAGGTATTTGGTACCGGCCAGCCTGATCGTGGGCAGCCTGCTGGACGCCTGGGACCCGGATCATTGTCCCTATATCCATCACGGGACATCTATCAATGAAATGATCCGGGTCCCCACAACGCCAGCAGGCCGGCCCAGGCCTCCCCGCCACCCTAGTGGCAGGAAGTGGGCCAAGGGATTGGCGTGGAGAGAGCGGGGAAACATGAGGAGAAGCTTCCGCTCCGGTGGATGCGAACCCCCTGGGTTGTCCCCGTATGTCCCCTGCATGGTCCGGCGACATCCCACTCCGGCCTGGGGTGGGCTTCTGAAAGGTCCTCCGGGTCATCCTGGGACCCCATCTTGTTCATGGACAGGTGGGAGAGGTTTCCAGCTCCGAAACCTCTCGCGGTCCTCTCGCTGGCCCTGGACAAGGAGCTCAAAGCGACGTTCCATGTCGCTCCTCATACCCACCAGGGCCTGATGCTGCTCGTGGTGGAGGGCTGCGAGGGATGTTATGACGTCCGCAAGTGGAGACGTTGACGCCGTCGGCTGGCTGGCGGCAGCTTCCATCTTCCTCCCCGGGTTCAATATGTAGGGAAGGAAGAGGGAAGGAAGAGGACAGGGTCGGCTTGGGAGACTGTGGGGTTTATTCCAAAATAAAAATAAAAATACAAAGAAAAGGTGCAAGGTACACAACACTGCAACAAAACAACTCAAATAATTCTCTCCCAGTCCATAAAGGGTTAACTCCCTCAAGCGGTCTCGCGCTCTCGCACTCTCGCACTCTCACACTCGGCTCTCTCTCTCTCGTGCGCTCTCGTCAGCAGTCCACAGTCAACGGTCCACACTCCGTGCTACACGCTCATGTTGATGTGCTGCGCGCTCATGTTGATGTTTCCCCGTCTCTCCACGCCAATCACTGAAACAAGACACAGGTGTTTGTCATTTGCATTTAACCCACTTACGCCGCATCTGTCTCCCGATCCTCTCTCCTGTCACAGACCTCGCTAGACCAAGCCCCCCTTGCCACAGCGGGTTTTTTTCTAAAACCAGCTGATTTATGTTGTTCTGTCGGAGCATAGTGTCGGTTTCAGTGAATATGATTAAAAAAAAATTGGTCGACGGCAGCTTTAATTGCAAACAATAAGTTCAAGTGCAACCAAATCAAAGTACTGTAGCGCACTGACTCTTTATAATTGTTGTGAAATTGCTGTTTTATTTTGCACCGGCAGTTATAGGGTTAATGCGGCGAGGTCAGAAAAGGCAAGTAGAGAGAAACGAGCGAGTCAGTGAGTTAGGCTGGTGCGTTTGTGTACAGTTGTTCTTGCGTTCCGATTAAAAGTTCCATTGTCTGTCGTTCTTCAGACGTTGCAATACTCTCCCAATATTAAAAGTACAAACAGAGACCAAAACAGAGACAAGAGGCACAACTACACAATCCAGAGATAGGTTTGATAATGGGAGACAGACTATTTTATGTAGCCTAATTTTTGCGCATCAGGGAGCTCGCGTTTCACTTTCATTTCCAGATTCGCGATCGCACGTACTCTGTGTTTAGGGAGTGCTCAGTGGAGGTGGTGACGCGATGGACACTGTAATGTAATGTGAATGTAGCGGTGGCATGTTCTATGCTAATTTCACCCTCAGGCTCCGTCATGGTGATATCGCGAGACAGTCATGGTTTCAATCAACGACATTTTAGTCTCGCGAGATCTTGTCACACCAGATCTCATCACACCCCTACAGATGATAGAGCAAAACAAAACACCGGTCATGAATCAGAAGTCTAAACGGGAATTTTTAAAGAGAAATGTGGGAGGAGGTTGAGTTTGTTGGCCAGCCATATTTGTTTGAAACGTGAGAGGTGTGACGGCTGTATACTTTGTATTGTCGCCTTTGCCGTGTCTGGGTGTGTTTTGCTCCTCCTACAGGTGCGCTGCAGAGCTGAAGTAATCAGGTGGATTGGGTGCACCGGTGCACAGGTGTGCCTGTCAATAAGAGCTTCCTGTTTGGCGTCCTCATTGAGCGTTCCATTCTGTCACATCGATCCCTGGCCAGGACCGAGATGTTGATCGGCGTTGCGGCGTATTGCGAGAACTTGAGAGACAGTCTTTGTTATGAAGAATGTGAAAATAAAAAGAGTATTGTAACCGCCGTAAACGTTTTCCTCCTCCTTCATTGTTGCTCCCTTATAAGGGCGTAACAATTGGAGGCTCGTCGAACTAAATTTGTGTTTAGATTCGTGCGAATGATTTTGAAAAAACGTTGTATTTGAAGGAGGGTAAAAGGTAGGATATTTGAATTGAATATATTTGTATATTATCCGCCTATTTGTAAATTGAAAAGTTGGAATGCTCCATTAATTAGTTAGGCTCTATAACATAACTTGTTGGGAGTATTTAAAGAACAAACCTTCCGGGTAGGTTTAGTGCGTGTCTTTGGGCACGTAGTTTCTTATTTTAGTTTGTTATTTTTGGTTGGCTCGGGGCTTAGAGCAGTGGTCTCGGGGGCACATCCGAGGTTTGGGGGGCGACTCGGCAATTGGTCGTCTTCCCAAACTTGCGGGATTTAGTGCGTAAGTACCCGGTCTTGGGCCAACTGAAGACTAGGGTTTATTTAGTTTAAATGGATGGTTTAGTTTCTTTAAATAAACCCTGATTTGTTACTTAAAAAAAAAAAAAAAAATTTTTTTTTTTTTTTGTTTGTGCGAAATATTTGATGAGCGTATGTTTTATAAGCGCGATTATTGGTAATTATGGCGACCGATGTTATTGAGACATTTTCTCAGTCTCCGTCTGAGGAATTGTTAGAGGAAATGACCAAAGAGCAATTGTTAGAGCTAGCTGCGCATTATAAAATCGAGCTAACTTATAATCAGAAAAGGTCAAAAGACGGAATTAAGCTAGTCCTTGAAACTGCGCTGTGTGATCTTAAAATCTTGAGAGGAAAATCTAAATTGCCTGATTCAGCTGCGTTGCCTGCCGTAAGTACGCCTATTCCAACTACTCTTCCGTTGTCTGCTTTAAGCACTCTTTCATTTGAGCAGCAGAAAGAGTTGTTGCTGATACAACGTGATACTGAGTGTGAGAAGCGTCGCTTGGAATGTGAGATGGTCCAAATGGAGCTACAGTTGGAGAAAAGCCGGCAAGAGTTAGAGCAACAGCGTTTAAAGATTGAAAGGCGTCGACTAGAGTTACACGAAGAAGGTAAGCCGGTGGGTGCAGGTTTTGATACTGATTCGACGAAACTGAGTGTGGCTCATAATTTACGTTTGGTACCGCCGTTTAATGAGGCTGAGGTGGAGATTTTTTTTCTTCTGTTTGAGCGAGTCGCAGCAGCGTATAAATGGAGTAATGTTGAACGCGCTATGCTGCTTCAGTGCGTTTTAACAGGTAAAGCCCAACAAGCCTATTCTACGCTATCTGATGCTAACAGCCAGAATTATGAAGCCATTAAGGCGGCGGTGTTAAAGATTAATGAGCGTGTGCCAGAGAGTTATCGGCAAAAGTTCCGTACGTTACAGCGAAAGGTGAATGAAACAAATGTTGAGTTCGTAAGAGAATTGACTGTGCAGTTTGATCGTTGGTGTACAGCGGCAGATAGTACAACAATGGATAGGCTGAGAGAGTTAATTTTATTTGAACAATACAGAAATACACTTCCCGAGATGCTAGCTACTTATGTTGCGGAACGTCAGGTTAAAACTGCTTCAGAAGCTGCACTGCTGGTGGATGACTGGGAACTTATTCATAAGCCCCGTGCTGAAAAATTCAGTGAACGTCAGGTTCATACACGGGGGAATTCTTCCGTTGTTCCTATGGGTCCAGCCAGGTGTTTTGTGAAAAAAACACTGAATGACTATGATAACTGTAACTACTGTCTGGGTAAAGGACATTGGAAGTCAAATTGTCCAGTGCTTAAGTCAAAATTTGTTAGACACGCCCATTCAGCGAAGCCTGCTGTCCTGGCTGCTTCTGTTCCTGTATTACATCAGGCTGGTACTTTGAAAGGAATACCGGTGGTGGCACCCAAGAATGTAGAGAATCACCAGCAGTTATTTGAACCATTCATTTCTAATGGTTTTGTGTCGCTTCCAGGTGGTGTTGAGAAAGTAGCAGTGAAAATTCTCCGGGACACGGGGTCATCCGAGTCGTTTATTTTGGAGTCTGTGTTGCCCTTCTCAACTGAGTCGCACACTGGTAGCTTGCTTTTGATTCGTGGCATTGGGCTTAATACATTATCCGTACCTCTGCATAAAGTTGATTTGACCTGTGAACTAGTGCATGGGGTGGTGGATCTTGGTATACGACCTATTCTACCTGTTGATGGCGTTTCACTGATCCTCGGAAATAACTTAGCCGGCGGACGCGTTTGGGTTAATCAATCGCCCTCTCTGGTTGTGACTGATACACCGTCCTGTATTGATGGTCCGGATGACAGTGCGCAGCAGTATCCGAAAGTGTTCGTCGCGTGTGCAGTGACTCGTTCTGGTGTTCAACCTAGGGCTGAAGAGAAAATCAGTGACGCTGAATCGTGTTTCGTTTTGAGTGATTATCCCATTGTGGTTTCTCGGGAAGAGTTGTCTATTGAACAGCAAAATGATGAAACATTAAAACCACAATTTGAACAGGTTGTTGACAGCACTGAAATTCGTGACAGAGCGCAAGGCTTTTTTATTGAACAGAATGTGTTACTGAGAAAGTGGTCCCCGCATGCTGTTGATGGTATGGGAGAGTCTGTCATTCAGGTTGTGATACCAGTAAAGTTTCGTTTGATAGTTTTGAAAATGGCTCACGATCAGCTCGCCGGTCATGCTGGTGTTCAGAAAACGTATGACAGAATTCTTCGCTACTTTTACTGGCCTCGTATTAAAAAGGACGTTGCCTATTTTTATTAAGACCTGTCATACGTGCCAGCTTACCGGCAAACCGAACCAGTCGTTAAAACCGGCTCCTCTGCGTCCAATTCCGCCTGTATGTCAACCGTTCGAACATCTTATTATTGATTGCGCTGGTCCTCTTCCTCGTTCGAAAGCTGGAAGTGAGTACCTGTTGACAGTCATGTGTCAAGTTACGCGTTATCCAGCTGCGTACCCATTGCGCTCGATAAATACAAAATCTATTGTGAAAGTGCTCACTCAGTTCGTGTCTATTTTTGGGTTACCGAAAATCATTCAAGCGGACCAAGGAAGTAATTTTACTTCGATGTTGTTTGCGGAGGTACTTTTCGAGCTGGGTATTAAACACAATCTGTCAACAGCGTATCACGCCCAGAGCCAAGGGGCACTCGAACGTTTTCACTCTACGTTAAAATCACTATTGAGAGCCTACTGCCTGGAAATGCAGCGGGACTGGGAAGAGGGTCTTCCGTGGTTGATGTTGGCAGCCAGAGAGGTTACGCAGCAGAGCATTGGGTTTAGCCCAAACGAGCTGGTTTTTGCACACAAAGTCCGGGGGTTATTAGCTGTCTTGCGTGATCAATGGGTTGATTCAGAACCACCGAAAAAAATTTCAGAGTACGTGCTGGGTTTTCGTCGTCGGCTTTCATTAGCTGGGGAGTTAGCTGGGAAATGTTTAAATAAAACTCAGGGGAAAATTAAAAAGTTATTTGACCGTTACACTGAAAATCGGAAGTTTAGTGTAGGAGATCAGGTCATTGCGCTTCTGCCTGTAATAGATTCCCCGTTTCAAGCCAAATATACCGGGCCATATGAGATAATACATTGCGGGGCCATGGATAATTACACGATTCTGACGCCAGACCGAAGAAAGAGATCCCAAGTCTGTCATGTAAATCTCCTTAAGCCTTATTATCAGCGAAACCGACCGGTCTCAGTGCCAGTGGCGCTTGTGGTGCTAGTGGACAGCTCCCCTCAGTCAGGTGTTTCACAGGACATGATGAGTATGCCTGTGGACGAAATAGAATCTCCTGATGACTGTGTGTTACTGGGTCGTTTAAAGAATTCTGAAACGTTGAAGAATCTGTCTTCCAATCTTAAACATTTAGACGCGACGCAAAGTCAAGAATTGATTAGTTTGCTTTCTGAGTTCCCGGAGCTGTTTTCGGATGTTCCAACCCAAACGACACAGGTGCGTCCAGTGAGGGAGAAGGTGAGAGCAATAGATGAATATCCTGTTCCGGTCACTAAAAAGGAGTTAATGAGCTTTCTGGGTCTGGTGGGTTTCTACCGCTGTTTCTGTAGGAACTTCTCTACGGTCGTTGCCCCTTTAACGGACCTATTGAAAGCTAAAGCCTTGTTCATTTGGTCTGAGTCTTGTCAGAATGCCTTTGAGGCAGTGAAATCGTTACTAACTACGATACCTGTCCTAATGGCACCTCAGCTGGAGAAAACTTTTAAGATTCAGGTAGATGCCAGTAAAGAGGGAGCAGGGGCAGTGTTAATTCAAGAGGATGATGCAGGTATTGAGCGGCCGGTTTGTTTTTTCTCGCGGAAGTTTAATAGTCATCAAAGGAACTACTCCACAATTGAAAAGGAGGCGCTTGCGTTAATTTTAGCATTACAACATTTCGAAGTGTAGGTGGGAACAGCTCAGCGGTAATAGTTTATAGTGACCATAATCCGCTTACATTTTTACATTCTCTTAAAAATCCAAATCAACGGCTGATGCGTTGGTGCCTGTTTCTTCAGCCCTTTCATTTAGATGTTAGACATTTGAAGGGCTCAGAAAATATAGTGGCCGATGCACTGTCTAGGGCACCATTGTAGAACATTTTGTGTGACGGCTGTATACTTTGTATTGTCGCCTTTGCCGTGTCTGGGTGTGTTTTGCTCCTCCTACAGGTGCGCTGCAGAGCTGAAGTAATCAGGTGGATTGGGTGCACCGGTGCACAGGTGTGCCTGTCAATAAGAGCTTCCTGTTTGGCGTCCTCATTGAGCGTTCCATTCTGTCACATCGATCCCTGGCCAGGACCGAGATGTTGATCGGCATTGCGGCGTATTGCGAGAACTTGAGAGACAGTCTTTGTTATGAAGAATGTGAAAATAAAAAGAGTATTGTAACCGCCGTAAACGTTTTCCTCCTCCTTCATTGTTGCTCCCTTATAATGGCGTAACAGAGGCGTCAAAGCTTGCGATACTCCTACATCCTTCGTCATACATCGTCAAGTGTTACTCTTTTGGTGTAAGTCGTCTTGCGTAGGCTGTCTTCCAGAAGCTAGCCAGAAGGCCTTTATTGAGCCCATGGTAACCTGTATAATGAATGCGCTTTTTTGGCTTAAAAAAAAGCCCCAACCCCCACCCATTCACTGCCATTATAAAGCTTAGAAGATCTTTTTTAATATAACTGTGATTATATTCGTCTGAAAGAAGAAAGTCATTTACACCTCAAGGGTGAGTAAATCATGGGGTAATTTTCATTTTTGGGTGAACTATCCCTTTAACTACATTAATTATTTTGGTCAATTATACAGTCAGAGATCAATCTCACCGGAGATTTTCATATTCTCCATATTCTAATATTTCTATTCTATTGTCTCTCTTCTATTAAAGTGAATTCCATGTGAAGAGATCAAACTCACCGGAGTCCAGCTGTGTGTCCATGAAGAGTGACCAGTCTATGGACACATTAGTAACATTTAAGGAAAAACACACATCAACTGATCCGAGGTACAATATTTTAGTTTGGACAGATAATAATCATGAAAAATCAGTTTAACCATTTCCTTTATTTTGAAAAATAAAACAGCAACAATTCGCTCAAAAAGATCTTCGTCAGTTTTTTTTTTTTTTTAACTTTGCTGTTTTTTTGTGTGCAAATATCTTGTATTGATCCTGCACCTTTTGGAGGGAATTTGGATGTATCTTTTCTTCCTTTTTTTTAGACAGACAGTTATAAATCAACCCTCAAAACCAGAGTATTTGTTTACATCCATGCTTTGGACCACTTATTCCAACTCACTGTAGTCACACTAGCCAAATTAATAAATTACTTTTAAAATAATACAGTGTTTATTTATTTTCACATCTATAATTCATATTGTAATCTATTATTTTAATCTTTCAGTCGTGACTCTCAACTGGTCCAAACCAGATTCAAATCAAATCTGCTGAAGAAGTTTCAGTGTCTGTATGAAGGAACAGCAAAGCAAGGAAACCCAACACTCCTGAATGAGATCTACACAGAGCTCTACATCACAGAGAGTGAAAGTGGAGAGATCAATAATGAGCATGAGGTGAGACAGATTGAGACACAGTCCAGGAGAGCAGGAACAGAGGACACACCGATCAAATGCAATGACATCTTTCGACCTTTACCTGGACAAGACAAACCCATCAGAACTGTGCTGACAAAAGGAGTCGCTGGCATTGGAAAAACAGTCTCTGTGCAGAAGTTCATTGTGGACTGGGCTGAAGGGACAGAGAATCAGAACGTCCACCTCATATTTCCACTTGCTTTCAGAGAGCTCAACTTGATGAAGGACAAAACACTCAGTCTTTCAGATGTTCTTCATGTCTTCTTCCCTGAAGCATCAGGAATGGAAATATCCAGTGAAGAATATAAAGTGTTGTTCATCTTTGATGGTCTGGATGAGTGTTGTCTGTCTCTGAACTTTAAGAGCGAAGTGAAACTGTGTGATATATCTGAATCAGCCTCAGTGGACGAGCTGCTGATGAACCTCATTGAGGGGAATCTGCTTCCCTCTGCTCTCATCTGGATCACCTCCAGACCAGCAGCAGCGGATCTCGTCCCCTCTGAGTGTGTCCATCGAGTGACAGAGGTACGAGGCTTCAGTGACACACAGAAGGAGGAATACTTCAGGAAGAGAATCAATGATCAGAGTCTGGCCAATACAATCATCACACACCTGAAGTCCTCAAGGAGCCTCCACATCATGTGCCACATCCCAGTGTTCTGCTGGATCTCAGCCGCTGTTCTAGAGAAGATGTTGAGTGAAGCAGAGAGAGGAGAGATTCCCAAGACTCTGACTCAAATGTACACACACTTCCTGATCATTCAGACCAACATCAAACATGAGAAGGACTATGAGAAGAGAGTGAAAGATGAAGACATGATTGTCAAACTGGGAAAACTGGCTTTCCAGCAGCTTGTGAAAGGCAACCTGATCTTCTATGAGGAAGACCTGAGAGAGTGTGGCATTGATGTGACAGAAGCATCAGTGTACTCAGGATTGTGCACTCAGATCTTCAGAGAGGAGTTGGGCTTATGTCAGGGGAAAGTCTTCTGCTTTGTTCATCTGAGCATCCAGGAACATCTAGCAGCTCTATATGCACACGTGTACTTTACAAACAACTGTATAAATGCAAATTGGAAGAGATTTAATCCATTGCCTGGCCTGCATCAGGGAGCTGTGGATGAGGCTTTACAGAGTAAGAATGGACATCTGGACCTTTTCCTGCGTTTCCTTCTGGGTCTCTCATTGGAGTCCAATCAGACTCTCTTACGAGACCTACTGACACAGACTGGAAGATGCTCCTACAACAAAGAGGAAACAGTTCAGATCATCAAACAGAAGATCATTGAGAATCGCTCTCCAGAGAGATCCATCAATCTGTTCCACTGTCTGAATGAACTGGGTGATGATTCACTGATGCAGGAGATCCAACGTTATCTGACATCTGGAGAAATAAGAGAAACCAAACTCTCCTCTTCACAGTGGTCAGCTCTGGTTTATGTGTTGCTGACATCAGAGCAGAAGATGGATGATTTTAATCTAAAAGAGTTTATTGGAGCACAAAATACAGCAGATGAAGTTCTTCAGAAGATGCTGCCTGTGGTTAAAGAATTCAGATCAGTTCAGTAAGTCACTCTGACAACAATCACTACACTGATAAAACATGATCACATTTATGATTTTAGCAGGTGCTTTCTAACTAAAGCAACACAAGTGGTGCATTATCTGGTACATGTGAGACACACTTACTAAAGCAGCTGAGGAGGTGTGTGTGTGTGTGTGTGTGTGTGTGTGTGTGTGTGTGTGTGTGTGTGTGTGTGTGTGTGTGTGTGTGTGTGTGTGAGAGAGAGAGAGCTGATGACTGTAGAGGTCCGTGTGTGAGACGTGATGAAGGATTGAATGTGATGTAACGAGTTAGCTCAAAGGGGAAATATGAATAATAGCTCATAACTTTTTATGATTAATTATTAATATTTGGGTCAGTTAATTGTATTAACTTGATGTAGCTAAATTAATATTACAATCAATGAATCAGTTTCTTTGGGTCTCTTTTGATTATTAATTTATTCTAAGAAAAGCGTATCTTTCGTGGCCACCAAAAAATAATTATTTCTTAGCATGTACGGCGCTTAGAGCCTGTAACAAGATCAAGATCGTAAAATGGACTTTGTTGCAAGCAGAGAATCAGAACCAAATACATATTGTGCACAAGTTTTATTAACTAAATCACAAACATAACTAAATTAAACAAACACACATACATACATACATAGGTAAAATGATGAGTGATATGGAACCGGAAGCAGGAAATGGAACTATGGAAAAGATCTATTTAACAATGACATTAACCATCAGTTTATAATTTTCAGAGCACCTCATTAAATTGATACTTTCATGGTCTGTGCAGTGGACACAATTCTTGAAGTTGTTGAAAAGAACCAAAAAGTTTTTGGTTCCGTGAGTGTCAAATGTTAAAGTTGTGATCGTTTTCTTCTCCGTTGGATGAAAAAGATATGATGAACTTGCATGGTTAGTTCGACTCTGTTCTCATGGCTAGAGTGCAGATTGTGGCCTGTCGGCTCTGGGCCGGAGAGGACACGCAGCGCAAATGGTGGCAGTTGCGATGGACTTCTTCTGCATTGAATGAAGACGTTGAACTCCTGAGGTTGTCCTTGATTCTGTTGTGGTGGAGAGAGAGTCCTCTCTCTCCGGATGAGCACATGGCTGGTTGTGAGTCGAGGCCTGCTGCCCTGGGGCCTGCTGAGGCCACGCTGGACAGCACGGCACCCTGAACGTAACGAGAAGGCCAAGAGTTGATCGTTGCCCATTCATTGATGGTAAGGTTGTAGTTTTCTTCTGAGTTGGATTGAAGAAAATACAGTCTGACTTCTTTGGGAGAGTGAAAGCAAAGCAGACGGTGGTCACAGCCTGCTGGGGCCTTTGGGCCCCGGTGTGGGGGGGTCCCCACAGACATCAACCCAGAAGAAGCAGCAGTAGAGAGCCAGAAGAAGAAAGAGGAGGGTCACTGTGAATTTGTCTCTAATAAAGCCTGAGAAAGGCCCCACCTCTCCGGGTTTGCTTGACCAATGAGAAGGGTGGAATTTCCAAGCGGGAAAATTCCTCTGTGGTTGATTTATGAATCTTTATTTTAAGCATGCTCATTTGCATGTGCAGCTGGATTGGTTTCTGATGACGAAACTAAGAAAGATTCTTGTAATACTAATATGTTGAGCAGCTATCGGCATATCATGTACACAATCATTCCGATCTTCAAAGCACCAATTTATAGAGACCAAACATGTTATATATATAATTTGGTTCTATAATAAAATACATAGTATCAAAGAGATAATTGTATCAAAAGATAATAGTATTAAAGGACACAACACAAGACAGTAAATCATTCACAAAATGTTCTGGGATGCATGTTAATTTCATGTTAATCAGTTCATCGATAAATTAATGCAGGAAAGTCTGTTCTAATGTCTGTAGGTCTTGTGGCAGAGGCCCCTGTTCACATTGCTAACAGTCATAAAACCAACTTATCTGATTGTGGTCATGGTAACTAAGACCTTCTTGCCCTGTTTGGGGGGATGGGGCCACAGATCCCAGAGTGAGTTTTAAATATCATTTGTTAAACTATAACAAATACGTGTGTCTGACTTGTCTTAGTCGTTACAGTGACGTGGATCAAAACTGACAGCAAACAGCAACAGTGTCTTTAACAGTGTTTTTTTTTCTATATATTGATGCTATTTGTCATCTAATGATGTTTATGTGGATGTTTTACTGTCTCTAGAAATCACATTTGTAGTTTACACTTTTTATTCTATGTTTACAGCTGGTTTCAGTTCACCATGTATCTTTAATCTCTACAGGTTGAAGTATTGTGGTGTTACAGATGAAGGTTGTGCTGCTCTGGCTTCAGCTCTGAGATCAAACCCCTCACACCTGAGAAAACTGAATCTGTCTGAGAATAAACTAGGAGACAGAGGAGTGAAGCTGCTCTCTGATGGACTGAAGGATCTTCACAGTAAACTGGAGATATTGTGGTAAGATTGTATATAAATATGTCAACATTAGGGGTGTAACGGTACATAAACATGACAGTTTGGTGCATACCTCGGCATTGAAGTCACGGTTTGGTACAGCAGGGGGGGAGTAAAATAAACACAATATTGCTTTCTCTTATTTTTTAATAAATGTGTCACTGTAAACTGGAGAAACTGTGGTAAGATTGTATAAATGTGTCTACATCCTCCTCTATTTTCTTCATATGGTCAATAATGAACAAAATAAACAAAAACGAGACAAAAAAAAAAATGTCTGATAGATAATTTTGTTGTTTAACCCCCTGAGGTCAGCAATCACGCCGGCGTGATCTGCTCGCTTTTTTCCTTATCAGTGCAAAAGAGACTCAAAATACTCTGTTGATTTTGATCTTACATACTCTTGTTATACATCAATCGACCCTGTTAAGTGTGTATTTTTTTGTGTATACTCACAATAAAAACAAACCGTTGTGCTTTTCGCCAAATAAAGAAAAATAAACATGATGCGAGTTCTGCCTACTCTCTGTCAGTGAAGTCCATTCTGAAACGCGTCCGAAAATGAACTGTAACTCAGCGAATACTCCGTCAAACAGGCAAACAGACACACAGGCATGAAGCTTGAATTCTCTTCTTTTAAATGAATTTTAAATGTATTTTCTATAAAAAAACAAATATTCTCAGTTTACGTAATATGTATGAAAAGAGAGAGATGTCAGTCGTTCTCTTTCAGCTCATTATGTTTTAATGTGACCCCATTACACACACACACACACACATATATATATATATATATATATATATATATATATATATATATATATATATTATGTTTTGTCAAAAATAAAGTCATCAGCTAATATGTTATTATAGTGTTTGTTCCAATGTAGGCTATATTCAAACTAATGAAACCTTAACTTTGAAATATGTATGATAAAATGTATACTTCAGTTTTTACAAAGAAAGATTACACTGGAAATATTTTTAAAATTTAAATGGTTAAAATAGCAAAAAACATATATACAAGGATAGAACAAAATCTTAAAAGGTCAATATAAGCCTTCTCTTTAAATTATTTTTATTGTGCTTTATTAGTGACACATTTGGGTAGAGAATATATTACAAAACTTGAAAATACAGTATGAGAACAATTAACTGCACAATTACTAGAAAATGTTACCTTGGGTATTATACAATTTGCAAGCACAATTTGTGAAAAAAACAACAACTGTGTTTCCAACTGTGAACCAATTTTATATTTTATATATCCATCCATCCATCCATCCATCCATCTTCTTCCGCTTATCCGGGGCCGGGTCGTGGGGGCAGCAGTCTAAGCAGAGATGCCCAGACTTCCCTCTCCCTAGACACTTCCTCCAGCTCTTCCAGGGGGACACTGAGGCGTTCCCAGGCCAGCCGGGAGACATAGTCTCTCCAGCGTGTCCTAGGTCTTCCCCGGGGTCTCCTCCCAGTGGGACGCGCCCGGAACACCTTCCCGGGAAGGCGTCCAGGAGGTATCCGGAACAGATGCCCGAGCCACCTCAGCTGACCCTCTCGATGTGGAGGAGCAGCGGCTCTACTCTGAGCTCCTCCCGAGTGACTGAGCTTCTCACCCTATCTCTAAGGGATCGCCCAGCCACCTTGCGGAGAAAGCTCATTTCGGCTGCCTGTATCCAGGATCTTGTCCTTTCGGTCATGACCCACAGCTCATGACCATAGGTGAGAGTAGGAACGTAGATTGACCGGTAAATCGAGAGCTTCACCTTGCGGCTCAGCTCTTTCTTCACCACGACAGACCGGTACATCGACCGCATTACTGCAGAAGCTGCACCGATCCGTCTGTCAATCTCCCGTTCCATCCTTCCCTCACTCGTGAACAAAACCCCAAGATACTTAAACTCCTCCACTTGAGGCAGGAACTCTCCACCAACCTGAAGTGGGCAAGCCACCCTTTTCCGACTGAGGACCATGGCCTCGGATTTGGAGGTGCTGATTCTCATCCCAGCCGCTTCACACTCTGCAAACCGTCCCAGTGCATGCTGAAGGTCCTGGTTTGATGAGGCCAACACGACAACATCATCCGCAAAGAGCAGAGACGAAATCGTGTTGTCACCAAACCTGACACCCTCCGGCCCCTGGCTGCGCCTAGAAATTCTGTCCATAAAAATTATGAACAGAACCGGCGACAAAGGGCAGGCCTGCCGGAGTCCAACATGCACCGGGAACAAGTCTGACTTACTTACCGGCAATGCGAACCAAGCTCCTGCTTCGGTCGTACAGGGACCGGACAGTCCTTAGCAAAGGACCCCGGACCCCATACTCCCGGAGCACCCTCCACAGGCCGCCGCGAGGGACACAGTCGAATGCCTTCTCCAAATCCACAAAGCACATGTGGACTGGTTTGGCAAACTCCCATGAACCCTCCAGCACCCTGTAGAGGGTATAGAGCTGGTCCAGTGTTCCACGGCCTGGACGAAAACCACACGGTTCCTCCTGAATCCGAGGTTCTACTATCGGCCGTATTCTCCTCTCCAGTACCCTGGCATAGACTCTCCCAGGGAGGCTGAGAAGTGTGATCCCCCTGTAGTTGGAACACACCCTCCAGTCCCCCTTCTTAAAAAGAGGGACCACCACCCCGGTCTGCCATCCCAGAGGCACTGTCCCCGACCGCCATGCGATGCTGCAGAGGCGTGTCAGCCAAGACAGCCCCACAACATCCAGAGACTTGAGGTACTCAGGGCAGATCTCATCCACCCCCGGTGCCTTGCCACTGAGGAGTTTCTTGACTACCTCTGTGACTTCAGCTTGGGTGATGGACGAGTCCACCTCTGAGCCCTCAGCCTCTGCTTCCTCAATGGAAGACGTGACGGCGGGATTGAGGAGATCCTCGAAGTATTCCTTCCACCGTCCAACGACATCCCCAGTTGAGGTCAACAGCTCCCCACCTCTACTGTAGACAGCGTTGGTAGGGCACTGCTTCCCTCTCCTGAGGCGCCGGACGGTTTACCAGAATCTCTTCGAGGCCAGCCGATAGTCCTTCTCCATGGCCTCACCGAACTCCTCCCAGGCCCGAGTTTTTGCCTCCACAACCACCTGGGCTGCAGTTCGCTTTGCCTGCCGGTACCCATCAGCTGCCTCAGGAGTCCCACAAGCCAACCAGGCCTGATAGGACTCCTTCTTCAGCTTGACGCCATCCTTTATTTCCGTAGTCCACCACCGGGTTCGGGGATTGACGCCTCGACAGGCACCGGAGACCTTACGGCCACAGCTCCGAGCGGCCGCTTCGACAATGGAGGTGGAGAACATGGTCCACTCGGACTCCATATCTCCAGCCTCCCTCGGGATCTGGTCGAAGCTCCGCCGGAGGTGGGAGTTGAGGAGACTCTGCCAAACGTTCCCAGCAGACCCTTACAGTACGCTTGGGTCTGCCGAGTCTGTCCAGCTTCCTCCCCCGCCATTGGATCCAACTCACCACCAGGTGGTGATCAGTTGACAGCTCCGCCCCTCTCTTTACCCGAGTGTCCAAGACATACGGCCGCAGGTCAGATGAAACGACCACAAAGTCGATCATCGACCTACGACCTAGGGTGTCCTGGTGCCACGTGCATTGATGGACACCCTTATGCTTGAACATGGTGTTCGTTATGGACAAACTGTAACTAGCACAGAAGTCCAATAACTGAACACCGCTCGGGTTCTGATCGTGGGGCCGTTCCTCCCAATCACGCCCCTCCAGGTGTCACTGTCGTTGCCCACATGGGCATTGAAGTCCCCCAGTAGAACGACGGAGTCCCCAGTCGGAGCACTTTCCAGCACCCCTCCCAGAGGGCCCGTAGGCACACATGACAGTGAGAGACCTATCCCTGACCTGTAGGCGCAGGGAAACGACCCTCTCGTTCACCGGGGTAAACTCCAACACATGGCGGCTGAGCTGGGGGGCTATAAGCAAACCCACACCAGCCCGCCGCCTCTCACCATGGGCAACTCCAGAGTGGTGAAGAGTCCATCCTCTCTCAAGGAGTGTGGTTCCAGAGCCCAAGCTGTGCGTAGAGGTGATCCCGACTATCTCTAGTCAGAACCTCTCAACCTCACGCACAATCTCAGGCTCCTTCCCCGCCAGCGAGGTGACATCGGGTTGTCGAGGCCTCCGCCTTCGACTGCCACCCGATCCTCTCAGCACCGGCCCCTTACGGTCCCTCCTTCAGGTGGTGAGCCCACGGGAAGGCGGCCCCACGTCGCTTCTTCGGGCTGAGCCCGGCCGGACCCCGTGGGGAGAGGCCCGGCCACCAGGTGCTCGCATACGAGCCCCAACCCCGGGCCTGGCTCCAGGGTGGGGCCCCGGCTGCGCAATACCTGGCGACGTCACGGTCCTCGATTTAATGTCACTCATAAGGGTTTTTTGAACCACTCTTAGTCTGACTCGTCGCCTAGGACCTGTTTGCCTTGGGAGACCCTACCAGGGGCATATAGCCCCGGACAACATAGCTCTTAGGGTCATTCGGGTACTCAAACCCCTCCACCACGTTAAGGTGGCAGTTCAAGGAGGGGTATTATATATATATATATATATATATAATACCCCTCCTTGAACTGCCACTCAGTGACACACCTGAATGAAAGGCTAATTATGCGGTCGTTGTCTTCTCAGGTGTGAACCACTCAATATTCATGATCATTTACGCCCACTCGCATATTGCCTTTCCAAACAAAAAGTGTCTTACAAAATTTAAATCAATGTATTGTTTTATGTGAATGATTAGGCAGGATGATTTTCACATCATTTTGAAGAAAAAACCCTAGGCAACACAATGCATTATTCAAAAGTCTTGTTGACACATATTTAGTATGTGTTTTGTGGCCTTATTTCAGGCCTTTGTTTTTTCAATAACCATCAGGGACGTCGTTAGGCCTATTTTAGGGGGGGCTGAAGCTACCCCAAAATGTTCCTAAGCCCCCCTAAATGATAATAAGAACAACAATAACAATTCGATTTATCAATAACCGTATCCTCATTCATATTTAGACGCAACAAATGATATATATCCAGCTACAAAAAAATAGCCGAAAAGTCGGAAGTTGGACAGAAGTACAAAGAGTCGAGCTGCCAACTCTCACGCGTTCACCACACTTTTCACACGCTCTCACGCCACACATCCATTTTCTCACGCACAGAAAAATCGCGAAGCAAAGAGGACACGGAGACCGACAGACTACACAGAGCAGGTTACTTTATGATATAAAAGAATCTCAGCTCTCAGATTCTGTCAATTTTATTACGAAATTCAAACAATAAATACCGTTTTGGCATTTGTAAATGTTACGTGACAGATCCCTAGCGCACGTGAACCGATCATCTCTACTAGTAAAAAAAAAAAACACGAACACTGTTGAAAGATACAGTAGTAGGCTACAACTTACCGAAATGTATATTCCTCATACATAATATCGATCAATCAGTGTGTTTTTTTAATCAGCGTGAAGAGGTCAATAACATAGCTGGAGAACAATTAGGCCTATATGTCACATTTACCTTAGGAAAGCCATTTAATGAACATAATATAGGCTATAGCACGTAGTTGGCAAGAAAAAAAAGAGCTATAGAGAGTATTTTGATAAATATGTGTTCTATATTACATATTTATTATAGTTTTACTTATATCATTAAATAAAGTTGTTATAATAATAGAAAAACGCTTTATATTTAATTTGAGTTATTTTTAACCTTAAATAATACTACCAGCTGATAGGGCTCTCTGTATGTTTACAGCATTAGGTGAGTTGTTTTTTTTTCTTGAGAAAAATTAACGAGTACCTAATATTTATCCAAATGAGTCAGTATTAAATCAAATCACAATAATCGAATTGAATTGAATTTACATATAATTTTACACTTATGCTATACTAAAGCCTGAAATGGGCACTTTTTGTGACAGCAACCCTATCATTTTTGTTCAAAGATGTGGCTTAACTTCAGTATTCTTACAATTGCTCTAAAAATTTCTGACTAAGTTCAACAAACATTAAATTACTTATTCATAAACTTATTCATGTAGGTGTGACGGGGTTGAGACTAGGGTAACAGGGTTGAAGATGGTAATGGGGTTGAAGAGACAAATACAGCTAAACATATACATTTGTTTTTTACTCAAAATTCACTGTAATATTTTCTATAAACGCAAGTTACAAATACCCGGGGCTAAGCCCCCCCCTGTCTTCAAATCCTAGTGACGTCCCTGATAACCATGCATAAACAATATTCTCTCAAAAATACAAACATGTACATACATGTTGCTCACATATTATGGTAGCCCTGTTTGTGCTAAATAGAGTGTAATTATACCTTTGCCATTAATATGTTTATAAGCAACTGAAAAAAGCACAAATGTCAGGGCATGTCAAAACATCTCAAGGACCCCAAAAACACCTTAGACCCCAGAGGGTTAACCTTCATCAGATTGTTTCAAAAGTTTTAAGAGTTTTTATTACTAATACTTATATTAATGGATAAACCGTGGCTAGCTGTGCATTCAGGGCGATACAAGCGTGATTTCATGTTAATTGTGATTAATCGTGCAGCCCTAATCTTACATGTGTATTATAATCCATTACAGCAGAAGTGTTCAATCCTGCTCCTGGAGGGCGACATCCTGCTGAGTTTAGCTCCAACTAATACACTTCACTTTTAGACACACACTCGCAAACTTCCCTAAGCTCTTTCCCTTGGGGGAATCCCTGCTGCCATTTTGCATTGTGTTAAACTTTGTGAAGTGGACAAGAAAAGTTTATATGGACAGACCCTTGACCCCTTTTGACAGAGGGAGTGAGTCTTCTGTAAACAACACGATTGCTTTTAATTTACCTCCACCCCAAACAACTAATATTAATTATCTTTAAAATATTTAAAACTGCCCAAGAATACCTATATACATACAGAATGCTACATCAAACAAATTTGACATATACCTGAGTCAATGAGATGGAGGGAAGTTAGTGAGGAAAGGGCATACAAATATGAAATTTAACACAGCCCAACTCCAACACATTTGGCTGGAAGTTTCTAGTCCGCCTGAAGAGCTTGATTAGTTTGTTCAGGTGTGTTTAATTAGGGTTGTAACTAAACTCTTCAGGACAGTGACCCTCCAGGAACAGGTTTGGACACCCCTGCATTACAGTGTACAAAACAAACCTTCTGGCAAAAACACGAACACAACAACATAACAGTATATGACAAACTTTCTTCCCGGTCTGGGAATGAGGGAGGCAGGGTCTGAGAGCGCTGTACAACAGATTTTGTCTCTTTATTAACACGCTTCTTTATAAACATAAACAAAAAGTAAGTATGAAGGCTTTGCAATCACAAAAAGAACCAACAATTTTTTCTTCTGGGCACAGCAGGACACAGCACAGCACACTCCCCAGATGGCTCTCTTCATTCTCTCAAAGCCCTGTTTTTATCCTGTCTCTTCACTTACTGCAAAATGAGAACACCTGTTAGATTACATTAAAGGTGAACTAAGTAACTTTTTTACCTTAACCGAACAGCTTTGGAGTCATTGGAATAGTTATATGACTTTTTTGGGGTTGAATGGTGGTCATCTCGCACCCCCCGAGCGCTTGTGAGCGGAAAAACCACACTTGCAACTTTGGGCCGGCGAACCTCAGCGTCAGGAAGTATCGAGTGATATCAGGTCTCGCGATGTAACGAATTGCTTTACGGCACTGCACACATACACTATCTAAACATTTATATGCTAGCCTTCTGTGTATCATGCATACCTCAGTGGACATGTCTCTGTGCGTTTGCCGGGGTCTTTGAAAACAAATGCACATGACGAGCGGGAGAAGATGGGAGGGGGGAGAGTCGCCAACGAGTTTTGACGACAGTGTTGTCAAATATCTATTCCGAAGCTGTAGGGGGAGATCTATAGAGAAACCCGCAAGCAAAAAGCGAGAAAACAGCGAAGAAATCGGCAAAGCTGCATAGTTCTGCTTTAACAAGAGACGTGTCCCTTAACCATCCACTCTCCCATACTCATTCTCCGTCAGCAGCCTCTAAACCACACCAGCTTTCCACACAGTATATTAATTTCAATAATTTCAAATTTACCATTTATCTCTAAGGTAGTGGAAAAGTGTATTGCAATTCAAATTCATGAACATCTTTGCAATAATAACTTCTATGAACAATTTCAATCTGGCTTTCGTCCCCACCATAGCACTGAGATTGCACTTGTCAGAATAACCAATGATCTACTGTTGGCAGCTGACTCTGGGCTTTTAACCATACTTGTCCTTCTAACCATACCTGAAGTGCTGCCTTTGATACTGTCTCACATAAGATACTTCTTGACAGGTTAGCTTCTGTTGGTATTACTGGCTCTGCTCTGTCTTGGTTTAGGTCATATCTGGAAGCAGTCAGCATATTCAATTAAAAGGTTTTCGATCAAGAACATCTACAATCACCACTGGTGTTCCCCAGGGTTCTGTCTTGGGCCCGCTTCTTTTCATTATTTATATGCTCCCTCTTGGTTATATTTTAAGGAAATATGGTAATAATTTCAACTGTTATGCGGATGACACCCAACTTTACCTGTCTGCCAAACCCACTGGTTCTTTTCCAACACCATCTACATTTGCATTTACATTTATGCATTTGGCAGACGCTTTTATCCAAAGCGACTTACATTGCATTTCAAGGTTCACACGTTTACATTCTTAACAATTCTTGCTTTCCCTGGGAATTGAACCCATGACCTTGGCGTTGCAAGCGCCAATGCTCTACTGTTTGAGCTACAGGAAAGGGTATTGTTTAGCTGAAATTTAAATTAAAAATTGGCTTTCAGCTAACTTCTTGAAGCTAAATGGCAACAAAACTGTGGCTTTGCTTGTTGGCACTAGATCTGTTTTGTCTAAATCTAATTGTCTTTCTTTGTACATTGACAATACTGCAATCTGTCCTTCTTCACAGGTTAAAAGTTTGGGTGTCATCATGGATAGCACACTATCCTTTGAAGCTCAAATTAATAATATCACGCGGATTGCATGCTTCCACTTGCGTAATATTAACCGCCTCCGTCCCTTTCTTTCAAATAATAATACTGCAGTTCTCATTCACGCACTAGTCACTTCACATATAGACTACTGTAATGCTCTTCTCACAGGTGTTCCCTCCAAATTGCTACATAAGCTTCAGTTGGTTCAGAATTCTGCAGCACGTGTTCTATCTAGAACACCGTCTACTGAGCACATTTCTCCAGTTCTTCAGCAAATGCACTGGCTTCCAGTAAAGTATAGAGTTGAAGTCAAGATCTTGCTACTTATTTATAAGGCACTTCATAATCTTGCACCCCAATACCTTACACAACTTCTCCATGTTTACACTCCTTCACATGCTCTCAGATCTTCATCTTCAATTTCTCTTGTGGTACCTCTGATTCGACTAACTTCCATGGGTGCCAGATCTTTTAGTTATTCTGCAGCCCACCTATGGAACTCTCTTCCCCTTGATGTTCGCAATAGCGATTGCTTGTTGACTTAAGAAATATCTTTTTATACAAGCTTTTTTATAACATGTTGTATTGAGTCTTTAACCCCCTGAGGTCGGATGACGCGGGGGCGCGTCAACTCGATGTTTACTAAATGTTTCTATTAATATCTCCGCGATTGTGCAGCACACATAAATGGTTCTGATTTTGCCGTAATCGATAGATTCTCTGCTTCAACGTCCTTATTCTCACGAGATCGTATGTGACTCACACAGAGAGCAAGAGGGAAGACAAGATAACCGTTCACCTTGCGTGATTGGCGGGCTAGCTTGCCTGTCTGCATTTTGTGTGAAACCAACCAATAGATGCAGTTGAAATCCCTAAGTACCCTCCCATCTCCTCACAGTGAGGAAAATACCAAGCTGACATGGAGAGAGTGTTGTGTTTCTATACCGCTGTAACATCTGAGTCCATCTACAACATTCTCCATAACCTATTACAATCAAAGATTGCCCTTACCTGCCGGTTAAAGTTGCTAGAAATGGCTTCAGGGTCCTCGGCGGTGTCCGATCCAGTTCAGTCCGGGATCCGTTTCACTGGGCTTTTGCTTAGTATTAATATCTAAACTATAACAAAGTAAAGATATCTCTAGGGAAAAAATCACTCTGAGACTTATTTTAAAAGTTTTTCGAATCACCAAAAATTGGTTTCGTTTTATTTAAAAAGTTTCAGAACAATACAAAGACAATAAATTAAAAAAAAAAAAGGAAATGATAACAGAAATGCGTATAAGTCTTCACCTCAAAGTGCGGCCCCGAACAACAGGAAACAAAACCTTTTATATGGTTTGATAGGGGCCGTCTTTGGCTTTTAGGGCTGTCCCTTACATTAAAGCAATTCTTAAAATGGTAAAATATCTGGTCTGGAATTTTCCATGACCCTAAAGCTATTATGCAATAAGCATGCATGTATTGGTTATCTCATCTGCACTACCTACGCTAAAAAGCTTAATATACATTTTGACCGTTTCTTGGCCTGCAGGTGTTAAAACCACAACTCGCTTCTCGCCTCATCTCTAACTGTGAGGAGGCCTCTTTCCATCTTCTTAAACCGGGGGTCGGCAACCCGCGGCTCTAGAGCCGCATGCGGCTCTTAAGCGCCGCCCTAGTGGCTCCCTGGAGTTTTTTCAAAAATATGAAAATGGAAAAAAATATTTTTTGTTTTAATATAATTTCTGTAGGAGGAAAAACATGACAAACACTTCGCACGTATGATCACATCGGTGTGATTAGAACGGTCAGTGCATGACGTGATCAACTGCTCAATTCAAATGTGCTCTCGCGCATTGGCTGGTGCTGAGCCAGAGACAGGCGCGCTCAGCTGTCTTTTTAGTTTGCTCAACAACTTTTCAGTGTTTTCAACCACATAATGTTTATTTTAGGTTTCAGACATATAAGTACTAAAAATACATTTAGAGTTTGTAAAATACACACTGATGTTAAAGGAAGAGGCAATAATAATCCTTTCCATTATAATTAGACACGTTTTATTCATATCAGATACACATTGTGTAAGTAACTTTAAAGTTTACTCTATTCTTCTCCCAGTTCACCTGCCACTTACTTTTATGTATTTCGGGAGAAGTGGATGAATTCACGTGTTGTAAATCCAACAGATCTGATTCTCTGAACTGCGTCTGCTGCACAAACTAAGATGGCGGCGCCCATCGCGCATACAGCTCAAATAACGCGATCGTTATAAAGGTGTTTAAACAACAAAACACTTCCACTTGCATATATTTGGCAATCGGAATATCAGATATGTCATGTCATATCTAGCAAATTTGTGAATATTTTGAATAAAAAAGGAAAAATGACATAAAAGCAGATCATCATTCATTCAGCTCTGTTGTTGCTGCGGTGTGTCACGTGACACGCAATGACGCGTCACCATGGAAACCATAAAGTGACACATTCTAAATAACGGTCGCCTTGAAAAACTCACGCTGGGGGGTCAGTCAGAATAATTTAAACTTACGTGTGAAAGGGTTAAAGTTTTTCAACGTTGTAAAAATAATACACGAATAAATAAAACGAAACATAATACATTAAAATTATAATGAAAGTTAAACTTAAAGCACGATCGTACAGCAGAGTAGTCACGTGGTGCGTCATTCTCTCCAGGATGCGCTTGCAGGGAAAATAAACATTTAATCATGAATGCTTATTATGTATTTGTAGCCTACTTATCATTTTGATACTAGTGGGCTAATAAAGCTAATATAGACACTTACAGCGTGTGTTGCCTTCATTATAAGGCTTATATAAGGCTTTTAATTTTTTGCGGCTCCAGACAGATTTGTTTTGGTTTTTTTTGGTCCAATATGGCTCTTTCAACATTTTGGGTTGCCGACCCCTGTCTTAAACCGTGCTAAAAGGTCAAGTAAGCAGGCATAGCCTTAACACCTGTTGTTCCCCTGAACTCACTCAGAGAGATCAAAGGTAACCACAAACACTGTGGTTGCAAAGCAAGCTTGCAACATGCTTCAAGCGTTGCAAGCTTCTTTTGCAAGCAAAGACATTTAAACTATAAAACATTAAAGGGGGGGGTGAAATGCTCATTTTCACTCAATCTCCTGTTAAACTTGAGTACCTATAGAGTAGTATTGCATCCTTCATATCTCCAAAAAGTCTTTAGTTTTATTATATTTATAAAAGAAAGATAGGCTGTACCGAGTCTTTCCGGAAAAAAACGAGCGGCTGGAGGCGGGCCGTGTGGGCGAAGCTAAAGCTGTGTGGTAACGCGCCGAGCTAACAACACACAGAGACAATAGAAGCAGTTTTACTCACCGTCCGGTTCCAACGCACGACCGCGAACCTTTATCATTGTGACTGCTCGATCCTTAAGCATTAGACGATCTGCAAATCCGTCGATCTGGGCTTTGTTTATAAAACAATCATCGTCGAAATGCAGGGAACAAACAGTCTTGCACAACCTCCGTTGATGCTCTGAAAAAACAAACTCCATCCACTGCTCCCTTAACGCTGGGTTCTTTGGGAATCTGTGCAGGGTTGTCTTGCCCTGGCAACCAAAAACCCACTTCTTTGGTGACATTGACTTCCCTAAAGCCGAGCATAGCGCTTTGATGGGCGTACTGCTTTCGCTCTCTTGCTCTGGTCTACGAGTGCGCGCGCGCCCGCGGTTCTTCCGGCAGAAGTGCCCTTAGGACCCGTATAAGGAAATTCCGTTACATCTGACGTCACACATGCCCATGCTCGAAAAAAACTTTCCGAAACTTGTGACAAACCGGAAGGAGCATTTTTGGAACTGAAATACTCCTTCAAACGTACAATTTAATTTTTGAAACTTTGTCCATGTTTAGCATGGGAATCCAACTCTTTAACAGTGTAAAAAACTCAGTATGCATGAAATAGCATTTCACCCCCCCTTTAACACAGGGCAAGTTTGTATCAAGTGATTCAAACTTCTCCTGTAAACAGGATATTTCACAATTTGGACATTTAAACTGATTCTCTAACATAACTCCCCTTACAATACTAAGTAATCTTTTATGCAATTTCTCCATCTGCCTTAAAATCCTCACAACCTGTTGGCTTTGATATGTCAGCTTGTTCTGTGGATGTTGGGTCCTTCTTCTTCCTCTTCTCCGTTTTCTTAGCTTTATGAAGTTCTCTGGCGTGGTCTTTCTGGAGTCGTGCAACTAAAAGATCGTCCATAGATATTTCAATTTTGTCAGTTACTTTTGAGATATGTAAATCATTTAGGAGAGGTTCCAATTTAAGGGATTTATCAGAAGATTTCATATTAGAATCTAGCAACACAACAAGAGAAAGAGTAAAAAAGTCTGCGAAAGAAAAAGTCAGTGAAAAAAACATGACAAAAAACAAACAAAAGTAAGAAGAAGACAAGGAGAGATAATGGCAAAGACATTGATATTGAAAGACGTACTTGCGGCGGTTTTGGAGAGCAGCATGAGGATGAAAGGCGAGTTTCTGAACCTGATGGATTTTCTTCTGATGAAGATGAGGATTATGATCACAGAAGAGATCCAGTTGAAGACGGGAAAGCGTATTTATTTTATAAAAACCTTGTTCGCATGGTGCACTTTGTGCTAGGCTAACTGTGACCATCTTGGCTAAAATAAGCTGTGCTGTGCTGCTTTGTGTATCTGAACTTTGGCTATTTGACTCCGCCTTTAGCAAAGTGTTTACTTTATGTAAAAGTTATTTTCTTGTGTAAACTGGGGTACACTTACAAATAGTAATGTTGTAGGCATGTAGGCTGTAACCCTTCCTTTTACAGTCCCCTAATTACTAGGTATTTACCTGGTAAATATATGGTAAGTTATAGTTGGTTATTGGTAATTACCACAGGTAACAAGTATGTAAATGCAGAGAAACTACAAACTAATTACTAGGTATTTACCAGGTAAATATATGGTAAGTTATAGTTGGTTATTGGTAATTACCACAGGTAACAAGTATGTAAATGCAGAGAAACTACAAACTAATTACTAAGTATTTACCTGGTAAGCATATGGTAAATTATAGTATTTTAGTGTGTAATTACTTAAGGTGATTAGTATGCAATTACAGAGAAACTACCAGGGAAAAAAAAAAAACCACTGTTAATTATCAACTCAACAAAGTACTGTGTACTTGTTACCTGTTTAGGTTGGTAATAACTCAGATTTAATTGTGTACTTCCTCAGAATGTAGGCAGCCAATTTTTAGAAACACCTCCAGTATTACCCATCAATTCAAGTTAGGTTTGTAGTTATCCTAGGGTTATGTTGGTAACAGTCCATGTTTATTTATTACTATCTTGAAATTAAGACGGTAGTTTCCAATAAATTACCTTGTCGTAGTTGTTGTTCATTACACCCATTTATAGAGGGTTTATCAAATCATTTACCTTACACTTACCTGGTAACTACCCCGCAGGAACAGTTTTCCCTAATGTCATGGCACATCTTAAATACTGGGTATGTTCTTGCAGATGTTTTTACAATTTACTCAGTAAGTAAAGTGCAACTATACTGTAAAATGAAGCCTTGTTTATTTCCATGGTATTACCGGAATTGTACCATATAGATCATTCCCTTTTCCATATAGTCACAATTTTTTACCTCGTATGTCCTGCAACGTTACCAAGGAAAACATGACAATTTAAAATGCAACTGTACTGTAAAAGGAAGCCTTGTTTATTTCCATTGTATTACCAGACTCTTACCACATCCTTTGCTACTGCTTAAACATTTTTGAAATCACAAACTTTTACCATGTGTGTTCTGCAACTTAACTAAAACATTCCAGCCTGGTCTCATTGTTAATACGTAGTATTAATACGTAATTTTCAAAGATAGAAAATGTTCGTTTTGTACGTTTTTTGGATAGATGCTGAAACGTATGATATGGACGTATCTGCAACAATTAAACGTAACATTATTACGTTTTTACAACTACAAAACGTTAAATATTTACGAATCTTTCATATCATTAAGATATCTGTATAATTTACCTTTTAGCATTTTATAGATAAATGGAAGATCCCTTAACCATACTCCCAACCTAAACATAACGTTACCCATTTTATACTGAATATAAAAAGGATAAAACGTACAGAGTGTAGGGAAATGGCAATTTTATTAACAATATAGATTTTTTTTAGCAGCTAATCCTACTCCTACCCCTAAATCTACCCATAACAATTTCTTAAAACTACATAGGCTACAATTATGAAGAAAAACAACATACGTGTAGCAGCTAATCACAATAATTTATTATGACCGCCGCTAGCGTAGCTAGCGAAAGCGGTCATATAGGGATTGTCAAAGTTTTTTTTTTTTTTTTTTTTTCGTCACCTTACTGAATTTTTCGTCAACGATACCAGGGACACCGAAGCACCGGGGAACATGAAATTTGGTGGGCATGTAGCCCCACTAGACTTCTAAGGAAAAATTTCGTTTGGTCCCCGGGGGCCACTCCCCCCCCGCGCTGGGCCCCCCCAAACCCCAAAAAATGCAGTTTTTCCTAAATAACTACCTGAACCGTGGCACCGAGGATGAAGAAATTTTTATGGTATGTTGGTCTACTAGACTTTTACGGAAAAATTTCGTTTGGTCCCCGGGGGCCACTTCCCCCCCCGCGCTGGGGCCCCCGTAAATTTTTCGTCAACGATACCAGGGACACCGAAACACCGGGGAACATGAAATTTGGTGGGCATGTAGCCCCACTAGACTTCTACGGAAAAATTTCGTTTGGTCCCCGGGGGCCACTCCCCCCCCGCGCTGGGCCCCCCCAAACCCAAAAAAATGCAGTTTTTCCTAAATAACTACCTGAACCGTGGCACCGAGGATGAAGAAATTTTTATGGTATGTTGGTCTACTAGACTTTTACGGAAAAATTTCGTTTGGTCCCCGGGGGCCACTCCCCCCCCCCCCCCCCCCGCACTGGGGCCCCCGTAAATTTTTCGTCAACGATACCAGGGACACCGAAGCACCGGGGAACATGAAATTTGGTGGGCATGTAGCCCCACTAGACTTCTAAGGAAAAATTTCGTTTGGTCCCTGGGGGCCACTCCCCCCCCCGCGCTGGGCCCCCCCAAACCCCAAAAAATGCAGTTTTTCCTAAATAACTACCTGAACCGTGGCACCGAGGATGAAGACATTTTTATGGTATGTTGGTCTACTAGACTTTTACGGAAAAATTTCATTTGGTCCCCGGGGGCCACTCCCCCAGCTGCTCTGGGGCCCCCGTAAATTTTTCGTCAACGATACCAGGGACACCGAAGCACCGGGGAACATGAAATTTGGTGGGCATGTAGCCCCACTAGACTTCTAAGGAAAAATTTCGTTTGGTCCCCGGGGGCCACTCCCCCCCCGCGCTGGGCCCCCCCAAACCCAAAAAAATGCAGTTTTTCCTAAATAACTACCTGAACCGTGGCACCGAGGATGAAGAAATTTTTATGGTATGTTGGTCTACTAGACTTTTACGGAAAAATTTCGTTTGGTCCCCGGGGGCCACTCCCCCCCCCCGCGCTGGGGCCCCCGTAAATTTTTCGTCAACGATACCAGGGACACCGAAACACCGGGGAACATGAAATTTGGTGGGCATGTAGCCCCACTAGACTTCTACGGAAAAATTTCGTTTGGTCCCCGGGGGCCACTCCCCCCCCGCGCTGGGCCCCCCCAAACCCAAAAAAATGCAGTTTTTCCTAAATAACTACCTGAACCGTGGCACCGAGGATGAAGAAATTTTTATGGTATGTTGCTCTTATGGGCCCACATCAACCTAGCCCATAATCACTCATTTGTGATTTGCGCCCCTCCCATAAAAAATGAAAATGCAATATTATTCTGCTTTAATCGCCCCTATCTTCAGTGGAGATGTTCAGAACTGCACCATATTTCATGTGTATGATTAACTTGACATCCTCTGGGGGTATCCTCTGCTAAGTTTCGTAGAATTTCATCCATGGGGGGGTATAAAATAAATTCATTTATGTGCACATTTAGTGACTGTACACTCATCGGCCTGTAGATGGTGCTGTTGAGCGAAGGGTTGCTGGTTTAGGATGATACTGTCACACACACACATGCAGGAATACAAACAAACGCAAGCATGCACACACACTGACATCCACACGCACAGACACACACCCATACACACACATACAAATCCACATGCACAGACACACACACACAAACACACACGCGCACACATGTACGCACACATACATACACGCACAGACACACACACACACACACACACACAGACACACACATACACAAACACACACACATACACACACACACACACACACACACACACACACAGACAGACATGCACATACTACTACTTTTTTTAGGTATATACATAAACACGCAATACAGCCAAATTACTCCACGTCATTTATTTTTGTGGAAAGCCAGTGCAGGCCTGAGCGGCGGTCATATTTTGTACCGCGATGCGGTACATCTAGTTTATTGCAAAAATGTCAAAATCGGTACCAAAAGTCGTTCACATGACGATGTGTTGCAGTCACAGTCCTCTCTTTCAGTATATAATAGTTTTGAATGAGGTACAGAGCAGAATTTAAGTTATTAATCCATGAAAATGTTAATCCGACTTCGCTCTGTGTGAAGGCGCGCGCGCTTCTCCATTTCAAATGTAGTTTACCGACTGAAATACGGCATGTCGCAATCTGTGACGAACATAGACGAACAGGCGAGAGCCAATGAGCGTTTGATATCACTGCCGTAAAACATGTCGTAACGCTTCTTGAGGGCGCAATTTTTGAATTTGAATTCATCACAAGCGCGGGATTTGACAGTTACGGACTGCGCTGCTGTGATAGCCTGTGAAATGGAGATGAAGATCACTCACTGGATAAAGGGCTGAATTTGGATCTCTTTCTTGCAGACGTATGGATTCTAAAGATTTGCATTATATCAAGTATAATAAAATTGATGTCGTTTGTGAATTTATGTTGGGTTTTGGTGTATTATTGTTCTATTGGAGAAAACACATTTTGTGTCTCACTGTAAATAAACTAAATATTAAAATGGTTAAACGATTAAATAAGGTACTTTTAAGGTTTTAAAGTGTATTCTTGTTTAACTGCATGTAGGCTAATCCTCCGAAACAAGTTTGCAGCAGAAGGCACGAACAGAGCGAAATGTTATTAGTCTATTTCTTGAGTAAACTGCATAAATGCGACTGAAAACGTAATTGATAAGACATTTGAATGCAATAGCCAAAACATTAATGCCACGATTTTAATATGCATAAATAAGAATACGTACAAATATGTACGTCGGTAGAGTTGTTCATGCGTAAATAATTTACGTTTTTGTGCTGTTAATACGTAAACATTTTACATTTTATTGCTATAAATACGTCAGTATTATACGTTTCTGTGTGTATAAAACGTAAGTAAATGTACGTATGGTAGAATTACACTTTACGTAAAAATACACACGTATTCTCATGAGATCACGTTGAACATTCTCAGTAAGTAAAGTGAAACTGTACTGTAAAAGGAAGCCTTTTTATTTCCATGGAATTACTGGGATCTTACCCTATAATCTGTAATAGCTAGCAGGCTCCCAGTTAGATTTAGGATTGATTTTAAAGTATTATTACTGGTATATAAATCATTCAATGGCCTAGGACCTCCATATATTGCAGATATGCTCACTGAATATAAACCCAACAGATCACTCAGATCATTAGGATCATATCAGCTAGAAATACCATGGTGAATCCGTTTTTAGCTATTATGCCAGCCGCAGATGGAACCAGCTTCCAGAAGAGATCAGATGCGCTCCTACATTAGTCACATTCAAATCCAGACTCAAAACACTTCTGTTTAGCTGTGCATTTAATGAATGAGCACTGTGCCGCTGTTCGTCCGACTGTTTGTACTGTACTGTATTTTATTTTATTTTTTTCTAAACTGTTTTAATTATTCTTATTTCTTTTTATTCTTTTAATTTATTCTATGTAAAGTACTTGAATTGCCATTGTGTATGAAATGTGCTATATAAATAAACTTGCCTTGCAACCATCAATAACAGCTTTAAACAGATCAAAACAAACAGTAAATTTGAAATCCGGAAATCAACACCAATAGAGTTAATTTCAACACTTAAAAGTGTATATATGGGAACCACCCACAAAGTGTTAGATCAACACTTTCAAAAGTGTTGCCTCTCGCAACACCGACACAGTGTTACAATATGAACACTAAGAGAGTAAAATATTAACACCAATGCAGAGAACAACAACACCGTTACAGAGCTGGGTGCAGTTAAAATTCTACACTGTTCTGGTGTTGACCTAACACTTTTTAAAAAATGGAAATCACAATCTTCTCAACCTTATAGGAGTCAAATATTACACCATCCTGGTGTTGATAAAACACATTTTTACAAATAAAAACACTAAGAGTTACCAGTTTTTCTTATTAGTGTTCTGCATCTGCCACTTTAAAGAACTGTAAAATAAACTCTTTGAAATAAACATCACTCTATATTACTCTTTCAAACCTTTATTTCAAAACAATCCAGAAAGTTCAATTGTAACCTCAGTCTGGGATCATAGTAGAATTCTGTTCTCATAGTAGAATTCTGTTCATTGTAAAGTTAAAAATAAAGGCTAAATGCAAACAGTTGTTTTAACAAACTAGTTTTTTATTAACTAACAAGCCCCTTTACATCATAGGTTAACTTTTAAAATAAATGATGAAGGCACAATATAGGCAATTCTGTCACCAGAATTATATGAAAGCTGCTTATGCAAATGGTCTGTAATACCTCAAGTCCTGTACATGTCAGTGAGGTTGATTCAGTACCTTCGACTTTGCAACAGTACAGCAGTGCATGAGTCAACAACATTCAGCAGATGATAAACAGTTGCAGAATATGAGTGGATCAGTTGTGTCCAGTTGCTAACAGTAAAGTTCAGTGCATAGTTGTTTCACAGAGAAGGAAAGGCTGTGCAGATCCAACTTTCTCGAAAATTCCTGGAGTGCTGGTTCCCTAGACAACACAAAACCAGACCAATTACAATCAATACAATTTGTGTTTTATAAATACCGCAAGTTTATGGTGGAAAAAGTTCAATATCTTAGACTCAAACAAGAAACTATTTTGGTAAGATTAAGACTTAAATTTACTGATTTCCAAGTAAATTAAAGACTTTATTCATCCAAAAATTTGTATTCTGTCATTAATTATTCACCCTTATGTTGTTCCAAACCAGTAAGAGGTTTGCTCATCTTCGGAACACTTAATGAAGTTATTTTTAATGAAATCTAAGAGATTTCTGTCCCTTGATCGACAGCCTATTTAACTACCACTTCCAAAGCCACGGAAAGGTATAAAGGAAATCACAAGTAATCCATGTGACTCCAGTTGTAACGGTCACCAGCTGAAGTGCCCTTGAGAACCACCAGAGGGCACTCCACACCAGACTATCATGTTTCACTCACAACTACATTTCCCAGAACTCACTGCCCGGACTCATCATCACTGATTGCATTCACCTGTGTCTCATCACCCTGTTAGTCTCAGCCTATTTATACCATGTTCACTCATTCACTCACTGTGAAGTTTTGTATGTTGTTTCACTGCATTTCCGAGCGTTTTCCCTGGTTTCATGTCTCTTGGTTTTTGGATTTCTTGCCTGTTCCCTGGATTACTCTTTTGCCTCTGACCCCTGCCTGTTTTGATTGTTTGTTTATTTATTTGTTTGTTTGTTTGGACTGCCTCTGCCTTCCTGTGTTTGACCCCTGCTTGTGCTGATTATGATTATGGATTACGCTTCAAATAAAGCGGCATTTGGATCTCAACCTTCGGGTCTCGGAGCAGTTTGTGACACCAGTGGTTTGACCTCAATTTTACGACTTTTTTTACAACAATTTGAACTCAACTTTATTTACAAAATATTAATCTTCAATGCACAATCACACAACAACATCTGCTCTCGCATTGACAACATGCACAAGTTGTAATGATCTCATGAACGCATGTTGGAAATTAATATTTTATAAATTAAGTGGTAAATGTTTTTTTGCTGAAAACACAGCACTTGCATAGTTTAAAATGTATGTTAAACCACTGGAGTCGCATGGAGTACTTTAATGATGTACCTTTCTGGGGCTTGAAAGTGGTAGTTGCGTGGACTGTCAATGGAGGGACAGGAACCTCTCAGATTTCATTACAGTTTTTTTCGATTGCTAAACAACAGTGAGCACAACTGGAGCTACATGTGCAAAACTCTAACTCCAGTCTGCACTACCAACAGTCACCTGAGCTAAACAGTTCACATCACTTGCAAAACTCATTCCAAGCAACACAACTCTTAACACACGGCTCAAAACAGGCTCAGTGCAGCCAAACTCTATGCACAACCCTCACTGAGATAACACACACTGTCACTCAGAACACACTGAGAGTAAAAACACTAGCATCAAACACCAATACAGAAAATACAAACCTTTCATCTTTACAGTTTGAACAATTTCAGTGACTTCATACAAAGTAATATTTTCTTCAAAGAAAAGAGCGACATTCTTTCACATGATTTAATTTTTTTAGAACATAATTCTTTAAGGTAAATGAAAATTAGCAGTTTGCGTCAATAGTCTGTAGTAATTTACGGAATTACAGTAATGAGAAAAAAATGGGGTACTTTCCATAAGATCATCTCTCAATGCAAATCAAACTAGCTTTTAGGCTAACTGAAATAAAACCATGCCAATCTCTAGGTATGGTGAAGGCTATGTGATGATGTGGGGCTATTTTAATTCCAAAGGCCAAGGGAATTTTATCAGGATGCATAGTATCCTAAAAAATTTTTTAAAAAAATACTTAAAAATAAAAATCTGCCTGCCTCTATGGGAATTTAACATAGGGGTGAACTAACTTATGCACCATGTATTTTAAGGAAGAACATTTATTTATTTACGATACATTATTCATTCACAAAGAAAATTGGTGTCCTTAAAGGTTGGATTTTTCCTAATTTTTTTAATTAAGGCATTACGTTCAATTTCCAAAATATGATTTTTTATTCCTCTTTTTAGTCAACTTTAGCATGGGTGTATTCACTTATGCATAGCACTGTATATATGTGTGTGTGTGTGTGTGTGTGTGTGTGTGTGTGTGTGTGTGTGTTCACTAACAAGTCTAAAACAAGACACCTGCTTAGCCTTTCAGCTGAAATTGCAATCAGCAGTGTTTGAAAGGCACAAGGCTGAAATCTATTCTGTTTTGAATGTGTGGTTCACAGTTTTGACAGCAGTGTGTTAGTATTTGAACAAAGTGCTGTAAATCCACAGTGTTGTGCAGGTTGTGGTTAAAGTCATGGGATAAGTGTGTAGAGTTTTGAAAACTGTGTTCAAGCAATGAAAAACGAACTAGAGTTTGGTCCACATGAACTGCTGCTGTGCAGACTGTAGTTAGAGTTTTGCACATGTGACTCCAGTTGTGCCCACTGTCGTTTAGCAATCGAAAAAAAACTGTAAAAATATCTTCATTTGTGTTGTGAAGATGAAAGAAAGTCTTACATGTTTGGAACAACATGAGAGTGAGTAATTAATGGCAGAATTTCCATTTGTGGGTGAACTAACCCTTTAAAGGGATAGTTCACTCTGAAATGAAATTTTGGTATGTTTTAGCTTACCTCAAGGGCATCCAAGATGTAGGTGTCTTTGTTTCCGCAGTAGTTTCAATTTTGATATTTTTAGGTCAAACCGTTCTTATCTGTCAGTCATATAATACAGGTCTATGGTCACCACCTCAAATAGCATGCACAGAGTCCAAATTAAACAATTCCCCATTGTAAGTACACATTGATGGCCTAAGACATGAAACGAGCGGTTTGTGTGAGAAAACGAACAAAAAGCGCCAGAAGTGATCTCTTGTGCGTATACGTCACTCATTGTTTACACAGAACAGAGATTGTAGGTAAGACTGCTAATAGAAATGGTACTAATTTGCGCTTATCCGGGATGTTTAAACCGACGTAAAAGAAAACAATTACGTATGCTCGCGCGAACTCATCCTGGAGTGGTAAACAATGAGTGACGTACACACCAGGAAGCGTGCGCGCCCTCAGATCACTTGGACGTGGTTGTGTACAAGAGGTAAAAACTATATAAATACTGTTCGTTTTCTCACACAAACCGCTCGTTTCATGTCTTAGGCCATCAATGTGTACTTACGATGGGGAATTGTTTAATTTGGACTTCTCTGTGTATGCTCTTTGAGGTGGTGACCATAGACCTGCATTATATGACTGACAGACAAGAACAGTTTGACCTAAAAATATCAAAATTGAAACTACTGCGGATACAAAGACACCTACATCTTGGATGCCCTTGAGGTAAGCTAAAACATAACAAAATTTAATTTCAAAGTGAACTATCCCTTTAAGAATAAATTAAGACATGCACCTTAAGAAATCTCACTAAATAGTCAGCTGCCAGAAGAATCTTTGCTCTGTTGTTGTGGCTTTGTGATGTTGGGGGCAGGTGATGGGCAGATTTTTCTTCAGATCAGTTGAGTCTAAAATTAAACAGCAAGAAAACATACCTGTCAAATCATGAAATGGTTTGAAAACACATTTTAAGTAAAAAAAAAAAATAAAAAAAAAAAAGATTTACTTTTGTAAAATAATTTGACTGGACAAATTCACAATGAGTGTTATGAAACACAGGAAATCTCCCAAATAGCAACAAAGCTATGATTATTTTTTTTTATGTTTGTGCCCATGATTCTCTCATACATGTATGTTATCTGTTAAATCTTACCATCACCAGGTTCTAGTCTGTACAGTCTTTAAACACCCAGCCTGCTACCCTTAGCCACTTGGTGCATCATAGAAATGCTCCTAGCAAACACAAATAGCAAAATCAATACATTAAACATGAAAGCATATCCAAACATCAACCAAAAGTAAATCTGATAAATACATTTTGCATACATATTTAATCTGAAAGAATTACTTACCAATTTTAAGAAAATTGGTCCTCCAAATAAGGAAATGAAGTGACAATTTCACGTGCATTGTCGGTCCGCAGTTTGTGGAGTTGTTCTTCTGTTTTTCAGTTAACGTTATATGCTAGGTGTGCTGGCAAACGAGAGTAAAAGATAGTTTGAGGATAAATACATAGGCTACTTTATGATATTTGCACATCACAAATATTATCATAAAACAATATAACATTATAAAACACGTATTGTAAATAAGTTAAAACACTTACTCAGTGTTTTCACTGTTAAAAGCAAACTCCGTGTCTGCACTGCGTCACGAGTTAAGAAGATGGAGGGCCTGAGAAAGGTTTAAGCGTGCACATCACATAAATATTGTTACAAAACAATATAATGCCATTAAATACATGTTGTAAATTAGGTAAAAACAATTACTTTCGGCGTTTTCCCTGTTAACGTTACAAGCAAATCTCCTCGGCGTCAGCTCCGTATTGAGTCAAAGAAGATGTCGCCTTTGAAAAAAGTTTCGGCTCGTTTAAGCGCGCAGAGCATTAAATCAATATGTTATAAAATACATATTGTAAATTAGTTAAAACAGTTACTTTCGTCGTTTCCCTGTTAAAAAGCAACACCATCCTGGGCTGGGTTTCCCGATAATGATGGATATTAGCACTTACGAGGATTTTCTGCGAGCGACTTTACGAACGTTCGTGTTCGTTTCACGTGCGTTTCACAATAATGCACTTAGCACGATCGTTCGCAGCTGTGCTTTAAGTGCTACTTAAGAGTCGCTGTCCGTTTGTCAAGTGCTGAAATGTCACCTTGTACAATGGCTTGTAATTGCAGCATGTAACGATCACCAGCTGGAGCTGCCCTTGTGAGCCACCAGAGGGCAGTCCACATCAGACTATCATATTCACTCACTAACTACATTTCCCATAACTCACTGCCCGGACTCATCATCACTTATCACTGATCACATTCACCTGTACCTCATTCACTGATTGCATTCACCTGTCTCATCATCCTGTTAGTCTGTCTATATATACCTTGTTCATTCATTCACTCACCGCGAAGTCTTGTTAAGTGTTACACTGCCATTCTGAGCGTTTCCCTGGTTGTCTTGTTTCTTGTTTTTGGATATCTTGCCCTGTTTCCTGGATTACTCTCTTGCCTCTGGTCCCTGGATTACTCTCTTGCCTCTGGTCCCTGGATTACTCTCTTGCCTCTGGTCCCTGCCTGTTTTGTTTGTTTGTTTGTTTCTTTGTTTTGGACTGCTTTCCTGTGTATGACCCTAGCCTGTATGTTGGATTACGCCTCTGGATTGCCCCACAAAATAAAGCTGCGTTTGGATCTCCTACTTCGTGTCTCTGAGCAGTACGTGACAGAACAGTCTCTGGATCGGCAGAAGTGACGTGAACAGTCTCTGGATCGGCAGAAGTGACGTGAACAGTCTCTGGATCAGCAGAAGCGCACTCTGAGCTTGACGGGACCAGCGGCGGCGAGGGCTTTGAGCTGGGTAGGACCAGCGGCGAAGAGGACTCTGAGCTGGTTAGGACCAGCGATGAAGGCTTTGAGCTGGACAGAACCAGCGGCGAAGAGGGCTCTGTGCTGGACGGGACCAGCGGTGAAGAGGGCTCTGTGATGGACGGGACCAGCGGTGAAGAGGGCTCTGTGCTGGACGGGACCAGCGGTGAAGAGGGCTCTGTGCTGGACGGGACCAGCGGTGAAGAGGGCTCTGTGCTGGACGGGACCAGCGGTGAAGACTCTAGCTTGGCGGGCATGTCGCTTGCGGTCTTGGCTTCGGCAGATCTGGCGTGAAGTGCAGGCTCGGCTGGACTGGCGTGAAGTGCAGGCTCGGCTGGACTGGCGTGAAGTGCAGGCTCGGCTGGACTGGGGTGCCACGGAAGGAAGCTCTCCAGACATCTGGAGAGTGCCTCTCTCCAATCCAGACCAGAGAGATCGGGGAGCTCCCTCGGGTCGACCTCCTTAGCCCCCAGCCGGTAACATAACTTAATAGCCTCGTCACCCAGAGAGCAAGAGGCAGCGAGAGGAAAAAACCCCCAGGTGTACTGGAACAGATCGAGGCTATCCAGGGCTAAGGCCGCGATCTGTCCAGCGAACTCCCGGCTCATGCTGGGAAGATCAGGTGAGATCCGTACTGCTGTATTACAGGAGGTCATAGCTGCTGGATCTGAAGTGTGGCGAAGTCTTCTGTCACGTACTGCTCAGAGACACGAAGTAGGAGATCCAAACGCAGCTTTATTTTGTGGGGCAATCCAGAGGCGTAATCCAACATACAGGCTAGGGTCATACACAGGAAAGCAGTCCAAAACAAAGAAACAAACAAACAAACAAAACAGGCAGGGACCAGAGGCAAGAGAGTAATCCAGGGACCAGAGGCAAGAGAGTAATCCAGGGACCAGAGGCAAGAGAGTAATCCAGGAAACAGGGCAAGATATCCAAAAACAAGAAACAAGACAACCAGGGAAACGCTCAGAATGGCAGTGTAACACTTAACAAGACTTCGCGGTGAGTGAATGAATGAACAAGGTATATATAGACAGACTAACAGGATGATGAGACAGGTGAATGCAATCAGTGAATGAGGTACAGGTGAATGTGATCAGTGATAAGTGATGATGAGTCCGGGCAGTGAGTTATGGGAAATGTAGTTAGTGAGTGAATATGATAGTCTGATGTGGACTGCCCTCTGGTGGCTCACAAGGGCAGCTCCAGCTGGTGATCGTTACACAGCACACATTTGCAATTTTAAATGTTTAACCTGTTTTCACCTGATGTGCATTTTCCACGAGACCAATAATCTACAAAAGCACAAAGCTACGAGTGGAGACACCAGCAAAATGGCTGAACCAAAAAAAACCCAAAGAAAATACCTTTTTTTTTAAAAAGAGGAGATTAAGGTAATTTTAGAAGAGGTGGAGCTATACAAACATATTATTTTCAGCAGGTTTAAGGGAAGTCATACAAATAAACAAAAAAAAAATCTGGAAGGATTTTGCTAGAAAACTGACTGCAACTATAGGGGCATTAAAAGATCAGGGAAGGAGGTCAGGAAGAAGTGGCAGGACTTTGCCAGCCTTGCTAAAAGGAAAAGGGCTCTGCAGAGGAAAACATTTAATAAAACAGGTGGTGGGACCAATGATGGCCAACCAAGAAATGCCCAATACATGGCTGGTTTTCGTGCATGTCAGCAAGTCATTTACAGAATTTTTTTTTTTTTGTTCATCCCTATTTTTCCCAGTCTTTGAAGCATATTAAAATTACTAGATTAAATTATTTATATTTTTTTGTTGCTTTTTTTCTGACCTTTTCAATTATTTAATTTATACATTAATTTAACAAAAAAACAACAACAACAAAAAAAGAGTAGGCCTAATAAAGTGTACAATAAAGTACAATCAAAACCTTATTATATATTATATTATAATCACATTGCATTTGAATAAAGTTAAAGGTGTAATCTGCCGGTTGTCCTGCAGGTGACCTCATAACTTTGTCTTCTTACGATGCACTTGGGGATTTACGATTACTCCAGAGCACTCGTAGATCTACGATGATTTTTAAGTGCTACTTAAGTTACGATGCTTTTGGGAAACAGACCGTAATATTAAGATCAGTCGTACGATCGTTTTTACGATCTACTTAGGCTTACGATGCTTTTGGGAAACGCAGCCCTGCTCTGCTCCACATCAAGCGTCATGGAAAATGCCCCTCTGAGAGCGGTTTAGCAGTGCACAGCACATATTGTTATACAACAGTATGATGTTATAAAATGCATGTATAAATACAAACTTAATTGATGCGTTTTCCCTCCTCGTATGCCTTGCATCGCGAGTAAAAAAAAATGGCGTCTTTGAAAAAAGTTTCAGCTCGTCTGGTCGCGCCCAAGGCGTAAATGTCCCGGATGTAACTAATTACACTCTCTCTGTGTTATTAATTTAACTCCACATATTTTCACCAGCTAGAGGGTGCGGTTTACACTAGCAGTGTTAATCCCTTGAAATTCAACACCAGAAAATTAACTCTTTACTCTAAAAGTCCTTAACACTAGGATTTCAACACTGGAGATTTTACTGTGAACATGTGAAAAAGAAGCAGAAACAAGCAATATCATATGTAATATGCACATGTAAAATAACACGATCACCAACATTAATCAGCATATAAATCAAACTGCCTAAAGTTCCTGAATGAAATGTTGACCCAGGATGAGCTTCAGGACTGTGAAGGTTTGAGGTGTTGATGGACTCGATCTACTCTATCTGTGTTTTGATCATCGTTCTGAATCCCATCTGGATGTAGTCTAGGGGTGTCAAAATTAATCGTTTCTATGATGCATCGCGATGCAGACGGTTAAAATGTGTGCATCTTTAATGGTAACATAATACACTGATTAATGAGCGCTGCTTTTAAATGAACATTTCTTTAAAACAAAATTTATTTGACAGATTTTCCTTTTCTTAATGGCATAAACAAGCTTTACTCCCTTGAAACTTAAACTGGAATGTCACTGTTTCTGTCACTGTGACTTCCCGAACAGGCGAGCACACGCACACACATGTGCGCACACATCAATTTTGAAGTAAAATTTAAAATTCAGGATGCGGTGCATCGTGATGCATCGTGATATCGAATTGAACTGAATCGATGACATTGTAACCGTAATCGAACCGAACCGTGACACCAATGTCGGTTCACACCCCTAATGTAGTCTTTGACAAAAGCTTGATTTTCTCAAGTGTATGCTCAAAGCGTTGCTTTTTTATGAAACTTGCCCACATTCAAGTGTTGATAAAAAAAATGCATGAAGCTAGAATAAAATATTGTGGGGGAAAGAGTTAATATAGAGCAGTGATTAAACTACCTGTGCATTAAACGGTATGAACACACACTTTCCAACCAATCAGAATCAAGTATTCAGACAGACCATGGCCTAATCCTAACCACTTACTCTGCCATAGATTAAGTGTCTGTTTCTGAAGTTTCTGCTTATCTGAGCTGTAGATCCTGAACTGAGACTGAAGAGTGTCATTGAATCAAACATTAAAACTAATATTACATATTTGTATTTAACATACAAAATTATTACTTAAAGGAAGGTTTTTATTTTTTTTATTTTGGTGCATACATTATCTGAATAGTATCTTTATTTCAGTATTTTCTGTGTATTTAAATGCATGAAATACACAATTGTTTTATTAATCATCCTCAGTATAAGTTTTCAACATCCTTACAAAACAATTGTAATTTTTTTTAAATGTTTGTCATATAAATGAAAACTGCATGATTCTGCCAAGCTACTTTGTCTCACCGCTACTTTCTGTTGGGTTATTGGATATTGTTTAGTGATGTTAGCCGTGACACAGAGGAATGTGTCAAAATAATAAAATGATTTTCAGTGAAGCGTTGTATCGATGTTTGATTCGTTCTTTCAAAATCACGAGAACAATGACGTCTGAAGCTTCGTTTCACACACATCCACGTGACCGCTTCGTAATCTTGTTCAAAAATGTGCGACACAGGGCTTGACCTCATGGTGTGTTAAGGTGTATTGCGTTGCATTGAAATGCTTGTTGTAATGCGAGAGTTTATTGTTGCAGTATCAAATATTCCCATTCCAATGTGTCTGCATTTCATAGAGCAATGTCACTGTCATTTACATACACACTCCCACTGTTTTAAAACACTGCACTGGTCCCAGTTCAAAACACTTCAAGCACTCTCCTCTCCCCAAGCACCAGTACTTCTAAAGAACACTTCTTACAAAGATCATTAAGCACAACCGACAGTTGCTGTACAGTGTTGGAGAAATTATGAAGACTTCATGCTTTAGATTGGAACTGTCAATCATGTCATGGATTAAGTCTCTGTTTCTGATTGTGAAGTTCCTGATTATCTGAGCTGTAGATCCTGAACTGAGAGACTGAAGAGTGTCATTGTTCTCTACAGGTTGAGGGATTGTGGTGTTACAGATGAAGGTTGTGCTGATCTGGCTTCAGCTCTGAGATCAAACCCCTCACACCTGAGAAAACTGGGTCTGTCAATGAATAAACTAGGAGACACAGGAGTGAAGCTGCTCTCTGATGGACTGAAGGATCCTCACTGTAAACTGGAGATATTGTGGTAAGATTGTATAAATATGTCAACATTAGGGGTGTAACGGTACATGAACATGACAGTTCGCTATGTACCTCGGTATTGAAGTCATGGTTTGGAACAGCAGGGAGGAGTAAAATAAACACAATATTGCTTTCTCTTTTTTTAAAATTAAACTGTGTTTACATACTACAATGATGGACCGAACATGATTTTAGATGAATTCGCACCTGTGAAAACTCGAACTGTTTCATTTGTACATTCAGCTCCTTGGTTTACACCTGAACTGCGTGAACTTAAAAATAAAGGCCGTAGGTTAGAGCGGTTGTACGTCAGGTCTGGCCTTACTGTTCATAAAGTAATGTATGCTGAACATATTCAAAATTATAAAAATGCACTGTGCAAGGCTAAATCTGATTACTACTCCAACATAATTGGAGTTAGCAATGGGAACTCCAGGTCACTTTTCTTGGTGGTAAACAATATTCTGCATTCACCTGATTCTTTGCCATCTGATATGTATTCCACTGACTTATGTGATCGCTTTTTGACTTTTATTGCATCTGAGGTTGAAAATGTACATCAGCAATTATTTACTGATACTCTTCACAATGACTCCTGTCAGTCTATCACTCACACACCTCCCCACTCTGTTTTCTCTAACTTTACACTACCAACTACTTCAGAGATAGTGGGTCTGATAGGTAAATCTAAATCTTTGACTTGTCAGTTCGACCCTCTACCAACTCCTTTAGTGAAAGCTTGTTTACCAGTCCTGTCGCCATTGATTACTAAAATTGTTCATGCTTCACTTGTTTCTGGTTCTGTATCTCCATATCTTAAATCTGTTATTATTACTCCCATACTTAAGAAACCAGGGGGTGATCCATTTAATTTTGATAAATTTCATCCAATTTCAAATTTACCATTTATCTCTAAGGTAGTGGAAAAGTGTATTGCAATTCAAATTCATGAACATCTTTCCAATAATTACTTTTAAACAATTGAGCAATGTATGACGTAATGCTTTAGACTGGACCTGTCAATCATGTCATGGATTAAGTCTCTGTTTCTGATTTTGAAGTTCCTGATTATCTGAGCTGTAGATCCTAAACTGAGAGACTAAAGAGTGTCATTGTTCTCTACAGGTTGAGGGATTGTGGTGTTACAGATGAAGGTTGCGCTGATCTGGCTTCAGCTCTGAGATCAAACCCCTCACACCTGAGAGAACTGGGTCTGTCATTGAATAAACTAGGAGACAGAGGAGTGAAGCTACTCTCTGATGGACTGAAGGATCCTCACTGTAAACTGGAGATATTGTGGTAAGATTGTATAAATATGTCAACATTAGGGGTGTAACGGTACATGAACATGACAGTTCGCTATGTACCTCGGTATTGAAGTCATGGTTTGGAACAGCAGGGAGGAGTAAAATAAACACAATATTGCTTTCTCTTTTTTTAAATTAAACTGTGTTTACCAAGCGGCAACATTCTGATCTGAAAAATGAAGCCTACCCGGAAGTGCGAAAAACTGCAATACATCGAAAATCCGCTAGGGGAAGGTCCCAAAAGGGAGCAAATGTCCATAGCCCCCATGTTAAAATGTCCGTTTTCACAGCATAAATTCATGTCTTTACAGGTTGGTCCCATGGACTTTTATTGTATTTTTCGATAGGTTCCGAGTGCCTGACAACGGCGAGGGTAGTGAATTTTTTTCTAACTCGTTAGTTTAGATCGTTTTTAGATATAAAATGTATGACAATAAGGGCGTGGTTAACTTTGATTGACAGCTTGATTGACAGCTGACAAGGCAGCGCCACGGAGAATGACAACATAAGAAGCGCCATTTTTTAATACAGTTGACATATAATACTACTGTTTCTGTATCATGAAATGTAGTTTTAAGAGTTTTTCAGGCGAGAATGTAGTTGTTTAAAGCTCAAATCTGTGGTTTATTTAAAGATTTATGAAAATTTTATCCAGTTGATCCAGCGATGACCGGGCGCTCGGCGCGATGTACCCCGCCTGGAGCAGTCTTTCATCGGCTTGACGTTCTAAGGTTTGCCGCCAATGCCGCGGACTCTGGCGTCTCTGTAGTGGTTAAACATGAGATATAATTCATCTTGTGTATATCTAATGGGCGATTTTTGGTCTCGTGAATCTATATTTTTTTCCCTGGGCAATCGTTTTGGCTGAGGGGAAGTTTCATAACTTTATAAGCTATTTAACTTTACCGATGTATGGTTAAACTCGCGCTGACTTTGTATGTTTGATTGAATTGTTTGCTTTATTTGTATAGCTTCTTATACCTTTTACTTATACTTTTATAATGGCTAACATTGATAAAACTGAAATTTAACAAAAAGAGACTGGGTTGAGTTTTGTCATTTTAATACAACGAAGATGATATGTAATGTTGTTTACTGCAAAATCTGTTGTTTAGTACAAATGCACATATTGCCTGGACCATAAAATGTTTAATATTTTTATATTATATTTAAAATGAAAAGAGGCAGATTTGTGTTATATTTTGTTTTGTTTTTCATAAATAGGCAAACGTTATGTGCAGTTGAATATAATCAATATGCATTGCCTGAACCACATTTGTGTGGCTATAATGTTTAAGATTTCTTTAAATGAAAACGAAAAGAGTTAGTACTGTATGGTGTTTTATAACATATTTCGTTGCCATAGACTGTAAAAAAATAGTTCATTGCCTGAAATATAACCGGAGTAGCAGAGCGAGCTGAGTGACACGCGCTGCGTTAGAAGGTGGGCGGGGTTAGCATTTCCCAAGATTTTCCAAGATGGCGCCGCCCATACCCCCCATAAACGGCTTCAAACCCGTTCTTCAGAAAGTCTATGGGTGACGTCACAGACGCTTTGTCCATATTTTTTACAGTCTATGGTGTTTACATACTACAATGATGGACCGAACATGATTTTAGATGAATTCGCACCTGTGAAAACTCGAACTGTTTCATTTGTACATTCAGCTCCTTGGTTTACACCTGAACTGCGTGAACTTAAAAATAAAGGCCGTAGGTTAGAGCGGTTGTACGTCAGGTCTGGCCTTACTGTTCATAAAGTAATGTATGCTGAACATATTCAAAATTATAAAAATGCACTGTGCAAGGCTAAATCTGATTACTACTCCAACATAATTGGAGTTAGCAATGGGAACTCCAGGTCACTTTTCTTGGTGGTAAACAATATTCTGCATTCACCTGATTCTTTGCCATCTGATATGTATTCCACTGACTTATGTGATCGCTTTTTGACTTTTATTGCATCTGAGGTTGAAAATGTACATCAGCAATTATTTACTGGTACTCTTCACAATGACTCCTGTCAGTCTATCACTCACACACCTCCCCTCTCTGTTTTCTCTTACTTTACACTACCAACTACTTCAGAGATAGTGGGTCTGATAGGTAAATCTAAATCTTTGACTTGTCAGTTCGACCCTCTACCAACTCCTTTAGTGAAAGCTTGTTTACCAGTCCTGTCGCCATTGATTACTAAAATTGTTCATGCTTCACTTGTTTCTGGTTCTGTATCTCCATATCTTAAATCTGTTATTATTACTCCCATACTTAAGAAACCAGGGGGTGATCCATTTAATTTTGATAATTCAAATTCATGAACATCTTTCCAATAATTACTTTTAAACAATTGAGCAATGTATGACTTAATGCTTTAGACTGGACCTGTCAATCATGTCATGGATTAAGTCTCTGTTTCTGATTTTGAAGTTCCTGATTATCTGAGCTGTAGATCCTAAACTGAGAGACTAAAGAGTGTCATTGTTCTCTACAGGTTGAGGGATTGTGGTGTTACAGATGAAGGTTGCGCTGATCTGGCTTCAGCTCTGAGATCAAACCCCTCACACCTGAGAGAACTGGGTCTGTCATTGAATAAACTAGGAGACAGAGGAGTGAAGCTACTCTCTGATGGACTGAAGGATCCTCACTGTAAACTGGAGATACTGTGGTAAGATTGTATAAATATGTCAACATTAGGGGTGTAACGGTACATGAACATGACAGTTCAGTACATACCTCGGTATTGAAGTCACGGTTCGGTACAGCAGGGGGGAGTAAAATAAACACAGTATTGCTTTCTCTTGTTTTTTAAATTAAACTGTTTTTTTAAACAAATGTGTATAACCCTCTGAGGTCGGCAATCACGCCGGCGTGATCTGCTCGCTTTTTTCCTTATCAGTGCAAAGGAGACTCTAAATATTCTGTTAACTTTGATGTTACAAACCAGTTTCATACATCAATCGATCCTGTTAAGTGTGTATTATTTTTGTGTATACTAACAATAAAAACAAAGTGTTGTGCTTTTTGCCAAATAAAGAAAAATAAACATGATGCGATTTCTGCTTTCTCTCTGTCAGTGAAGTCAATTCTGAAACGCGTCCGAAAATGAACCATAACTCAGCGAATACTCAGTCAAACAGGCATACAGACACACAGGCATGAAACTTGAATTCTCTTCTTTTAAATGAAGTAATTTATATAAAAAACAAATATTCTCAGTTTATGTAATATGTTTGAAAAGAGAGAGATATGTCAGTCGTTCTCATCTCAGCTCATTATTTTTAATGTGACCCCGCCCACGGAGAGCGCGTGCTATTCAAACGCAAATGATCGAGGCAATCCACGCAAACTGTGAAACGCCCCCATATCAGCTAGAGAAAACACATTGTACTTGTTTACACCGTCTCGCAGCGCTGTGAGGAATAATACTATCGTAATAATAAAAATGGAAAATGTACCTCAGAAGTGCGGGTATTTCGAGGAGCAACGGATGCCGCTGAGCTGAGGAATACTGTAGTAAGTTTTTTTCATTCTCAAGTGAATCGCGTTTCTGTGTGTGAATGAATGAACGGCAGAGATGCGCGCTATTTACCACAACTCGCAAAAAGACGGTTTAAATTGGAATCGCGTTTCTGTGTGTGAATGAATGATCCGCTTTTATATTCCTTATAATAAAAATGAAAGCCGACCTAAAAACGACCTATGTTACAGACATATGAAAGACAACATTTCATTGACTAGTTTTGGATAGATTATACATTTTTACTGTAAAATATCTGCCACCTCAAATAAGCTTTTGTTTGCCAATTTTTGCTCATATGTTAAATAAAGTATGTTTTGTCAAAAATAAAGTCATCAAATAATATGTTATTAGTGTTTTTTCCAATGTAGCCTAGGCTATATTCAAAGTAATGAATCCTTAACTTTGAAATATGTATGTTAAAATGTATACTTTAGTTTTTACAAAGAAAGATTACATTTGAATTGTTGTAATTGTAACCTTTTTAATAAAAAATATATTTACAAGGTATATGTAAACAAACTATTAAAAGGTAAATAAGCCTTTTCTTTAAATAATTTTTATTGTGTTTTATTAGTGACAAATTTGGGGAGAGGATACATATTCTAAAACTGAAAATACAGTATGAGAATTAACTGCACAATTACTAGACATGTTTTCCTTGGATATTTTGCAAGCACAATTTGTGGGAAAATAAAAAAAATCGAGATGCTTCTAACTGTGAACCAATTTGGTAGAATGTATCATTCTGATATGATTTTTTCTTTTAAATCCGTTCTGCTGCTTAATATATTTTTATAACCAATGATACGTTTTTTTTTCAGGATTCTTTGAATACAATTTTGATTGCAATCAACAATTTTGATTATTTATTTTGCTCACATTTGATTTGCTTAGAGCCCGCATCAACGGGGCATAAGCATTTACTATGAGATAGCCTACCTGTCTTTACTTTTGTTTATTTATCGCTCACAATTGCTTTGTTTATAGCCGACTGATTATTTTATTTTTTTTGCTCACATTTGATTTGCTTAGAGCAAATTTAGAACATTTAGTTCCTCCACATAGAGGAATTACAATAAAACAGATTGAAAAACAAAACCTTTGAATCTCCATTCTTTGTTCTTTGTTCAGGCTGCCTCACTTGATGGCCCATTAGCCATTGGGGGAGTGTCTATGTCACACCCCTGGTCTGAATCTCATTAATATTGATAGGCCATTACCACTCCCACGCATAAACCTCTTCTGACAAAAAAAAACTGACTTACAGAGTTTAAATCAATGTATTGTTTTTATGTGAACGATTAGGCAGGATGATTTTCAGATCATTTTGAAGAAAAAACTCTAGGCGACATCATCCATTAGTCAAAAGTCTTATTGACACATATTTAGTATGTGTTTTGTGGCCTTATTTCAGAAACTTTAGTTTTTAGTTTTTTCAGTAACCATGCATAAACATTATTCTCTCAAAAATACAAACATGAACATATATGTTGCTCACATATTATGGTAGCCCTGTTTGTGCTAAATAGAGTGTAATTACACCTTTGCCATTAATATGTTTATAAGCAACTGAAAAAAGCACAAATGTCAGGGCATGTCAGAACATCTCAAGGACCCCAAAAAGACCTCAGACCCCAGACGGTTAAATATATTCTGTTATAATTAATTTTTTTAAGGATAAAAAAATCTCTTAGCTAATGCTGTAAACTATATAAGGAGCTAGGGGTGGGAATCAAAGGGTAGCTCACAATAACGATAATAACACGATACAGCAAGTCTGCGATAATCAGTATATTGCTAGACAATCCTATAATGATACATCACAATATCTGTCTAACTATGAAAACAAAATGCCTGTGTAAAGGTTAAGTGCAGGTTTTCTCACTTTATTAAAGCCCAAACTGTTAGAAAACAGCACAAAAACGTTTTTCAGTCTGTAAATTAAATTAAACATATGTCCTGAATTATGCCAGTTTGAAATGGCACAGCTTACATAAAACATTTCTGTTTTATTTCTACTTCAAAATACTCCCGTGCCTCGTTTGTCTTTTGACCGATCATTTCTGTGCTCTCCGTGACTGACACGAAGAAAACACATCTGAGGTAAAATAAAAAGATTAGACCCTACCTCTTAAAGTATTATATTTCCAAGTGTTTTATTTTAATGTGATATTTAAAATGCTTTTAGATATAAATATAACAAAGTTCAAGGCGCAGGGAAGAAAGGGGAACCGGTGAACGGTAAACGGAAGTTTTAAAATAAGTAAAACGAAAGTAAACGGCAGGTGCTTCATAGTCGACTGCGTAAACACAACGTAAATGTCCAGGCCTGGTCTTCCTTCATCTTCCACTGTCGTCACTCCTCCTCTTATCCTTCACAGCTCCTGGGACTCCAGACGGTGAAGCGCTCAGTGACGTTCATTAAAGGGATAGTTCACCCAAAAATGACAATTAAATGAAATTTTAATTTAATGAAAATTAAAAGTGAAGTCTCTGTTTCTGATTGTGAAGTTCCTGATTATCTGAGCTGTAGATCCTGAGCTGAGACTGAAGAGTGTCATTGTTATCTACAGGTTGAGGGATTGTGGTGTTACAGATGAAGGTTGTGCTGATCTGGCTTCAGCTCTGAGATCAAACCCCTCACACCTGAGAGAACTGGGTCTGACACTGAATAAACTAGGAGACTCAGGAGTGAATCTGCTCTCTGATCTGAAGGATGATCCACATTATAAACTGGAGATGCTTCGGTGAGTAGTGATGACTAAATATATTTGAATTTTATTTGTAAATTAATATAGTTTCTTCTTCTGAGGTTATTTTCTTGTTAATATTTATGCACTGTAAACATGTTTAATACGAGTTTGATTCCATTTATAGTTGAAATATATTAATGTTTCTTTTTATGTCAAAACAATACAATGTATCACTTGTATCATTAGCTGCATTTACATGGACCCTAATAATCTGATTGTAATCGGACCAGTAGCACAATCAGAATAAAAAAGTAACATGTATCACATCAATCGGAATGAATTGGCCAGATCTGATAAAAAATGTATTCGGATTGTAAGGGGTGGTTTATTCCTTTTGTAATCTGATCGAGAGGACATGTAAACACTCGATCGGATTAAGAACAGAAAGTGGAGAGTCCTTGGCATCAGTCCTTGGCAATGCTGTAGAAATAGCGTAATGACGTATGACGCGCGGATCGAGCTGTTCTTCCTGTTGATTAAAGTGTCATAAATGAGTGTCCTGTCATTCTGAAATTCTCTTAGCATTCATCGTCTGTGAAGTGGAGCAGGACAGTCCTCGTCTCAGACTCTCATCCATAGAACACACAGTTTTGGGCACGGGAAGGGGCTTTACTGCTGGATAAATACAAGCAGCACGGCTCAACGGTTCATGTGCTCGTCGTCGCATAATTAGGACCCGAAAAATATAAATATTAAGTCTGCTTTTTAAAACAAAGAAAAGGAGGATGGTTAGTATACAACACCAGCGGGAAACTCTGTATATTCGTGCAGTGTGCGCATGTCAAAAGATTAAATCCGATCAGGAGCTTGTGACATATAAACACACACATCAACCCGATCACTTTTTTAGCGTTCATGTAAACACCATTGACTACATTTACATGAACTCTCATAACGTGATTGTAATGAGATTTAGTCGTGTAAACACAATACTTCAATCAAATTGATTCAATTAAGCTCATAATTGAAGTAACCATAATCTTGAAAAAAATGAAAGTTAAGTCATCATTTACTGACCCTTGTGTTGTTCTAATGCCATTTACCTGTAGCAAATTAGCTGTATGAAATATTAATAATCAATAATAACTGGTTATAATTGATTATGAATATTTGGATCAGTTAATATAATTAACTTAATGTCGTAAATTAATATTACAATCAATTAACCTGTTTGGCCCGTGAACTAGGGGTGGGCGATATCTCGATATTTACGATATATCGAGATATTTTTTAAACTCGATATGGATTTTGACATATCGTATATATCGATATATTGTTTATATTTAATTCTGATTTCGCCACTTTGCTTGTTTGCCTTCTCTGTGCTGTGCTCGCCCCCGCCCTCCTCCGCCTCCTTGCTTTTGTTCCCCCTCTCCTCGCGTGTTGTCTCATTCAACCAAGTCCGCCGACCGAGTCCGGTCAGGCACATCAATCTTTCCCCGCCCAGCGAGTGCTTGAAGTGCGTCAGAAACTGCGCTCGCGCGCGATCAGTTGTTGTTGGTAATTTTTTGTGTAGCGTCGCCTCTCGCCGCATTGCTTTTGTTTGAGGGCGCTTTTAACACACTCACACTTAACATGCTCCCCTGTAGAAACGGGCTTGGCAGCTCGCGCCAGGTCTAGACACGGTGAAAGTTTCCTGATTGTGACGGATGGCCGAATTTACATGACACATTATAAATTAGCATTAGCCTACCTATTCTGCTATAGATACAGTGCCAAAAAGAAGAGAAGAGGATAAAAGGGGATAAAGACAGAGGTAAAGTGATGTAATGAATGAACAGTTTATCTAATTGCATAGTAGTAAGATACTGTAATTTTAATGGCAGTTATTTTTACCTTAAACTTTATGCTAGCAGTTGTTCTGAGTTCTCCAGAGGCCACAGACAGTGTGATTTTGTAACAATCATGTCAATTTTTAGATGTATTTGTATCACTTTTTTTTTTTATTCATGTTTTACTCTACAGTTGTGCAGTTTTTGGGGGATATATGGCATTTTTTTTATTTATTTGCCAAAATTAGTAATGATATTTCTATACAGGTTTATTTAAAATAGTGCAATATGTATTATTTCTTCCTTTATTTTACAGTTAAATTATTATTTTTGTATACAGGGATTTTTTTTTTTTTTTTAAATGTCGCAGAAACACTTTGTTCCTACATGAACTGCCTACCTATTTGCACTTCAATAAAAAAAGACTTTGTGGTATTTGGCATATTTGTTTTTGCAGTAGTTTTTGGGGGGTTATTTTTCCTGTAAAGATATCGAGATATATATCGTATATCGAGATATAGCAAAATATATCGAGATATATTTTTTGCTCCATATCGCCCAGCCCTACCGTGAACACTCAGGATTAATTGTTTATTAACTCTAAGAAATGTACATTTCCGGGGCATGGGAAATGTCTTTCTTAATTTAAAGTACTACTAAGAGCAGTAGCCAAAATCTATATGATTAGTGACTCCAGTTATGAGCTTGAGACACGGACAACTTTACATGTGACAAGAACAAGATTTTATTAACTAGTCTAAACACTTAAACTACTCTAACATACACACACATACATGCATACAGTTTACCAAGGGAAAGAGAGCTGAAGCAGAATACAGGAAAGCAAGAAATTATAGCATTGTTTGAAATTCAGCAGATCAACAGCCTTGAGCAAACCATCAGTTTAGTTATAACACGCCCTTCTTTAAAGGGGTAAGGATACTTAATGTATCAAATAATGAGACTAAGTTTGATACTTGCATGTCTCGCCCATTTTAATTAAACTGTCCTGATGCAATTTGTTGAGGCTCCAGTTGATCTTTGCTGATGTGGTCTTGATGAGAGAGAACCAGTGGTAGTCAGAGTATCTTTGGTGAATGGAAAGACAAGGCCGCAGCCTGGCACGAGCTTGGTGGTCCTTAGAAACTTCTAGTTCAGCATCATCTTCACATCAGCATCTCAGGAAGGGACTAAGAGAGAGCTCAGAGAGAGCTAAGAGAGCTAAGAGGAGTTGATATTGTATTTTTAAAGTGTGAAGAAGTCAAGTGTAGGTGTAAGAGCGAATGAGAAGATTTTCCTTTGGAGGGAAATTATTTTACGACCTATTGTTCAAGCAGACCTTTGAACATGTAGTTTGATTGGATGTTTAACACAAGAATCTTTAAGATGCTTATAATACTAATGCGTCACAAAGTTAGCAAAATTTAATCGAAATTAACAAATGGGAAACGAAGATTGGAGTTTATAGAGACCAAACATGTCACACATATGATTTTGGTTAACCATAATATGCAAAGTCTGAAACATTAACCCAATAGAGTTTATAAGAATACAAAAGCCAAACCACATAAAAGGAAAATCATGAGGTGGGAAAATTAGATACATGTTTACACATTTCTCAAGTGGTTATATATAGAATATACAGGATTAACAGGGTTTGTTTCGCCTCCTCTGCAAGAATCTAAGTGAGAGTCGCAGCTTTCTGGAAATTCCTTTGGGTCGTAAAACTCTTATCAGTCTCAGTGTGTCCTGTAACAAGACACAGCGTTCTGCCAGTGTGTTAGCTTCATTTGGGATGTTAGTTTTTGGGGGAAGTTTCACAGGCCTTTGTTGGGAGAGTGAGTTTGCTGGATTATTCATTAAATAAATGAATAATTTGTGTGTGTCTGATTGGTCTAGACCAGTGGTTCCCAAACCTGTCCTGAAGGCACCCCAACACTGCACATTTTCTTTGTCTCCCTAATCAAACACACCTGATTCAACTCATCAGCTCATTAACCCATGTGAGTTGATGAGTGATGAGTTGAATCAGGTGTGTTTGATTAGGGAGACAAAGAAAACGTGCAGTGTTGGGGTGCCTTCAGGACAGGTTTGGGAACCACTGGTCTAGATGCTACATACCCTTCTTTCTTTTCCAGACCACAAAAGCAGGAATTTAAAGAAATGTCCAGATTGCCCTCGTCCATATAACATTTCTTTAAAATACTTTTTTATATTTTATACTTTTTTCATTTTTGGATGATTTTTCCCTTTAAACTGTTCCGCTCTGACCAAAGTGCACATGTGCTGGTACGTACACGGATATGACGCATGTTGTTCACACAACTCCATGAATGAAGTCTGACATTATTCTGAAGTTTTCCCTCCACTCTGAATCGCTGAACTCGCTGCCACCAGTGTCTGCTGCTTATCTTCATCCAGAGACAGTGTGAAGAACACAATGGCAGTGTAGGAAACCCCGTCTGAAGCGGCATTGCTATCACAGTTTGATGTTCATCACAGCGCAGAATAACCATCCAATACATCCATAGAAATGTGTTTAGCGTTTGACTTAAGTAGATTAAAACAGTGGCCAGTAACACTCCTACTCTATGTGAGTTCATCATTTGTGCTGTGCATTTGGGTATGAGAATAATGGTGGTAAAAATAACCATTATCACATGGGTTAATGAGCTGATGAGTTGAATCAGGTGTGTTTGATTAGGGAGACAAAGAAAACGTGCAGTGTTGGGACAGGTTTGGGAACCACTGCAATAGATGATAATGTTATATACACTGCTCAAAAAAATAAAGGGAACACTTTTAAATCAGAGAATAGCATCAAGTCAGTTAAACTCCTGGGATATTGATCTGGTCAGTTAAGTAACAGAGGGGGTTGGTAATCAGTTTCAGCTGCTTTAGTGTTAATGGCATTAACAGCAGGTGCACTAGATGGGCAACAGTGAGACAACCCCCAAAACAGGAATGGTTTTACAGGTGGAGGCCACTGACATTTTTTCCCTACTCATCTTTTCGGACTGTTTTTCACCAGTTTTGCATTTGGCTAGGGTCAGTGTCACTACTGGTAGCATGAGGCGATACCTGGACCCTACAGAGGTTGTGCAGGCAGTCCAGCTCCTTCAGGATGGCTCATCAATACGTGCCATTGCCAGAAGGTTTGCTGTGTCTCCCAGCACAGTCTCAAGAGCATGGAGGAGATTCCAGGAAGACAGACAGCTACTCTAGGAGAGCTGGACAGGGCCGTAGAAGGTCCTTAACCCATCAGCAGGACCGGTATCTGCTCCTTTGTGCGAGGAGGAACATGATGAGCACTGCCAGAGCCCTACAAATGACCTCCAGCAGGCCACTGGTGTGAATGTCTCTGACCAAACAATCAGAAACAGACTTCATGAGGGTGGCCTGAGGGCCCGACGTCCTCTAGTGGGCCCTGTGCTCACTGCCCAGCACCAGGGAGCTCGATTGGCATTTCCCATTGAACACCAGAATTGGCAGGTCCGCCACTGGTGCCCTGTGGTTTTCACAAATGAGAGCAGGTTCACCCTGAGGACATGACAGACAGGAAAGGGTCTGGAGAAGCCGTGGAGAATGTTATGCTGCCTTTAACATCGTTCAGCATGTCCGGTTTGGTGGTGGGTCAGTGATGGTCTGGGGAGGCATATCCATGGAGGGACGCACAGACCTCTGCAGGCTAGACAATGGCACCCTGACTGCCATTAGGTATCGGGATGAAATCCTTGGATCCATTGTCAGACCCTATGCTGGTGCAGTGGGTCCTGGGTTCCTCCTGGTGCACAACAATGCCCGGCCTCATGTGGCAAGAGCATGCAGGCAGTTCCTGGAGGATGAAGGAATGATACCATTGAAGGGTCACCACGCTCACCTGACCTACATCCAATAGAACACCTCTGGGACATTGTGTTTCGGTCCATCTGACATCACCTGGTTGCACCTCAGACTGTCCAGGAGCTCAGTGATGCGCTGGTCCAGATCTGGGAGGAAATACCCCAGGACACCATCCGTCGTCTCATTAGGAGCATGCCCCGACGTTGTCAGGCATGCATACAAGCACGTGGGGGCCATACAAACTACTGAGTACCATTTTGAGTTGCTGCAATGAAATTTCAGCAAAATTGACAAGCCTGCTGCATCATTTTTTCACTTAGATTTCCGGGGTGTCTTTGAATTCAATCCTCTGTAGGTTGATAATTTTAATTTCCATCAAACGATGTGGCATCCTTTCGCTCATAACACATTGCTCAGTCCATATTAGTATAGATAACCAGCATGATATTTTTCCCCATTGAGATCTGATGTGTTTTCAAAGTGTTCCTTTAATTTTTTTGAGCAGTGTATTTATTAATACTTTTGTTGTCATTTATAAAACTGACCCAGTGACAGAAAGAGGACAGTCATACAGGATTATGGATAAGGGTCAAGGGTCATCATTCATGGTGGTTTAGATGCAAAATCAAAACCTGAATCGTTAAAAGATATTTAAAAAATTGTACATCACAGGGTTATTTTATTATCTCTGACTAATAGTGCAAATAGTTTGTTTTAGTTGTTCTACAGTGGATAATTTGACTGTCTGTGTTTTACTGACAGGTTTTCATGGTGAATGATTCTGACCTTCTCTGGATCAGCTGATGGAGAATAAAGAGCCGCTACAGACACATCACATTCAACAGAATCAACACATACAAACCCATAGTGATCATCACACACACATGTGTTTGTGTAACTTTTCAGGATGATCCAATCCTTCATCCAGAGTCAAACATGGAAACCTTTCGTTTCTTCTTCAGAACTGACATGTGTACTTTGCACTTTTCTGTCTATTATGTTTTTCTTTATAACTTTACATACTTTTAAGAAATGGTTATTGACAGGTTCAGAGGTTTGAGTGGGATTAGTGGGGGGTATTAAATAATGGTAAAAGGGAAATTATACAGATGTCTTTACGATATAAAAGATTTGTAAATATTTTACGTCTTTTTAGCTGTAAATACTTAATAATGTTTACATTTAAATTAGGGCTGTCACGATGTTAGATTTTTAACACCACGGTCATTTTGGCCAAAATAATTCACGATATCGATATATCGCGATATCTATAGTAATTATCAAATTAATTTTTTACTTTGTTTATTTAGTTTTTCTTTTTACCCAACAAACATAAGGAATACTGATAGACAAGGCACATGCATTTTCACTTGTGTTCTCAGTCTATGGCAATTTTTTTGTGAAGGAAGACATGCATGTAGAGTTTATCTGGTTTCAAACTGGAGAGAAACATTGTCTGAATGTTTCCTGAAGAACTGAAAAGTCTTTCTGATGCAAACATCTTTCTGATGAAAAGCAACACTGGTGGCGGGAATGCAAAGGATCTTCTGTGCCAGTTTTGCCAAACTTGGAAACTCCTCCTCATTATCTTTCCACCACTGCAGTGGGTCTTTATCCACAGAAATAGTGGGCAAGGCTGTGTATACAGAAACGTCTTGAAATGCTAGTGTAGATTTCACCATTTCTGCTGATTGTTTTTTCAACAGTTTTTTCATTGTTATTATTTTGAGAATATTCAACTATAAATGGCCTCAGGGACAGAGACACTGGTTCCCTCATCTTCACATTCTCCTCTGGCAGAAGACTCCTGTGAGAGAGTACAAGTTCTACCTACATTGGCAGAAGACTCCTGCGTGAACTGTTGCTTTAGCTGTCTTTTGATTGAATCTGCCTCTTCCACAAAGTTCAACATGAAGCGGGGGTCAAGTACACAGGCCATGTTAACCCTCTGGGGTCTAAGGTGTTTTTGGGGTCCCTGAGATGTTTTGACATGCCCTGACATTTGTGCTTTTTTCAGTTGCTTATAAACATATTAATGGCAAAGGTGTCATTACACTCTATTTAGCACAAACAGGGCTACCATAATATGTGAGCAACATGTATGTACATGTTTGTATTTTTGAGAGAATAATGTTTATGCATGGTTATTAAAAAAACAAAAAATGAAAGTTTCTGAAATAAGGCCACAAAACACATACTGAATATGTGTCCACAAGACTTCTGAATAATGCATTTTTTCGCCTAGAGTTTTTTCTTCAAAATGATGTGAAAATCATCCTGCCTAATCATTCACATAAAACAATACATTGATTTAAATTTTGTAAGACACTTTTTGTTTGGAAAGGCAATATGCGTAGGGGCGTGATTCACACCTGAGAAGACAACGACTCGCATAATGAGCCGCAAAATAAGCCTTTCATTCAGGTGTGTCACTGAGCCACAAGAAAGAATGCAAGGACAAGAAAGAATGCAAGGACAATATATATATATATATATATATATATATATATATATATAATACAAAATTGGTTCACAGTTGGAAACACAGTTGTTGTTTTTGTTGTTTTTCACAAATTGTGCTTGCAAATTGTATAATATCCAATGTAAACATTTCTAGTAATTGTGCAGTTAATTGTTCTCATATTGTATTTTCAGAAAGTTTTGGAATATATTCTCTACCCAAATGTGTCACTAATAAAACACAATAAAAATAATTTAAAGAGAAGGCTTATATTGACCTTTTGTTTACATCTATCCTTGTATATATTTTTTATATTATTTTATATTATTTTTTATATATATTTTATTAAAAAGGTTGTCTAATATCTCTTTACGCCATGCAGTAACAATTACTTTAAAACTTTATAAAACAATTACAACAACAATTAAAATTTTAACAATATTTCCAGTGTAATCTTTCTTTGTAAAAACTAAAGTATACATTTGATCATACGTATTTCAAAGTTAAGGATTCATTAGTTTGAATATAGCCTAGATTGGAACAAACACTATAATAACATCTTAGTTGATGACTTTATTTTTGACAAAACATAATATATATATGAGCAGAAATTGGCAACATTATAAGCTTATTTGATGTGGCTGTATTTTACAGTAAAAACTTTATAATCTATCCGATTTTTCTAGTCAATTTTTACTCATCTCAGTATAGCAATAGAGTTTGGTAAAAGCTGTTCATTCATTCACACACAAAAACGCGATTCATATTTAAACAGTATTTTTGCCAGCTGTAGTAGCTACACAACAGCGCACATCTGTGCGTTCATTCATTCACACAGAAACGTGATTCATATTTAAACAGTCATTTTGCTTACACACACTATTGCGATTAAAACAAAGCAAATATAGAACTGACCTATTCCTCAGCTGGATCCGTTGCTCCTCGAAATGAAACTTCCAGCACTTCTGAGGTAAATTTTCCAGGATTATTATTAAGATAGTATTATTCCTTACAGCGTCGTAAAGTACATGACTCTGGTTAATCGCGGTGTGTGTTATCCAGCTGATGTGGGCATTCACAGGTTTGCATGGATGCCTCAGATCATTTGCGTTTGAATAGCGCGCGCTCCGTGGGCGGGGTCACATTAAAACTTAATGAGCTGAGATGAGAACGACTGACATCTCTCTCTTTTCATACATATTACATAAACTGAGAATATTTGTTTTTTATATAAATTACTTCATTTAAAAGAAGAGAATTCAAGCTTCATACCTGTGTGCCTGTGAGACTGTTTGACTGAGTATTCACTGAGTTATAGTTCATTTTCGGATGCGTTTCAGAATGGACTTCACTGACAGAGAGAAGGCAGAACTCGCATCATGTTTATTTTTCTTTATTTGGCAAAAAGCACAACACTTTGTTTTTATTGTGAGTATACTGTACATCCATACATAAGATCAATAACTGTTCTTTGTTCTATTTCATCAGCAGAGAAGCCTGCCCTGTTCACATGCAGTCCTTGTAATTATAAATAAAAAATAATAAATATTAATTTGCTTGTTCCTGTCATCAGCACTCAAAGCACCGTTTTTAAAATGATAATCCGTTATAAATATGTATCTTGAAGATTGTATTGCATTTTCTAGTATAAATATAAAGATTGACATTTTGTTTAAAAATAAGCACTTTAATAAAATAAACATTTTGTAACAGTTTTACGGTTACATTTTGTCCCATTAGCTTTCAGGGAGTGTGTTATTTAATCCTGCCACTAGGGGCGCTCTAGCCAGTGAGATGCCTAGTAGCATAAAAGGGTAAGAGAAGAAGTATGGAGTAGGAAGTATGTGTTAACCACATGGAGAAGCTTGCTCACTAATGCGGTCTTGCTTTTTTCCCTCGTTTGAGGAACCTAAGACTAAACCTTGAGTAGCCAAAGACACTGCTACAGAAGTCTGAACTGAACTGTTTGATTATTCCCATGCAACTGTGTAACTATATGTACATTGTGAGTTACTGACTGTATGTTGATTTGTGGTGCAATACACGTGGCTCATTGAAATGAGAAAGTCTCTGGTCCCTTAATTATGTAGCATCAACAACATTATTTTAAAATCAGGTGTTACAATTTTATGTTCCATTAGATGTGTTTTGACTATTTTTTTGTTTGTTGTATTATGTCTTTTGGTAACAAAGATATATTAACAAAACTTTTAGAAGGGCCTCATTAATTAATGTTGCCTAGGGCCCACACTCAATGTAGCTTCGCCTCTGGCAAGGGTGCAATATCCACTATAATACAGGGCTGGATAACCTTGTCTCTTAGCGCGCTACAAAGACTCTAAAGGTATAACTTAACTAAAGGTGTACCATTTCTAGGCGTGTTTCCTGAACTATACCTTAGGAGATTGCTTAAGATAAACCTTCTTACGTGTGACGTTACCCAGTGCTGTCCGTGGCGATGCTGCTGAATCTGCTGATATCGACGGCTCGAGAATCAATTATTCACTCATGCAGGGACAGCTTCACTGCATTATGTGAGATAGCGGTGTTCTTTATAAAAGAAGCACTTCAGAAATAGTGGAAATTGCATTTATCAGGCTCATGATTTTATAAAAAATAATCCAAATTTCAAAATAAAATCCAACCCTGGATATTTGATATAATTTTGAAACGAGTGCACGAACCCACGGCCTCATGCCCAAACGTATCATGCCTCAACCCGCTACAGTAACTGGCAGTGTACCTTCACACGCCTTTGTAAGGGTAATTTACATTATCATATATTTTTGCCATAGTGTCTTCATTTACTCCACAACCAGATTGCCCAGCAGCCGCGTCACATTATTGGTGTAAATCTGTCATTTCTGTTATTGGATGACCTACTCAACAAATACATATAACATCTACAACATATAATCAACAGTGACTATGGCGGAGAATAAAGACAGAGAGAGGAGAACCGCCAGCAGCTGAATTCAGGACTGAGAGATCCGTCTGTCATGATCATGTCCCTGGGCTGATCTGTCCGTCCTTTCCCGGTCTCGGTCGTGTGTTTGTGTTTGTTTGGAGCATGTGGGTTAGTTTTTGTATTTCAAGAGACATCAAATAAAGAGAAAAGGAATGACTGATACTGGCGTTTTTATTCCACGTGGAACACTCACCCCGGATTTCCACCAACTGCAGAACGGCTGCGGATCGGCTCCGCTGCGTGTCGGCTCCGTGCTCCATCATCCTTCAATACCCACCAGGTCCGGATTGGTTGTGGAACGGCTGCGGCCATGACTGACAGCTGAGGTCACAAGGACCCACGAGATCTCGCAAATTCACATATGATTGCGCGATATAAGTGCTGAATTGCTGCGGAGCTCTCCGGCATCCGGCAAAAATAGAAGCTCTGCGTATCTGCTCCGGAGGGCTGCGGATCGTCGGAGTCGGAACGCAGCTGTTCCGCAGTCAGTGAAAATACACACATTGACTTTAATGGAAACCTATTGACTCCGCCGCCGTTCCGGAGCGGATCCGCAGCCGTTCCGCAGTTGGTGGAAATTGGGGGTCAGCATATATACATTACAACCACTCTCTTCCTTAGCAAATGCACTTCATCTTATACAACACATTACTGCCACCTGCTGGAGTAACGCAGTACTCATCACATAATGAAGTTTTATGCAACAAAGTTCGGGAGGAGCATGTTCAGGTAATCATCCAATCAGCACAAGAAAAAGAGACTGCTATTTCATCCCAAAAATATGTTTTATTTTTCTTATGAGCATAAACAGAATGTCACAGTAGGAAGAACATCAATGTATGGAATAAATTAACACTCTAGTCTGTACTGAACAACACTAAGTAATACAACCTCTTCAACTATCACTTATATGAAATACAAAATGTAAACAAACACACTTCAAAATATTCAAGTGGATCCCAATTCCAAACCTTGATAACTGGTATATGAAGTGATCAATGTGAAAGAAAAAGTGCACTTTTACCTTTAACAAACATAAATTAGCTTGTGCTTTGAATAAAAAAAAGCAGAGCAAAATAATATAATAAAAAAATACTGCATTCAGGATACAAAGTGCAATGTTATTTACTCATCCACTATTGAGAGATTCTTGTGCAAAAAGATGAGTCTATCAACACTGTCTGGTGCAAGGCGTGACCGGTTGGCACTAACGATGTCCCCAGCAGTGGAGAAAATTCTCAACTTTTCAGAATGCCGCAAGCGCACCATAGGTCACGTGACAAGAACCAACCGGAGCGCAGCTGATGGTTGCTTTAGCAACGACAGACGCCTCCGGAGCGCAACCGCCCTAGCACTTTGGAAAAAGGAGAATGAGGCGCGCCTAGCGTTTTCTACGCGTTTTTAGGCGCGATATGTGAACGGCGCCTAAAGCAAAAACTAAAAGGATCAGCGCGAACACAATGGCAAAACCGAAGTCCCGCGGGACACAAGGGTAGATTGTCCCATGCAGGGCTGACCGAACGGTCCGGGATTTTACCGTGTACCGTTGCATCCCTAGTCTATACATTCATAGGGGGTAGTACTCTGGTGTCGGGCTGAATTCCGAGCTCGGAGCCCTCCCCCCGGACAGCAAGCCAAATACGCATTATAATTTTACATCAGATTTCATTAACATGCGAATTCGTGAAATAGATCTACTCATTACAGTTTTGACAGTTCACCATGGGCTTCACTGTCATTGCGGTGTCTCATCCCGTCCCCTTGTTATCCCATTCATTACCTCGTTATTGTTTCACTCACCTCACCTGATCCAGTATCAATTAATTCCTTCTATCTCCTATTTAGTCCCCTCGTGTGTGTTGTCTTGTGCCAGATCGTTGTTTGAGTTATGTGTGAGCGATAGTTCCAGTCGCTTTGTCTTGTGTTCTACCATGTCTTGTTGGATCTTTGCTGTCAGTTTTTGTTTTAATTTTTTTGTTTTATTTTCTCTACCTCCTTATTTTCCCAGGCAGTTCCGCTGCATTCAGCCCTGATCTCGCTCTCAGTCTCCGATCGTGGATCGCCTCTTTCTCTGCCTGAGAGCCTCCAGCCCCCCCGCCTCTTCAGCCCTTCCCTCTGTGCTACACAGCCTTGTTCTGGCTCTTCAGACATTGTCAATCTACAGAGGATGCTACCCTGGGAGTTCCTCAGAATTTGTTCATATTGTATTGAGTTCTTGTCTGGATTATTGATCGGCTTTTGTGTTTCCTATTTTGAAGAAAAATAAAACTGCAGTTTGAGTCCGTGTCCTGACCTGACACTGTTGTGTTTGTCTCAACAAAGTCAGACCAACAAGATCTAGAAGCTGCTGAATTTGCTGAAGTGCACATACACTAAATGGCTCCGTGGACAGCACCGTCTTTTAGCACAACTATTCGGTGTATCGCTGCCATAGTTTGACTAAACTCCCCACCACAATCATTCCCTTTAAATAGACTCCTAAGCCTAACTGCCGGGTTTGCCAGCTGATGTACCTTTGGGTTATATCATTAAAAAGCTAACAACCATCAGTGTAATGATAATTTTATTCTTTGCATGAAAACACGTCAATTAGCCTAATTGAACGCTGGGTGTATTACAACTTCAGAATTATATTCATGTAGACATTCAACAGTGATAAGGTATATCTAGGGCCTCGTTTACACTGCAGGTCTTGATGCCCAATTCTGATTTGTTACCTTTATCCGATTTTTTTGACCGTCCGTTTACACGTTCTTTCAACTGTGACCCATATCCGATTCATGTGTTTACACTTGCCATACTATCTGAAACATCGCACATGCTTAAAGGGTTAAATTCTCTTGCACAGATGGGCGGACACAAAATATGCTTGATGCTACCTCTGCGATATATGCAAATTTCACCAAGCATCACCATGATTTTGAGGCGGAGGAGGATGAAAAGTGCCATCATTGCACATATGCTTCAGTTATTGTGTGTGAGAGAGATCTCAGGACTGGTGGGAGCATATTGTGTTTAAATATTGGCTTTAACGAGGAGCAGTGGGTCCGACATTTTGTTGTGTACAACAATATGTTGTGTCAACGTTTTTTCACATTCCTCTCCTACGACGACACAACATTTCGTCAGGCCATCCGTCCCTTTGCAGATGCACGTCGGGGTTTCTCTCGTCATTAAACCGCGGAGACGTTGCCTAATGCCTCAGAAAATCTGATCTGCCTGTTTACATGACAGTCGCATTGGCACATATCTGATTTATTTCCACATATGAATGAGGCCTGAAACCGATCTCGAAATATCCAAATGCATGCGTTTTTTTTCCTGTTTACACAGTCATAGAACACATCCGATCTGTGTCACATATGAGCAAAAAATTAGCCTGGCTAACGTCAGACCACTTTCTCTTTGAGACGTGGTCTGGGAACCACATGTGCATTTTCTCGTATTTGAGGCGTGGTTTACGAATGCCCAGAGCCGTTTATTGGGCGCTACAAATGTCTATCAAATGCGCCTGTACGTAGCTCATAGCCAATCGTTTCAATTATACCAGATGACGTATGTAGAGCGACAGATATTCAACAAAGAAGAAGATGATGGGTCAGAGATTTATGTGTACACCAGAGTCCTGCACGGGTCCGATTTTGTAAATCCGCACCCGCCTGTACCCGCACTGCTTAAAACCGCACCCAACCCGTTTTCCGTCAACAGCACTAATTAAAATCTGCACCCGACCCGCTTAAAATAGTACCGACACCCGACCCGCACCCGAAATAAAATCAGTTTAGACTAACTTATCACATTATAGACACACTTACAAAAATGTTTATTGCCAGGTCATACAGAAGTTATTACACGACAATTAACACAAGGACAACTTCAGCCGAAGCTGTCAAAAGGCCGATACATGAAGAACATGGCTAACGTTACCACAAAACTGAGTAGCTTTATCACATTTTACCAATCGAACAGACGCGGCTACAACACTATAAGTTATGCCACGCAATTTTGTCTAGCCTACATCTGACCATTTTGGGTTCAAACACGCCCTGCACACCACACATACTGTACTTAACAGTGTTAAATATGAAAAATACCGTTCGATAGAACTGCTTTCTTACCACAGTTTCTGCGTGCTTCCTCGGGGATGAAGTTCCACATTTGCGGCTATCCAACACGAAAATGTTTGCAGCAAAGCCTTTCACAATACTTTCTTCAGATAACTCCAAATTTCTCCCACACACTGGACTTTATTTTTGATAACGTATTGTCGACAACTTTACAATCTCCACTAGCTATTCTTTTCTTCAACTCCTCAGCATCTATCTCGACGACTGCAAGCAGATCGCGCGCGCGGTTGTGAAGAATTTTTAAAAAATGAAAGTAGCCTAGGTAACGTTATAGATCCTGGGAGGGCGTGGCGCGTGGGCACAAATAAACTGATGTTGATTTTAAATTATTTTATCAACTTGAAATACAGGCATATTTTTGTAGATGTGTTCCTAAAAATATGCATATATTTTTATGTCTCATGTTAGATCCATAGATATAAACAAACTGCTTCGGTGTGTCGCATATATGTCATCATCGTCTTGCTGCTCCCTCCCCGTTCTGTGATTGGTTCCCTAACTGAGGCGAAAATCTGGTCCATGGTAGCCAGACTGCCTAGCAGCGTGAATAAAATCGCGCTGTGCACAAGGCAGCATGGGGAAACCCAGGCTAGCAAAAAATCGGAATTGGGTCACATTTCACTGACAGTGTAAATGAGGCCTAAGAGTGATCCAGACCAACCTCACGAACATATCCTCCTGAGACCCAGAAAAAAAAGTTTTTTGAATTTAGTTTTTTTCCATGTCATCACATTGTTTAGAGCACAATAAACAAATGGTAAAAAAACATTTTTGAAAAATAATATTTTATTCATATGTTATGCTATATCCTCTTTAGTGGACGCCAGGACTAAGTTGTTTAAAAAATAAAATGACATGAAATTATATGTGTAGGCAAAAACAATGGGATTTTTTTTCAATCACCAATAAATTTGGGGGTTTCAGGATTTTTTTTTAACCAAAATTTGTATAAAGATGATTCTCAACTATGTTATGAAAGAAATAACGGAATGAATTGATACACCATTTTACTTTATGCAATGTGGGTAAAATGGCCATAAATTAATATCCCCATTCAATGCAATGTATCTATACACTGTATCTAATTTGCACATTAATGTGTTCTTGGAGCAACATTTAATGAAAAAAGAAGTGTAATAATTGGAGTAATAATTGGCAACATTTTAATAATAATAGCTAATATTTCATAGGAATATTGATGTATAATTTATTTCCATATTCACTTGTTGTGTCTCACAAAATGCCTGATAAACATGATTTAAGTCCTGATGTCCTCTACAGTGGACACGTTTGAAATCAACACCCTGTTCTGTAACAGAAAGTATTTTTTTTATTTGAAACCCCTTAACATTTTCCTGAGATGTTGTTTTATGAAATACAATTAGAAAATTAGTCCAATTTAAATTATAATTACAATATATTATCATATTTCCATAAGAATGCTACATTTGATCACTAAATTAAAGTCAGACATTTTTTAAGACCAAGGAGAACCATGACCATGTTTTCATGGTGAAACCTCCAAACATTTGGTATCTCTGAAAAGTCCTGAATGTGCTCTTTACAGGACACCCAGGTTGTGTCATGTGACATGTATGATGTCAGAGAAATTCACTAAAATATAATGTCCACTACAGTGGACAAAAGTCTATTCTTGGGTCCCAGGAGGATATGACTACAGAAGTTATACTAAGCCAAGAACGTTTCAAGAAACATGTATTAAGGTATACAGCTTAAGGTATACCTTAAGAATACTTAGCGTTAAGAAGCTTTCGGGAAATCCAGCCCAGATCATAATTATAAGATAAAAAGAGTGACTTCAGAAAACATCACAATCACAGGTGATCTCGTCTCTTTAGACTGGGCAGCTTGTAGTTGTTTATTCTCCACATGAGGCAATGCATGCATGATTTTGTGTCTGTTCTGTTTGTTTCAGCTTGACAGTCCCGTCTGCTCAAAGGTCTTCAGTTCTGATGAAACAGATGTTCATTTGCTTGTGTGTTTCTCCAAACCACGACTCCATTATAACGGTAGAACAACCTTCACTATCACACACTGATCTCAGGTCACTCTCTTTCTGTCCAGTTAGATCAATCGCCTGTTCCTGCAATCTTGAGCTCTCAAGCAGAGTTGAAGATGCTGAAAATTATATGAAAACAAGAAACTCTGGATGTAATATTTCATTTATTTCATGCTGGACCAGCTAACAGCTCCACTGACAAACTAGTTTCTGTCTATTTTAAAGCTCATGTGTTTTGCTGTAGAACAGCGCCCCCATGTGACCTCAGCTGACTACTGCTGCTCTGAGCTTCTTGTTGTGAGTTTGATCTTTCTGTAGATGATGTTTTGTCCTGGGACTCTGGTGAGTGCTCTATATGTCTGGATGACGTTGTTCAGGGTACACCATCGCTCGACAGCCCTGTCCCAAAAACCTGCCAAGTCTATATGAAAGCATGCATATACTTTGCACAGTTCTGATCACAGACCTGAAGGCTGTTTAACAGTAATCTAGGTGCCATCTTTACCCATGAAGCTCTTTAGAGATCAGATGGTGGTCTACAGTATTACTGCTTCATGTCCAGAAACAAGTCAAGTCAAGTCAAGTCAAGTTTATTTATATAGCGCTTTTCACAACATAGGTTGTATCAAAGCAGCTTCACAGTATTAAATTAAAACAATACATCAATGTTTGTTTCTAGTGGAACGTCCACGTTTGGTAATGCTGATCAATAGTATCGTTGATTGATTAATTAAATTAAATATCCCCAAATATCCCCAACTGAGCAAGCCAAAGGCAACAGTGGCAAGGAACCGAAAAACTCCATCAGGTGACCTAATGGAGAAAAAAAAACCTTGGGAGAACCCAGGCTCAGTCGGGGGCCAGTTCTCCTCTGGCGTCTATGAACTAGAGACCGGATTTAACTGTAAGATTAAAAGTATTATATGAATGCCTGGCTGAAGAGATGCGTCTTTAATCTAGTTTTAAACTGGGAGAGCGAGTCTGAGCAACGAACAGTATCAGGAAGGCTATTCCAGAGTTTTGGAGCTAAATGTGAAAATGCTCTTCCTCCTTTGGTGGATCTGGATATCCTAGGTATGACCAAAAGCCTCGAATTTAGTGATCTTAAAGAGCGCGATGGATTATAGGGCGATAGAAGATCGGTTAAATAGACTGGAGCTAAGCCGTTTAGGGCTTTATAAGTCAGTAGCAATACCTTGTAATTAATACGGGACTTTATAGGTAACCAATGTAGTGATGATAAAATTGGTGTTATATGATCATATTTTCTTGATCTAGTTAGAACTCTAGCGGCGGCATTTTGGACTAACTGTATCTTATTTATTGAGGTTGCAGGACAACCAGCTAAATAAAGCATTACAGTAATCTAGTCTCGAGGTCATGAATGCATGAACTAACTTTTCTGCGTCAGAAACTGATAGCATGTTACGTAGCTTAGCAATGTTTCTAAGGTGGAAAAAGGCTGAGAAAAAGAGTGACTTCATGAATTACATACATTTTAAAAAACAGGACTTGCGGTGAAACGTCACTTGCTGGCGTGGCAGTTTCTTCAATTTTCTGAGATAGCTTTAGAAGTATCAATAGTGTAATATACAGTTTAAATTAGAATATAGTCAGTTAAATAGTCAGACCTAGCATTAATTTAGTTGTTCAAATGTAAAACGAGATGAAAAAGATGTTAAAATGTCAGTGTCATCAGGGGACAACAGCTGAGCACTGTTGCGTTCCTCAGTGTTCCTCCTCAGCAAAATTCAATGCGACCATCAGTTTACACACTTTTCCCTCAGATGACCAACAACGAAAGAAATGGATCATAAATTTAAGAAGAGACAACCTAATAACATATCTCACCATACCCGTGTGTGTAGTGGACATTGTCAGAAGATGTGACCGAGCCGACTGAAGTAGGAGGTAGCTGGATGTTGAAGCCTGGTGCTGTACCTGTGTTTTCCCCTGGAACAATTACTCTCTTGGAGTGAGAAGGCTTGAGGTGTGGGAACGGAGAGCGAGGCCAGAGAGTCTAGAGACTCAGGAAGATGTTAGTCCTATATGTGCCAACAACCACGACTACTGAACAACGCCGAACACCGCGCTTGTTGACTCGGTTCTCAGAGAAAACTAAAGTCTCCACAATGAAATTGCCCAGCTGAGGCAGAAGCTTTAACAGCTGTCACTCAAACAGCATTTTGGGCTTCAGAGATTTGCAGGCTCTGGCAGGGACATCCGTTTCTACACAAGGTATGTTGGTCTTTCTGTTTAAAAGTTGTGATGCCACACTCATACTTGTATTGTTATTTGACTGACGTTGGTTCACTTATAAAATGCGATTGCCTATCTTCCCAGTATCTCTTGTTCTTTTCTTATTGCTAGTTACTTTGCCCAACTTGGCGCAGAAGTAAAGTTCAGCCTTTTTTAAAATTTGTTCTAAATCCAGTGAATGTTTTGTAAAACTTAAAATAAGCATAAAATAAGCACATTGCAAAAGTGAAAAGCCTTTAAGATCATGAACAGTGTGTCATACAAATGTGAATTACTTCATCTTCATCTCATGACCACCTAATGTGGTTTCGGCAGCTCCTTGAAACATCTCTGCAATTCATGGTGTGAGTGACCAAATCAAGAGCTTCAAACAGTGATTATCTCACATAACCATACATAATTTATTTCACAGATCTATTTTATATTTTGTTGTAGAAATGTAGTTAATGTAAGATCATTTTATAATATATGTCATACATAATTTACAGCCAATAGATGATCTGTTCCTGAACTTTTTTGTTCTGCATTCCTGACTCACAATGAATTTGGATGTCCCAAAACAAAATGAATGAGTCCTTGCCAGCAGAGTTCAAGACTACCCAGACACCGCCATAATCCTGGACTGCACATGAGCTCTGGTGTTAAACACCTTCCTCTCCTTTACTCCAGAGCGAGGTGTGTTCAAACTACAAGTTCCACTGTACCCTGAAGTGAATGATTGGTGCTGTAATACTGCTAGTGACAAGCAGATCCTTGTAGAGTCAGGAATACTTACTCTGCTTAGGCCAGACATGGCAATCATGGTGGACAGAGGCTTTCTGGTGGATGACTGTGTGTCCTGTAAAGAGTATAGACCTGCATTATTAGCCGGGAGACCTCAGATGCCAGCAGACGAGGTCAGGGAGACCCAGTCTATCTTAGAGTACATGTTGAGCGCCTAATTCTCAGATTAAAAGAACACAAACTATTCAACTGTGTCATCCATCTAAATATGTCTGGGAACATTAACCAGCTCTATGTAGTTGTGTGTCTCCTGCTGAATTATCAGAGTGGGCCACTAGTGAAAGCTTGGCCAAAATGAATAAACCCATGTTATTTTTTATTGCTAAAGTCAAATAATAATTTGCCTTTTGCTTCCAAAAACATTGTGTATTTCATTGCGTTCATGACAAACTGCAGTTTTACAATGCAATCTTTAGGAAAATATATAATTAATTACAGATCAATTCAGGTTTTGTATAGATTTGTAAACAGAGAAGAGTAACACCTCTACATTTGTGGAGATTGTGTAGAAGTGAACAATGAATATTAGTTTGAGTTTTATATGGATTTGTTAAAAAATAACAATATAACACCTCTACATTTGTAGGACTGATTGAGAGCCATTAAAGGGATATTCACCCAAAAATGAAAGTTCACTCACCCTTATGTTGTTCCAAACCTGTATGAGTTTCTTTCTTCTGTTGAACACAAAAGAAGATATTTTAAAGAATGTTGAGAACCAGACAGTTGATGGGACCCATTGACTTCCATAATATTTTTTTCCTATTATCAAGTCAATGGCTACCGTAAACTGTTTGATTATTACTGACATTTTTCAAAACATCTTCTTTTGTGAACAACCGTAGAAAGAAACTCATACAAGTTTGGAACAACTTGAAGGTGAGTAAATAAATTTTAATTTTTGGGTGAACTATCCCTTTAATAACAATACACATGTTTAAGCCAAAAGCATGGGTCGGTAAAAGTAAAGGTAGTCAACCTTTTATTTGATTATTTTTATGACTCCCCCATCTCTAGATATTCTTTGAATAAACATGTCATCTTCAGCATAGACAACAAAATCACGCCATTCTAAACCAGTGATGAGTAGTTGGCCCAGTATCTGCCAATAGTGTGTGTGTGTGTGTGTGTGTGTGTGTGTGTGTGTGTGTGTGTGTGTGTGTGTGTGTGAGCTGTAACACTAAGGTAGGCACAGTCTACATAGCTTCTTACATTTGGGCACTTGACTTCTATAAATATTTTAATATGCATACAAACTTAGATATTGAAATGGCATGAAAAAAAAGAGCTGACTGTCCCGTCACAGAATATACAGTTCCCTGAATCTAGAGGAACTCACACGCGGTCTTCTGAATAGATGCCATTCCTTCAGTGTGTGTTGTTGTCTTGTTCTTCAGTTTGGAGCGTCATGACCTCAGATGTTGAAAGTGAATTCATGTGCAGCAGTTGATGGTAGTGAAGCACAAAACCGCACTCTGAGGGATCCAGACTGTAGTCATCAAGGGGTCAGGATGGTCATGGTGGTGCAGTAATATGTGGACAGGTGTTTGGTGTCCTCCATGCTGGTAGGTGATATGAAAGAACACTCCACGCTTGGGCTTTTCCAAAGGCACTGTCCACCAATGGTTCATTCCCATGGTGTAATTCCCTGTAATTCCCATGGTGGTTATAAGTGGAGCTCTTTCCCTTGGCATGCCTTGGTAAATAACATTCACCCAAAGAACTGTCATGTCTGGAAGTTCACAGCTCCGGTTACAGGTTACAAGTTACTTCTGAAATAACACATGAATAAACAGTCCTGCAGGTATTCATGCATTGTTATCATTGTTTTCTGTGTCAAATTACTTAAGTGTAATGTTGAACCCATGAAGAGGAAGCGACTGTGAAGATGTATGGGTGTTGATGGATTCGATCTACTCTATCTGAGTTTTGATCGTCGTTCTGATCATCGTTCAAAAATGGGATTTTCTCAAATTTTGCTTGAAACTTTGCTTTTTTAAATGAAACTTACACACATTCAAGTTTTGAGAAAAACAGAATGCATGAAGCTAGAATAAAAAGTTTTTAAAATGGAAAGAGTTAAAGTATCATTAAAGGTATATTTCAAGTATAGAAAAATCCTAAATAGAAACATAGATGTATACTTAGCATGCAAACATAATATAAATTATGAGTATGATCTTAAGTTCACTTAAAGAAAACTGTATAAAACTACTAAACTATAGTTTACTGAGAATATACTTCAAAGCGTACTTTCATAAACTAAACAATGTGCTACAAGTATTATAGTAAACTATCAGTATATCTATGAGTTCACTTGTAGTATAGTGGCAGTACAAATGAAAAACTTAGTTGTAAACTAGTTGTGTACTCAAAGTTTACTACTTACACTTAAAGTATACTTTTATACACTAAAAAGTGGGCCAATTTAGTCCCACGTCATTTTGAAACAGTACACTTACAAGTATACTTCTAGTATGTTGATTATTAGTATACATACTACATCAAAATAAAAAATAAAAATATACTGAAACTTAATGAAAATATACTTAATGCTTAATAAAATTAACTTGAAGTATACTTATTTTTCATAGGGGATTTACTGACCCATAGTGACAATTTTGTTTAAAAAAGCTATAAAAAGTTAAATGTTACATTTAACATTTATATTAAAGTTATATTAGTAAAGGTTGTTTGATTACTTTAAATGCTGAACAGGATCTACAGTGTATGAGCTGTATGATATGAGCTGGATTTTTCTCTCCAAATCTCCAGGATTTGGCAACCTTGCTGCCAAGATGAAAGTGAAAGTAGATTGTGTTTTACATGCGCCATTTTAAACCTGAGCGTAACGTCCTGTAAATCAGCAAAACTGAGCAAGAATTTGTCTAATAGTATTTCTTTTTCCATTTCTTATGCAGGAATTTACATGTAGTTTATGGGAAACCATGAACATTTTGAGAATCTGAGTCTAGAAGACTAACATTTCAATCAAAGTCTTCAGGTGAGCTGCTGAAAGTGACTTCCTTATTACCTTTAGAAACCATGAACTAGGCCTATTTAACCTCAAATATACAGCATTTAAAGTAATATGTATTTATTGATCTTATTATCATATCTTAAAGGTAGGGTAGGTAGGAATTGTCTAAAAAACTTATTTTCCAAATTTGTTTAAACTTTATTTATATATCAATACATAATTAAAATGTAAGTACTCTGAAAAAGAAAGTATAAAAATCGAGTGTCTGTAGACCTCTCACGACTGTTTTAAAGACAGCTCATTATTTCCATTCACTCCACCCCCTCCCTTCTGGGCTCCTTCCAAAGCCACGCCCCCAAAACACATGAACGCGCGACTCCGACCGCTGAGCTGGAAGACGCATTATTTACCTGAGACGAGCTGAGAGGAAGGAGCACAGTGCATGTAGTGACATCATGTCAGAATCACATGTAATAAAAAAAAATCTAACTTTATCATTATGAATATAAACAAATAAGATGTATTTTAGTACTCACTATCAAGCTAGCATATTGATATTGGTAAAGTTTAAAATATTTTTTTTTTGATTCGCTAACGAGCTAGTTATATCTATACGGCAAAGCTAAAAACAGGTTGCATTGATACACGTTTTTCCATTACCATCAGTTACACTGTGATGAAGATGAATTTCGTGTAAGATTCATAACATATATGGTGTTCTGCATGTAAGAGTTTCCATGATGAAAGCATTGTTGACTCTGATGAGGACTACACTCCAGAGACAAGTACCGCATCGTCAGCTCGAGGACAGGTCCGGGGTCGAGGGCGAAGCAGAGGAGGTCGTGCAAGAGGCCGTGCAACTACGGTCCGAGGATATTGACACGCGTTTTATTTCTTTGTTTATCCAAAGACTTTTTGTTAATTACCTTTTCTAGTACTGTCTTCCTTTTTTGCCTTGTTTGCCTTCGCGAACTGCATATGCCGGTAATGTGAATTTTGATTGCTCTTTCTCTGCCATTGTTTTGCTATTCCTAGGTTCCGTGCCTGTTGAATTCCTCAAATCAAACGGTGCGCGCAAGTGGGCAGATCCTGTGTGGCAAAAGGGTGGTTGCCATGGTTGCGAGAGAGTGACAGTCGCCTAAGCCAATCCTTTGTTTCGTCCCGAATGGAAATAATGAGCTGTGTTTAATGCAGATTAAACTGTCTAGAGTCACTCGATTTTTATACTCTTTTTTTCAGAGTACTTACATTTTAATTATGTATTGATATATATAGAAAGTTTAAACAAATTTGGAAAAAAGTTTTTTATAAAATTCCTACGTACCCTACCTTTAATTGTCTTTCGGACATATTAGCCAAATTTTGTTAGAGATTGGGGAACATTGCTACATTAAATGCTACAACGTTCTAGAAACCGCAGCTGAAATCAAATTAATTTAACCAAAAACAATATAATTTTGTTTATTCTAATGTAAAGTACAAATTGTACAGAGTTAGGGTAACAGTAGGTGGGGTGGTTGTAATAGAAAAAGTAAATCAGTTTAAATTGTGTTTGAATTTATACTGTTAATCATTTTAATAGGTTTTATTGAACTTTTAAATAAAATGCAAACAAATAGGAAACATTCAATTTTAAGAAAGTAAACAAGTTGGGAGAAATGAACAAATATTTGTGCATGTTTATTCACTTTCACAGTCTCCTCAGCCATGATATTTCTGTTCTTTAAACAGAGGAAAATATTCTAAATGTTATACAGTTAAAAATCAGTATTAGCTAATCAAAATCCATAAATCTGACCCCAACTTATTTGGGTAAAGCTGTGACAAATTAATTAAATTTGGGCAGCAATAATCAGAAAGATTAAATTCTGCTATAATCCTGTAAAATTATTGTGAGACTGGTTATACATCAAATAAAACTAGAGAAATTCTTTTCATTTTCACACAAGGTTGTGAGTTTGTTTTATGCTAATATAAAAAAAAAATTAAAAAAAACATAACTCTATTTTCACAGTGTTGCAGAAATGTTATTACATTGTTGAACATGCCATTGTGAACTTTTAACATTACCTCATCCGACTGGTTTGTTACATATTTTTGGAGCATTTATCTTAATTTAAGTAATAAGATGTACAGATAAAATAATTAATCGGCAGAATTATTAATATATTGCAAATATGAGACTTTAGTGTTATTGTTAATTTACAAAATCAAGATACAAAGTTGGAGTTTGATATAATTATTTTTGTGAACTCCAATACATAAACTGTTTATGAAATTTTGGATACATTATTTTAAAATTTTAGGTGTGGTTTTTAAATGTTTTTAAAATGTCATACTTGTCACATGCCTGTCCTGTCTTGTGCTGCACATGGGTGTTTTGTTATTTTGGGCCATGTGCTCGTGTCTATTGTCTAGCCCCTCCCATCTTGTTATCTGATAATTGGTTAATTTGTCCCACCTGTCTGTCTCGTTACCCTCCTTTGTTTGTTCCCCTATTTAGCCTCCTTGTGTTTGTAGTCTTGTGCTGGTACTATTAATAAAAATTAAATGTATGGGAATTGGAGGAAAGATGTATAATTGGATTATGGATTTTCTTCTTGAAAGAACAATTCAAGTTAGGATAGGAGTAGAGTATTCAGAGACATACAAGATAGAGAACGGAACTCCTCAAGGAAGTGTATGCAGCCCAGTTTTATTTAATATTATGATAAATGATGTTTTTTGTAATTTAAAAGGTGATGTAGGAAGAGCATTATTTGCGGATGACGGGGCAATTTGGAAAAGAGGACGTAATATTGCACGTGTAACACAAAGTATTCAAAAAGCAGTAGATGAAGTGGAGGGGTGGGCAAATAATTGGAGCTTTAGATTATCTGTGGCTAAAACTCAGGTTATATGTTTTACTAAAAGGAAAAAAATACCAGAGGTTAAGTTAAAGTTATATAAGCAGGAATTGGAGCAAGTGCCAGTAGTCAAATATCTCGGTGTATGGATGGATTCCAGGATGACTTTTGCTATACATGCTAAAAATCTGATTAAGAAATGTAAAAAAGGAGTAAATATATTAAGATGTTTAACAGGGGTTGAATGGGGAGCTTGTAGATTATCGTTGAAAAGAATATATAATACTTTAATTAGATCAAGTTTAGATTATGGAAGTATAATTTACGGTTTTGCAAACGAGACTACACTCAAAAAGATTGAAGCAATACAAAATCAAGCCCTAAGAATATGTTGTGGTGCAGTCAGAACATCCCCCATAGCAGCTCTACAGGTAGAAGTTGGGGTTGCTCCGGTAAAACTTCGAAGACTTAAAATAAGACTGAATTATTGGGTTAATATAAAAGGTCATAAAAAGAATCATCCAGTGAAGGGAGTACTAGAAGAATGCTGGGAACATGGGAATAAAAACATTAAAAGCTTGGGATGGAGTGTTCAAAGAGAAGTACAAGAAGCAGGTATTGAAGATTGTGATGTTAGCCCTACTGTGATATTATCCAGTATACCACCATGGATTTTTCCAATGCCAATAATTGATCTACAAATTCAAATGAAAATTAAGAATGAGAAAGACATCCTAAAGAATATTATAGCACAGCAGTATTTAGATCAGACTTACTCATCATGGGTGCAAATATTTACTGATGGGTCTAAGGATCCTATCTCTGGAAGAACAGCAGCTGCTGTATTTATTCCTAAGTTTCAAATTAGTATCAAGAAAAGAATAACTGATCATATCTCAGTATTTGCAGCAGAATTAGTTGCCATGATGGTTGCACTTCATTGGGTAGAGGATGTAAAACCGAGATTAGTAGCTATATGTTCTGATTCGTTTGCAGCAATCACAAGCCTCGTAAGTGGAAATAAAGTATCAAGGCAAGACATTATATATGAAATACTTGCAAGTTTGTTAAGAATAAGTAGTGTAAGCTTAATAGTGTTTGTGTGGGTTCCTGCTCATGTGGGATTGGAGGCCAATGAAGTGGTAGATAGACTAGCAAAGCAAGCAGTAAAACATAATGAGATAAATGTGCAAGTGACGTTAAGCAAAAATGACGTTAAAAGTAAAATAAAAGAATTCATAAACAATAAATGGCAAGAACTATGGAATAATGAGGTCAAGGGAAGACAGTTGTATAGTATTCAGAAGCAAGTAGGAAACGGAAGAAGTGTTTTTGGGAATAGGAAAGAGGATACGATTGTTTCTCGTATTAGAATAGGGCACACACGATTAAATCATTCCTTGTTTAAGATAGGAAAACATGATACGGGAAAATGTAATTATTGTGATCAGGCAGAAACAATAGAACATGTTTTAATAAAATGTTTAAAATATGGAAAAGAAAGGTTAGTACTTAAGAGGAAAGTAAGAAAATTGGGTGTGGTAGTATTCAGTATGGAAAGTCTATTGGGAAAGCAAGTAGAACAAGTAAAAATATAGTGAGATAATGAAGTATCTTAAAGCAATAGGAGTAGGTTGGAGAATTTGAAGTATTGAAGTTTTTTTTTTTTTTTTTTTTTTTGTTATTAGTGCTTCACACTCCAGTCCAGTTGGTGGCGGTAATGCACCGGAAGTTGGTTTGCCAACCGCCATAAAACACCAAATGAAGAAGAAGAAGAAGAAGTCTTGTGCTGGTTCGTTGTCCGTGTTTCTTGTTTCCTGGAGTTCCTGAGTTTTTGTGTTTGTACCGTACCTGCATGTCACTAATAAACTAACTCTGCATTTGTATCCTCGACTCTCGTTTACCATTCTGTGACAGAACGAACCAGCCAAGTATGTGGATACAGCGGAGTGAGATCTTTCCTCAGGGAGAGGGAGAAGGAGCCTCTATTTCCTTGCTGGAGTACTTTTCCAGATGCGCTCAAAGGACTTTGGAGGAGGAGAGTATCACGGCAGATGGCAGTCAGTGGAAGGGAAAGCCTTCGTCGGTGGTCCCGAAACGGAGGAGAGGTAGGAAGACTTCCTCCGTGCCTGTTCCGGTGGTCCCGAGTCCGGTGGTCCCGAGTCCGGTGGTCCCGAGTCCGGTGGTCCCGAAACGGAGGAGGAGAAGGAAGACTTCCTCCATGCCTATTCCGGTGGTTCCTGTTCCGGTGGTTCCTGTTCCGGTGGTCCCGAGTCCGGTGGTCCCGAGTCCGGTGGTCCCAGTTCCGGTGGTCCCGAGTCCGGTGGTCCCAGTTCCGGTGGTCCCAGAATTCCCTATCATCAGTCCTGCCATGGCCAGGAGGGCCGTGCATCTCTTCTATGCAGTAACGGTATTGCATGCGTGGAGGAGACACAGTGGGTCTGCCGAGCCTGTGTCTTCAGACAAGATGGCCGCCGCCGAACCTGTTCAGATCACGTCTGCCCAGCCAGAGACTGTTCACGTCACGTCTGCCCAGCCAGAGACTGTTCACGAGCCTATGTCTTCGGACAAGATGGCCGCCAAACCTGTTCACGTCACGCCTGCCGAGCCTGGGTCTTCGGACAAGATGGCCGCCGCCGAGCCTGTTCACGTCACGCCTGCCGAGCCTGTGTCTTCGGACAAGATGGCCGCCGCCGAGCCTGTTCACGTCACGCCTGCTGAGCCTGTGTCTTCGGACAAGAAGGCCGCCGCCGAGCCTGTTCACGTCACGCCTGCCGAGCCTGTGTCCCCTGACAAGATGGCCGCCGTCGAGCCTGTGTCTGTTCCTGAGCCTGAGCCGGTGGTGTCTGTTCCTGAGCCTGAGCCGGTGGCATCTGTTTCTGAGCCTGAGCCGGTGGCGTCTGTTTCTGAGCCTGAGCCGGTGGCGTCTGTTCCTGAGCCTGAGCCGGTGGTGCCAGTTCCAGTGCCAGTTCCAGTGGTGCCAGTTCCAGTCCCTGAGCCGGTGGTGCCAGTTCCAGTCCCTGAGCCGTTGGTGCCAGTTCCAGTGCCAGTTCCGGTGGTGCCAGTTCCTGTTCCTGAGTCGGTGGTGCCAGTTCCTGTTCCTGAGTCGGTGGTGCCAGTTCCTGTTCCTGAGTCGGTGGTGCCAGTTCCTGTTCCTGTTCCTGTTCCTGAGTCGGTGGTGCCAGTTCCTGTTCCAGTTCCTGAGCCGGTGGTGCCAGTTCCAGTTCCTGAGCCGGTGGTGCCAGTTCCAGTTCCTGAGCCGGTGGTATCTGTTCCTGAGCCGGTGGTGTCTGAGCCGGTGGTGTCTGTTCCTGGGCCGGTGGTATCTGTTCCTGAGCCGGTGGTGTCTGTTCCTGAGCCGGTGGTGTCTGTTCCTGAGCCGGTGCCTGTTCCCGAGCCGGTGGTGTCTGAGCCGGTGGTGTCTGTTCCCGAACCGGTGGTGTCTGAACCGGTGGTGTCTGTTCCTGAGCCGGTGGTATCTGTTCCTGAGCCGGTGGTGTCTGAGCCGGTGCCTGTTCCCTGGCCGCCTGAGGGGTCGTCTCCGCCCCGGCCGCCCGAGGGGTCGTCTCCGCCCTGGCCGCCCGAGGGGTCGTCTCCGCCCTGGCCGCCAGATGGACTGTCGTCTCCGCCCTGGCCGCCAGATGGACTGTCGTCTCCGCCCTGGCCGCCAGATGGACTGTCGTCTCCGCCCTGGCCGCCAGATGGACTGTCGTCTCCGCCCTGGACTCCCGAACTTTGTGTGCCTCCCTGGCCTTCTGAACTGTCCATTCCCCTTGTCCCGCCCTGGTCTGTCCCTCCCGTCCCGCCCTGCCCTGGTCTGTCCCTCCCGTCCCGTCCTGGTCTTATGGAGCGTCTGGTAGCCGCTCCGTAGGGAGTGGGTAATGTCACATGCCTGTCCTGTCTTGTGCTGCACATGGGTGTTTTGTTATTTTGGGCCATGTGCTCGTGTCTATTGTCTAGCCCCTCCCATCTTGTTATCTGATAATTGGTTAATTTGTCCCACCTGTCTGTCTCGTTACCCTCTTTTGTTTGTTCCCCTATTTAGCTTCCTTGTGTTTGTAGTCTTGTGCTGGTTCGTTGTCCGTGTTTCTTGTTTCCTGGAGTTCCTGAGTTTTTGTGTTTGTACCGTACCTGCATGTCACTAATAAACTAACTCTGCATTTGTATCCTCGACTCTCGTTTACCATTCCGTGACAATACTGTGATGTACAGTAACCTAAATTCAAGCAAAATTCAACGGTTTCAACAATACTGGGCAGATTGATCAAAAACAGTTTCCTATAAAGTGCCTTGACAGGTCAACTATCTCATAAACCAGATTCTTTTGTCCCCATAAACGCATTCAAGAAAATCACAAATGATATGAAATGCTTTTTTATGTCAGTGTGTCTGAATCAGTGTTTTTTGCTCATTAGATTAGACATGAAGACTGAATGAATCATGGAGGACACACAAACATCGATTGGAGATCTTTCTCCAGAATGCAGGTACATCAGAGTCTTAAAGAAAATACATTATATGCCACATAACAATGTTTTCTGGGAATTTGCAATAGTTATTGTGTTCTGAGTGATCATATTCTGGTGCAGAGAATGGATATATGTGAGTGAAATTATCTTGTGGAATATCATTAATCTTCAACATTTCTAAAATTACTCTTGGATCGATAAGATTCTCTATGTGAGTTTTATCTACATGTTGTCACACTTATTCAGTTATCTTGTCTCATTTTCATGGACTTTTAGTTTGTTCTGCATTGCTTCTTCTGTTCATGTTCTCCTGCTATTATTATTTATCATGGATATTCATTCGATTATTACACCTGTAGTCTTTTAGCTCATTATCTGTGTGGAACAAGTTCCTCTGTGTTAACACTTGTGCTGAGACACACTGTCTCATGGACTTGGATTATCTGAGGTTATTTTATTATTAAATTAATTTGTTTTGGAATCTTTTGACTCATCTTCATCTTTGGGTCTTTAAAATCATGACACATGTAATATCAGTTATATAAATATTTTCTCTATTCTATTTAAGTCGATTCCATGAAAAATTAAACCCATCAGAGTCCAGCTGTGTGTCCATGAAGAGTGACCGGTCTATGGACAAACATCTAAAATTTAAGGGAAAACACAAATCAACTGATCTGAGGTACAACATGGATGAATGGATGATATTATCATGGTGCAATGTAAAAATTGTCAAGTTAACTAAATTAATTCTTCTTGTCACTATTTCTTTTAAAGTCAATCACACAGTCAGAGATCAAACTCAGAGCCAGACCGGAGTCCAATCAAACCGGAGTCCAGCTGTGTGTCCATGAAGAGTGACTGGTCTATGAGAACACCACCAGCATTTAAGGGAGAACACACACCAACTGATCTGAGGTACAACCTTTTGTCTAGACCAGTGCTTCTCAAATGGGGGTACGTTGCGGTACTGTAGGGGCTATTAATTAATTTAAATTAATTTAAAAGATATACAAAATCATCCATGATTACTAAAAATATCATACGAAAATAAGTTTAATAAAATGTTTTTGTAAAGCACATTTTTATATAAAATGTTTCTATTTTAAATGTGATTGTAAACTACCTAAATCAGAGAAGAAGAATTTGCAATTGTTTCATTTGAGCGGGAAGCCAGTTGCTTTATTGGAAACAAACAGACATTTAAATGAAATCCTGGTTAAAACGTAGCAATACTACAGCGGAGAACGGGGAGGATGAAGAAAAAAAGAAAGCCAAAGTGGAGCTAACAAAATACCGTCAATATCAGGAGGGGAATGTTTTGATGGGATTCACGGCAACCCTCCCCAGGCATTGTGTTTTTTCTGTGGGGAGAAACTAGCTAACAGCTCGATGAAACCGGCGCACCTCCAGAGACATCTCAGCACCAAACATCAGTGTCATGTTGGAAAGCCACCAGAACTTTTCAAGAGAAAACTTGCTGAGTTTAGATCATCGCAGGAAACAATGCGAAAAGTCTCCACAACATCAGCCAAAGCACTACAGGCATCATATGCGGGGTCACTGCTCGTGGCTAAAGCAAAAAAGCCGTTCACGATCACTGAGGACCTGTTACTCCCAGCCGCTGTTGTATTAACTGAGACAATGCTGGACAAAAATGCTGCGGATAAATTAAAAACGGTGCCTTTGTCTAATGACACCGTTTCCCGAAGAATAGAAAGAATGGGAGTGGATATTGTTGAACAAGTTGTGGGAAAACTTGGCGAAGCATTTGATGAGTCGACCGATGTCAGTGGCAAGGCACAGCTCATTGCGTTTGTGAGGTATGTGGATATTGACGACATTTATGAAAATGTACTTTTCTGCAAGAGCTTAGAGGGGAAAACAACAGTAGAGAGGACCTTTTTAATGTTGTGGATAATTTCTTCATTGAAAATGAGCTGGACTGGAGAAACTGGGCTCATGACGCGTATTAGAAGTAAACATCCAGGAGTGCAGTGGAATGACTGTGTCATACACAGGGAAGCACTGGCATCCAAAAATATAAGTCTGTGTTGCATGACGTTTTGAATGACAGCATTAAAGTGATTAACTTTATTAAGTCAAGGCCACTCAATGCACGACTGTTTCACCGCCTTTGTGAGGACATGGGAGCTGAACACACAACTGCTGCTACACACAGAAGGGCGCTGGCCATCTCGAGGGAGGATACTGAACAGGCTGTTGGAACTATGGGCGGAGGTCCACACCTTTATGTCAGAGCAAAGATCTCCATATGCCACCCTGTTTGAAGATAAAGATTGGCTTGTAAAGCTATGCTATCTGGCAGATATATTCAGCAAATTGAATGAGCTGAATGTGTGTGTGCAGGGCAAGGACACCCACGTTCTGAACCTGTATGACAAGGTGGGTGGTTTTCTGAAGAAAGCAGAGTTGTGGAAACGGGCATGTGTACAGGGGGATCTCACCTGCTTTTCTCAGGTGGATGCTTTCCTCTCCAGGGAAGATGTGGAGAGAGCACCAGTGAAGTCCATCATAGAAGAACATTTGGCCAACCTGATTGTGAGTTTTAACTCATACTTTCCTGACATGGAGGAGAAATCTGCACAGCTCATTTGGGTGAGAAACACATTTCTTTTGTCAGAAGAAAGCAGAAACAAGCTCCCTCTCTGTCACCAGGAAAAACTCTTGGATGTGTCATCTGACTATGGCCTACGGATGAAATATGAAAGCTCCACTGTAACGCAGTTTTGGGTGTGTGTAAAAAAGGAGTACCCTGAGCTGGGAGAAAAAGCTTTGCAGCAGCTACTGCCCTTTGGATTCACATATTTGTGTGAGGCCTCATTTTCTGCAATGACTGTGATCAAAACAAAGCAGAGAAACAGACTGGGCCTGGAAAAAAGTCTGATCACTGCTGTGTCCTCCCTGTCACCGAGAATGACCAAGATCCTCAGTGAAGCACAAGCACATGTTTCGCACTAAATTATAAGTGCAACTTAGTTTGTTGTTTATTATTATAAGTGTTTTTGAGCTAAAATGTTATACACATCACATATATATATATATATATATATATATATATATATATATATATATATAAAAGGACTGATTTTCCTGCTAAAACAAAACGCACCCTGCAATAAAGCCATAAAATGCACCCTGGACAGAAGATAGCAAAGACAGAGCACAGGACCTTGCCCTGCCCAAACTTATCTCCTTGTCTCCTTGTTTGACTTCAACTCATCCCCCCTCTCCCTCCTCAAGTCACTGAAAGTTCATTAAGAATGTCTACATATCACATATGATGTATCTTGTGAATATGTTTTTTTTTTTCCTTTTCATGTTTGGTATCATTTTAAGTGTCTCAGTGCGATTGGTAAAATGGTCTTAATTTCATTGCAGTCATTGGTTTAATGAGAAAGATTGAGAACTTAGGAGAATCCTGTTTCTCCTCTCTGAGTGATATCTCTTTAAGATATCTCCTGAAACCAGGTGCTACCCCCTGGGGTACATGGATTGACCCAAACAACTCTAAACAATATTTGTATAACCCTTTTGTTCTGGTCTGGGTATTTAAGGCTAAGTGACAGGGCAGTCTTTGGGACCCTTTACCAGGATCATCCCCCATACAGTGATGTTTCAGTGTTTTCCTGTTGGAGAGCCCTGACACACCACTGTGTGTCTCTGTCAGGAAAGCATTACTTACTTTTAGAGTCATCTTTGAGTAAATGATGTCATGTATTTTTCTGAATTTGGCTGGTGTAATTGGAATGATACATTTTTACCTGACAAATAAATGTTACATCTTGATTTATTCTGAAGTTTTCTGAAATCATTATTTCAGTAGACTATGAGGAGGCTGGTGCTACCGCAGCTCTGTGTCCAGGATAGGTCAAACTAAAGGCGCATATGAACGGAGCAGTAGGCACGTCATCTGAAGACCTTTTGATTACTGTCTATCACTGACTTGGCAAGTTGTACGGAAGTGGCTAAATAAACTACACTTTTTTGTATCAGTGAGCAGTAGGCAACCGACTTAAGAGGTATTAGCAAACCCTGCACCCTCTGACCAAGATCAGACTGGCGAGGCTGTGTCCGTGAGATCCACGTAAACCCGGGGCGTGTGACTCTGTGCGGCATCGGGTCCCTAGTAGGGCTGGGATAAACGATTATTTTTTAAACGATTAATCTAGCGATTATTTTTCAGATGAATCGATTAATCTAACGATTAATTTTTCAGTCCGATTCGATTTCGATTCAATTCGATTATCGATTATCTCCCCATTAATTGACTAATAGCAATTTATACATGTTGATTTACATATCTGTATATATAATATATACAATACATTAATTTTCCACACTATTCTTCTTATCCCTGAAAACATAAAGTACACACACACACACATTAAAATAAATATAATAAACCAACAACAAAGAAACACAATATATGATTTTTCTATGTATCCACCTCAGCCTACAGGCTATGCCCATTGATTAAATATCAACAAGTAGGCTAATCAAATCCTATGTGTGTAACATAAACATCACTTGCGCAGTCACGGCATGACAGTGAGCACAGTTACATGTAGGGACTATTACGGGCACCAATATTCCGTTTAAAACTTGAATAGTCCTGGCATGTAACTGTGCTCACTGAACCATCGACGACAATCGCTAAAGACATAATGTTACAACCGTTTGTTGACTTAGGTTGCTTAAGCGTGTCATTTCACACCTTGAATACACGACTATATTACATATAGTAATTAATTACACAGAAAACATACACTGTAGCCTAAAACTTTAGGTGTTGACAACGTATTATAGCCTACTCCAACATCGAGTGCAAAGTGGGGAGTTGAAAAAAAACTTACGGTGCTCTGTCATCTGCAGCTGCTCCCGGGTGGCGCTTCTTCAGGTGCTGGTGCATTGCCGTGGTGCTAGAATGGAAGGCCATCTCCATTTTGCAAAGACGACATATCATGGAATTGTTTCCTTTTAAATTAAAGAATTCCCATACTTTAGAGGAACGAGTGCGTGCCGCCTTGCACTTCTGAAAGTCTGAGGACCCACTCGTGTTGCTACTACTCTCCGGCGTCGCCAACTTTGTTTTGGGTCTGACGAATCGACGCGCATATTTTGCGTCGACGTGTTGTCCCAGCCCTAGTCCCTAGTGAATTAATAATTGAAAGTATGGGATACTCAGAATAATCAAAGATCTAAATTAATTCATAATAAATATGTATGACTATTTTCTAATCAGAAACACGATCTAAATTTCATTATCATTTGAAATTGGAGTCAGATTATGCATAGAGCTAAAGTAATACTAAAACTAAATTCCAATAAATTAAGTGAACTTCGCTGGAGCGCTGAAAAGACATACACGCATTATACATTCGCCAGGCCGTTGGATTCCATCATTGGGTTAATGGGTGGTCCTTATACACACACACACACACACACACACACACACACACATATATATACTGTATATATATTATTTATATAGGTTTCGGTCCCACTTTATATTAAGTGGTGTTAAGTACTATGTACTTACATCAAAAAATAAGTACAATGTACTTATTGTGTTCATGTTGTATTGTAAAACACTTTGCTATTGAGGTGTGATACGGGTAAGGTTAGGGACAGGTGTGGTGGATTGGGTAGGTTTAAGGTGTAAGGGAAGGGTCAATGTGTAATTACATAAATTAATTACAGCTGTAATTACATGCAGGAATTTTTAAAATGTAAGTACAATGTAAAAACATGTAGTTACACAATAAGTACATTGTATCAAATTATTAATTTCAATGTAAGTACATAGTACTTAAAGGAGCATTTCACCCGTGGGAACATTGATCTTTATTGAAAGTGGGTAGTCGAAATGTATTAAAATTTTCGAATTTGTTGCCTTTTTGACCGAGTTATTACAGAAAGTAACTTTAGGGCGCATTTGTATGGAAAACCACAACTCCCACAATGCAACACATTTGCACAGCTCCACAAGCCACTCCCACTAATCCAGAACACCACCTATGAGAAATCCGCCTATCAGAGAAAGCACTAGGCTAGCTACCGCTTGAGTTTGAAATTCATTTCACATAAAAAAATTTGTTGTTTGGTGAACTCATTATTTAATTATTCCTTGTTACTATTTATTTTGAAATGGTGAACAATTGCATGGTACCGGGATGTTCAGTCAAATCAAGGAAAGGGCAAAAAGTTATCATTCCCTACTGAGAGATGTGGAGCGATGCAAACAGTGGCTAAGGGCGATGTCTTTACAAGACCCGTGTCCGACCCGACCCGACCCGCACCCGTATCCGACACAGTTGGATATTTTTCACCCGTTTGAGCAAAATTTGCGGATCACCCGTCCCGTGCAGGACTCTAAGCCCAGGCTCCTCGATCGCGACAGGCAGGTCTCCTGCCTCGGCTGCAGCCGCCGCCTCCTGTTCCTCCATCAGTCTCAGCTGCTCTTCACTATATTGCGGCTCATACAGATAGCCACGAACATCTGTTTCGAGCAACAGACTTTCAAAATCCTCTTCTTCCATATCATGTGTAGTTCCTTTGGCCATTCTCGTAAATTCCCATCTGACTCCATAAGCGTTTATAAGTTTAGTCCCACCCAGTGATCTGTAATAGGCCTGTAGGGTGAGTGGGTCCCACCCCCTGGAATAATGAGGAGCTAGTGTTTGTAGTCTCATAGACTATTCAATGAAATGTGACTTCCTGCTTATAATGATGCAAAATGACGATTTTTACGTCATTATAAGCAGGAAGTGAAACACTTAAATCCTTATTTCTCCCATCTCAGGGAAAAATAAAGGAAAAATCCACGACCATTATAATATATGACTGGTTTTCTAACAATACAAAGCTTAATGCAAATGGGTGAAGTGTCCCTTTAAAGCCACTTAATATAAAGTGGGACCTAGGTTTCTTTTATCAAACATGGGCGAGTCAAGAGGTACTTAAACTGCATGATCGGTTATCGGTAATGATACATTGTTTATTATTGCAAATGTTTATTATTGCAAATATTATTGCAAATGTTTATTATTGCAAATCTTAGGGGGTACGTTATTGAAAAAAGATTGAGAAGCACTGGTCTAGACGGATAGACAGATAAATACCCTTGTGTAATGTTAACATTTCTGAAGCTTCTCTTGGGAAGACCAGATTCTCTGTGACGTTTATCTCCCATTAAGAACAAAAACATCTCAAGATTTCAGTTAAAGATCACTTCATCTGGAAAGCATGTGTATAAACATCTGATAAACACCTTTATAAAAGTGGTTTAAAATATAAATCCTAAGCATCTTAAAGGCATTTTCTAAATGTCTATTTAACATCTGACAGCAAACATTTAAGAGATGTATTGCAGATGAGCAAATGCTCTAAAACAACTAAATCTTCCAGATGAAAAAGCACTTCTGTCAGGACCACTACCGTCAAATATGATTGACAATTTGCATACAGTTTGGATTGGTGGTATGGTTCCGTTCTGGGCGAGAACTCCCTGCGCATCCATGCAGCCTAGCATGGATAAGAGCAGGGAGAGCAGCAATAATCCCCCTTGGGGTAAACAGAACAGAACCAACATGAAAATTTGCAAATACATTTAATTCAAGATTTTAAAAGTACAACATATTCGATAATTGTTCTGATTCAAGGGGAATCAGAATGTCAAATCCTGACTGGGCGAGAGGAGGAGCTGGGGATGGAGGAGGGTAATTAGCTCCTGAGAACGCGATAGCTGCTGATAACACTGAAGGAGCTTATATATGTATACAGTGATAGGTGTCGTATTCCTATAGGTAGATGTGGATCAGCTGATGCGAGCTTGACTAACGTGACCTGCCAGAACTAACGCTACGCTTGATATATCGAATACACATCTCTGCAAAGTGTTTGTGCTATTTTGGCTACATGTAAAATCAACTGCATAAATTACTGTCCATATTCTAATATCTCTACTCTATTGTCTCTCTTCTGTTAAAGTCAATTACATGTGAAGAGATCAAACTCACCGGAGTCCAGATGTGTGTCCATGAAGAGTGATCGGTCTATGGACACATTAGTAACATTTAAGGGAAAACACACATCAACTGATCTGAGGTACAATATTTTAGTTAGACAGACAGATAATAATCATGAAAAATCTGTTTAACCATATCCTTTATTTTGAAAAATAAAACTGCAACATTTCAATCAAAAAGATCTTCGTCAGTCAGTTTCTTTTTATCAAAACGTTGCGTTTTTTTTTTTTTTTTTTTTTTTTTTGTGCAAATATTTAGTATTGATCCTGCACCAGTTGGAGGGAATATGGATGTGTCTTTTCTTCCTCTTTTTTTAGACAGACAGTTATAAATGCCATTTCATTTAATCCTTCAAACCCAGAGTATTTGTTTACATCCATGCTTTGGACCACTTATACCAACTCACTGTTGTCACACTAGCCAAATGAATAAATTACTATAAATTGAACACCGTGTTTATTTTACTATCAGTTTCACATCTTTAATTCATGTTGTAATCTATTATTTTAATCTTTCAGTCATGACTCTCAACTGGTCCAAAACAGATTCAAATCAAATCTGCTGAAGAAGTTTCAGTGTCTGTATGAAGGAACAGTAAAGCAGGGAAACCCAACACTCCTGAATGAGATCTACACAGAGCTCTACATCACAGACAGTGCAAGTGGAGAGATCAATAATGAGCATGAGGTGAGACAGATTGAGACACAATCCAGGAGAGCAGAAACAGAGGGCACACCGATCAAATGCAATGACATCTTTAGACCTTTACCTGGACAAGACAAACCCATCAGAACTGTGCTGACAAAGGGAGTCGCTGGCATTGGAAAAACAGTCTCTGTGCAGAAGTTCATTGTGGACTGGGCTGAAGGGACAGAGAATCAGGACGTCCAGCTCATATTTCCACTTGCTTTCAGAGAGCTCAACTTGATGAAGGACAAAACACTCAGTCTTTCAGATCTTCTTCATGTCTTCTTCCCTGAAACAACAGAAATGGAAATATCCAGTGAAGAATATAAAGTGTTGTTCATCTTTGATGGTCTGGATGAGTGTCGTCTGTCTCTGAACTTTAAGAGCAAAGTGAAACTGTGTGATATATCTGAATCAGCCTCAGTGAACGAGCTGCTGATGAACCTCATTGTGGGGAATCTGCTTCCCTCTGCTCTCATCTGGATCACCTCCAGATCAGCAGCAGCGGATCTCGTCCTCTCTGAGTGTGTCCATCGAGTGACAGAGGTACGAGGCTTCAGTGACACACAGAAGGAGGAATACTTCAGGAAGAGAATCAGTGATCAGAGTCTGGCCAATACAATCATCACACACCTGAAGTCCTCAAGGAGCCTCCACATCATGTGCCACATCCCAGTGTTCTGCTGGATCTCAGCCACTGTTCTAGAGAAGATGTTGAGTGAAGCAGAGAGAGGAGAGATTCCCAAGACTCTCACTCAAATGTACACACACTTCCTGATCATCCAGACCAACATCAAACATGAGAAGGACTATGAGAAGAGAGTGAAAGATGAAGCCATGATTCTCAAACTGGGGAAACTGGCTTTCCAGCAGCTTGTGAAAGGCAACCTTATCTTCTATGAGGAAGACCTGAGAGAGTGTGGCATTGATGTGACAGAAGCATCAATGTACTCAGGATTGTGCACTCAGATCTTCAGAGAGGAGTTGGGCTTGTATCAGGGGAAAGTCTTCTGCTTTGTTCATCTGAGCATCCAGGAACATCTAGCAGCTCTATATGCTCACATTTACTTAACAAACAAGAACAGGAATGTGTTTGAACAAACCAAACAAAGTCTGTTGTCTAAGGTTTTTAACTGGTTTAAATATCATTCATTGCCTGGCCTGCATCAGAGAGCTGTGGATGAGGCTTTACAGAGTAAGAATGGACATCTGGACCTTTTCCTGCGTTTCCTTCTGGGTCTCTCATTGTTGTCCAATCAGACTCTCTTACGAGATCTACTGACACAGACTGGAAGATGCTCCTACAAGAAAGGGAAAACAGTTCAGTACATCAAACAGAAGATCAGGAAGAATCGCTCTCCAGAGAGATCCATCAATCTGTTCCACTGTCTCAATGAACTGGGTGATGATTCACTGATGAAGGAGATCCAACATTATCTGACATCTGGAAAAATAAGAGGAACCAAACTCTCCTCTTCACAGTGGTCAGCTCTAGTTTATGTGTTGCTGACATCAGAGCAGAAGATGGATTTTTTTGATGTAAAACAGTTTATTGGAGCACAAAATACAGCAGATGAAGTTCTTCAGAAGATGCTGCCTGTGATTAAAGAATTCAGATCAATTAAGTAAGTCACTCTGACAACAGTCATTACACTGATAAAACATGATCACATTTATGATTCTAGCAGGTGCTTTCTAACTAAAGCAACAAAAGTGGTTCATTTTCTGGTACATGTGAGACACTTACTAAAGCAGATAAGGAGGTGTGTGTGTGTGTGTGTGTGTGTGTGTGTGTGTGTGTGTGTGTGTGTGTGAGAGAGAGAGAGAGAGAGAGAGAGAGAGAGGGGGCTGGATGATTGTAGAGGTCAGTGTGTGAGACGTGATGAAGGATTGAATGTGACGGGGATCAAAACTGACAGCAAACAGCAACAGTGTATTTAACAGTGTCTTTTTCTATACATTGATGCTGTTTGTCCTCTAATGATGTTTATGTGAATGTTTTACTGCCTCTAGAAATCATATTTGTAGTTTACACTTTTTATTCTATGTTTGCAGCTGGTATCAGTTCACCATGTATCTTTAATCTCTACAGTTTGAGGAATTGTGGTGTTACAGATGAAGGTTGTGCTGCTCTGGCTTCAGCACTGAGATCAAACCCCTCACACTTGAGAAAACTGGATCTGTCTGAGAATAAACTAGGAGACAGAGGAGTGAAGCTGCTCTCTGATGGACTGAAGGATCCATGTAAACTGGAGATACTGTGGTAAGATTGTATAAATGTGTCTACATCCTCCTCCATTTTCCTCATAAGGTCAATAATGAACAAAATAAACAGAAACAAGACTAAAAATCTGATTGTGTAATCTTTATTAGATTCTTTCCAAAAATGTTCAAAGAGTTTTTGTTACTAAGGTAATGGATAAACCGTGGCTAGCTGTGCATTCAGGGTGATACAAGACCCTTCTGTTTCAGTCCTGATCACCCTGTCAGGTTTATTCTGTGATGAGAACCATCTGATTGTATATTATCCTGCTTATTATAACACTACTTGCCACATAAGTAAATAATTGGACACAAAATATGAATTTGAGTTTAAATATTATATTACTAGGAAACTCAATGCTTCCGCAAAGTAAAAATTTACCTAGGAAGCAGATTTGAACCCAGATGAACAAACAAGCTCAAACAAGACGACCATTTAAGGGATAATATACAGTCATAACACTTAATACACGGCTTTGCACTAATTGAATAATTTGTGGATATGAAATATTAATTTGAGTTGAAGCTGTTTTAAAATCTTAAATGTGCATTATAATCTATTACAGCAGAAGTGTTCAGCCCTGCTCCTGGAGGGTGACGTCCTGCAGAGTTTAGCTCTAACCAGGGCTGCGATACACTTTTAGACACACACACGTGAACTTCCCTAAGCACTTTCCCTCGGGGGAATCCCTGCTGCCATTTTGAAGTGTGTTACACTTCATAAAGTGGACAAGTGACGTCTATATGGACAGACCCTTGACCCCTTGATTTTGACTGAGGGAGCGAGTCTACTTCATATGTAGACTTCAGGCAGCTCCTTATACCACAGTGCAACACGATTGCTTTTAATTTACCCCTACCCACAACAACTAATGTTAATTATTTTATAAATATTTAAAACAGCCCCAACCATACTTAAAGGGTAACTAAACCCCTGGTCAGAGCCTGACTCCACCCACTGGCAATATTTGAAAAATGCTGGAAAAGTAGGCAGAGCCCAGTGGAGAGGGGGCGTGCATCTGAGGCGTATCTCTCTGTAGGCAAGGGCGTGGTTAGCTGGTACCCTCTGACGTCACCGGCCACCACAACTTCCAATAGGAAAATTCAACTGCAGTAGCCACTGTTCAACCTGAAGAGGGCAGCACTCAGATGTTTTTACACCATATTTTGTAAAATTAAAACACTTTAAACACAAATGTCAAAAAATTACTTGAATACTAATAAAGCACTAATAAAGCCCCATTCTTACAGATCATTGACTAAAAAAAGTTGGTTTAGGGTTTAGTTACCCTTTAAATACATATTGAATGCTATGTCAAACAAATTTGTATGGGTTCCAGTTCAGCCCATTGCAAAGTTTACTCCAGTAGTGGGCACTTGTGCAACGTAATCAATTACATATACCTGAGTCAATGAGATGGAGGGAAGTTAGTGAGGGAAGGGCATAAAAATATGAAGTGGATACCAACTCCAACACATTTGCCTGGAAGTTTCTAGTCCATCTGAAGAGCTTGATTAATTTGTTCAGGTGTGTTTAATTAGGGTTGAAACTAAACTCTTCAGGACAGTGATCCTCCAGGAACAGGTTTGGACACCCCTGCATTACATTGTAAAAAACAAAACTTCTGGCAAAAAGACAAACAGGACAACATTACAGTATGTGACAAACTTTTGTCTTCCCGGTCTGGGAATGAGGGATGCAGAGTCTGAGAGTGGCTGTGCTACAGAGTTTGTCTCTTTAACACACTAATTTATAAACAGAAAGAGCAAGGATGATTTGTTATGATGTTGGAAGGGTGATGAAGGGAATGAACCCAATCGCAGCCAGTAGTCACAGCACACGGTTTATTATATACAAATAATAGGGAAAACACAGCCCACGAGGGGGCAAAACAAGACAGGACAATGGTGACTAACTAAACTATGACTTTGACAAATAACTAGAAGAAAACAAACAACTGATACAAGAAATAGCTCAACAAGACGACAACTCTTGACAGGATACTCACAAATGTGCTAGACAAAGTTTGACAATGAACCGACACCGGACAGTAAACACGAGGGGATTAAATAGAGAGAAACTAATGAAGGAAACAGGTGATAATGGGGAAGCAATAATGACTAAACGAGGATAACAAGGAGGGCGGGGCTAGATGACGAGACAACACAAGCACATTGCCCAACAAAAGGCCATGTGTTTTCACATAAAACATGGGTCTGTCATGATCCTGCCTCAAGACTAATAAAAACACAAGGACTATATGGCAGGATCATGACATGATTGTTTTTCAGCAATAAAAAAAAAAAGTTTCAAACCAACAATTGTTTCTTCTGGGCACAGCACTCCCCATGCCGCTCTCCTCACTACTTCTTCTTCTTCTTCGTTATATGGTGGGTGGCACCAACACGCTCTCCTCACTCTCTCAAAGCCCTGTTTTTATCCTGTCTCCCATAGTGAAAAATAAATATACTAAAATGTATGTGAAATACATTTATTTTATGCTAAGTATACTACAAATACATTACATATTTATGTACTTAATATAAATACCCTGCAATTTAGTTATCTGGAAATAGAGCTGAGGTTCAACTAAAGATAAACTTAAGTATATTTGATTGTGCTAAAATGGAACTATTGCTAGTATACTTGAGGTACACTTTAAATATATTGCATTAAAATTATGCAGTTATCCTTACTAATAAACACATAGGCTTAATATTATTATTATTTTAGGAGAAGGCTGTCCGGTCGACTCATAAGCAAGTGAGATGGCCTCAACCACCCACTTGCTCATTCTCTGCTTGGATGCTGGGGACCCTTTATTAGGGGGTCCAAAACATAGAAATAGTTGTTCGATTTTACACCACAGGGCAGTTCTGTGGACATAAGCATCAAGTGCCCTAGCTCGCCATAGCAGATTGTTCTTTTCCTGGTCCAGATTTCGAAAAGGAGGAGGACAGAAGGCCTGCAGTACTATGGATCTGGCCACGTTAGTGGGGACCTTAGGAACATAACCTGGTCTGGGATGGAGGAACGCTTTCACCATGCCAGGAGCAAATTCCAAGCACGAGGGTGCCACCGACAAAGCCTGAAGATCTCCTATTCTTTTAAGAGATGAGATAGCGAGGAGGAACAGAGCTTTCAAAGTAAGAAACCTGGCTGGAACCTTCTCCAAAGGCTCGAAGGGAGCCTGGGAAAGGCCTTGGAGGACAATAACCAGGTCCCATGTCGGAACCCTGGTGCGAGTAGCAGGCCTCAGCCTCAAAGTGCCATGGAGGAAATGAGATACCAAGGGGTCTTTACCCAAAGACATTCCACCCAAAGGAATGTCGTAAGCACCAATGGCCGCCACATAAACCTTTAAAGTGGATGGGGATAGATCTGCAGTGAACCGCTCTGATTCCTGGCTGATTCCTGAAACCTCTCGACGACCAAGTTCACGGAATCACCGAAGAGGTCAGTGGGAGAAATAGGCGTCCATCAAAAAATTCTTATCTTTCTCTTTAATGTTGCTCAAATTCAATCAGAGATGTCTCTCAGTGGCTACCAGAGACCGGCCGATAGTTTTAGCCGTCTCCTTGGCGGCCATGAGAGACAAATCTGTGGCCCGACGCAGTTCGCAAACCACGTCTGGGCCAATACCCCCGCCCTCATCCAGGTCTCCTAACAGTTCTGCTTGGTAAGCCTGCAGCAGCGACACAGTGTGAAGGCATGCTGCAGCCTGACCAGCCGACGCATAAGCCTTACCCACCAAAGCTGACGTAACTCTAACGGGCTTGGTAGGTAATACCGGGGCCTTAAGGGAAGATGCTGATTCAGGGGAGAGATAGCTCGCAAGCGTCTCTTCCACCTTTGGCATCTCCCCATAACTGTGCTCTTTATAATTCGATATAGAGGAATAGTGAGATGTTTGTGCACTGTAGACTCTATATGAAAATGGTTTCTCCCACGATCTCGACACCTCGGTCTGGAGATCGGGGGAAAACGGAAGGGCCCGGCATTTAGGTTGTGAACGAGAGGGCAGGAAACGTTCGTCCAGTTTGCTTCTAGAGCGAACGTCCTGCTTATCTGCCGACTAGTCGATGTGTAATCTTTCGACTGCTCTCGTTACAACCTCAACAAGCTCCTCAAATGCATGAGACTGAGGTGGCGAATCCTCAGTATCTCGTGCATCGACACTAACAACATCTAATTCCTCGGAACTAGATAGCTGTAGTGTCTGTGCCTCAATTGGGGCGGAAGAAACTGCAACGCGTGCTTCCGAACCCCGAGAGAAGGCACTAGATCTGTCAGGTGAAGGCAGAGAAAAGGCTGGGCCCGTCTCTAAGCCCGCTGACAGATCCATTTGCAAACCCCAAGTCTGAAGCCTTCACTGTGCCTCGGCAGCAGTGGGACCTGAGCCTTGGGGGCCGCGAGCCTGAGCGTCCTCGCTAAAGAACGCCAGGCGGATCGGAGTGTCCGCAATGGAAGCACTTCGCATGCTCCTCTCCCAAACAAACAATGCACAAAACATGCGTGTCCCCACCCATTAAATAACGCGGGCAGGGGTGCACACACATTCTGAACTGTTGCTTTCTCGCCATGATGTATTGTAACAGACAACATTAAATAGACAGATACATTATACACAGGCTCTGTGGGGAACGGCGGTGTGGGAGAATCAACATCATTGCTGTTCTTTGTTCCAGGCACTCTCTGAGGAGATGAAGAGGGTGTTTGATCGGGCGGTTGCGGGTTGAGAGGCAGCTCGACAACTCGCGTATCTTCGCCAAGGTAACAGACCTGTCTCCGATTACTCAATTGAGTTTCGTACTCTTGCTGCTGAGTGCCATTGGAACGAGGAAGCGCAGTGGGTCATGTTCCTGCATGGGTTGGCTGACCATATCCAGAGGGAGATATACACCCTGGATCTTCCCAAGAACCTGGATGGATTTATTGAGCTGGCTCTACGGGTGGACTCTTGTCTACATCGCCTGGAGCAGCAAACACGTACGACCTTGGTTCCCGGGAGTTTCGAAAGTCCTCAAGCCTTACTGGACTCTGGAGCCGAAGGTAATTTTATGGACAACCTTTGCTCGTAAACTCCAGATTCCCATCACATCACTCATGAACAGGATTTCTGTTAATGCACTTAATGGTCAAGAACTTCCCACCATATCTCTCACTACCGGCCAGATGACACTCATCACATCAGATGATCATACTGAGGGGCTCTCATTTCTTCTTCTGGACTCTCCTCTGGTTCCCATAGTCCTCGGTCATCCCTGGCTCGTGCAGCACAGTCCTAGGGTTGCACCACCACTAGGATGGTCCCTTCCCATACCTCCCAGGGTGTCGCCTGCGCCCCTGCCTTCGTCTTCAGGCAGGAAATGCAGAATTCGTTACCCTCAGATTGCGAGTTATGGACATGGCCTACGGAGGGCGCATGCTCGGCCATAATCAATGTAGTGTGTGCACAACGCGCATGCACTTTCCTTATCTCATCTACACACAGACCCAGCAGTTCTCATTTTAGAAAACCATACATTATTACAAGGAAAAATATTAAGACACGAGGGAAATAATTGTTGTGTCCATGAAGATGTGAAAAAATAGGCAGAAATCTAGCTTACACATTTACCCCAAATTTTTATACGGCTGTTTAACCGAAGCTAATTTGGGTGGGTTTCTCCCATCCCCATACAATGTCACTTCTGTGTTTTACGGCCCTGACGAGAACGTCGGTCTCCTCGGCTGTGAACTGTTCCTGAGTCCTGGCGTGTGCCTGGCAAATCCGCCGTTATAATAGTAATCCGCCATGGAACAAGCGAGCCTGCTCTTAAAGGGAATGTGAGATGTCGCTCTGATTGGTTTATTTCACGTTACGCCCAAACCACACTTATGAATAATGAAGCTACTTCAGACCAACCCATTTTGGATTTGCGTCGGGCGCAAGAGTCATTTATCCCACCGGTATAATAGCAACAGCACCCAAGATCAGCCCACAAAGTTACTTGTGTTTCGCGCTTGATACTTGCATTTCAGATCGTTAAAATAGGGCCCTATATCACAATACTTGCTGGGCCGTTAATAGATTTATGCTTTGTTACGTCATTTTGCTCCCTAGTCTTTCTGGTAGAACCTGTTTGATGTTTTAATCGGAACGGAAGAGCTGTGTTTTGTACCACGACAATAGCGTCTCACGGTCACCCAGTTGCCCTGCTGCACGGGCTCTAAAGCTGGTACCGAACAATGTACAGTGTTCACTAAGGCTGTGTTTACACTGGCACAACAAATCCGATCTTTTACTCACATCTGACACAGATCGGAATTAGTTGCCCACGTGTAAACACAAAAATCCACATGAAATCCGATTTTTTTCGTATCCAATTTGAGCCACTTTCAAATGTGGTTTTAAATCAGATACATATCCGATATCTGGACAGCCGACCTACGTCTAAACACGCATATCCGATTCCCCTTTGAATTCCAAGCCACTACCTAAGGCGAGGACAACACGTTTATTCACAAAGATAGCTTTTTAATGTTGTATTATGAGGCAGACAAGCCTGTATGTGCTCGCTCACAGCTTTTTATTGAGGTGGGAACTTTATATTTATCTTCGTAAAGAAAAGAAATTGTGCCAGTAGGACTGTGATTTCCGCCCGCAAGACATGAGCATCGACAGCTTTCACTGAAGTGAACTGGACACCTCTGAACTGAACGCCGGGCGAAGTGAATCGCATAGCCGAGCCTGATGGTCCGAAGGAGTCAGCGAGACAGGCTGGGGAGTGCTAACCAGGCTCTGAGAGGCCGTGTATTCAGGACCAAAGGGACCGCAGGCGTACCCGCAGTGGGGCAGCGAGGTGGAACGCAGAGACCCAGCCGTGGGGGCTATCTCTTCAAGGCGGCACTTACCTGGTGTTGCCACTATAAGCCTTGTCCATCTGGGCTACAGTACATTGTTGGTCTGTAGTAGGCTACAGATTTACTATAATTGTGTGAAAGTGAGTGTGTGTGTGTCGTTGTGTGTATGCACCTGTATTTATTTACTTCCTCTATTCATGAGTTTTATTTGTTTACCATCACTAATATTTTTGTCATGTTTAGGTTGTAGGAAGCATAGGAAGATGAAGATCATGTTTAAAAAAAGGCTTTAAAAATCCATACAAGCAAACAATCCAAAAGGGAGGCGATTTTAACAGAGCATAACTGACAATTTACCCCAAACCGTACCATTTCAAAAAATAGTATGCTGAAAAGCGGGTGAACAATAAACATCTCTATGTGTGTGCAAGTCAGAAGACAGTAGCGGTACAATGCTTGGAGAAATTATAAAGACTTAAAAAAAGATCATGCTTTAAACTTGACCTGTCATTCATGCTGTGGATTAAGTATATCTTTCTGATTGTGAAGTTCCTGCTTATCTGAGCTGTAGATCCTGAACTAAGAGACTGAAGAGTGTCATTGTTCTCTACAAGTTGCATGATTGTGGTGTTACAGATGAAGGTTGTGCTGCTCTGGCTTCAGCGCTGAGATCAAACTCCTCACACCTGAGAGAACTAAGTCTGTCTGACAATAAACTAGGAGACAGAGGAGTGAAGCTGCTCTCTGCTGGACTCTGCTCACCTCACTGTAAACTGGAGATACTGTGGTAAGATTGTATAAATGTGTCAACATTAGGGATGCAACGGTACACAAACATGATGGTTCGGTACGTACCTCGGTATTGAAGTCACGATTCGGTAGAGCAGGGGGGAGAAAAGTATTTTATTTTAATTTGCTATATAAAATGCTTTTTAATATAAATATAACAAAGTTCAAGGCAAAGGGAAGAAGGGGGAAACAGTGAACTGTAAACGGAAATTTTAAAATAAATAAAACGAAAGAAAACGGCATGTGCTTCATAGCCGACTGCTGCCCATACATAGACAAAACACAGCTTTAATGTCCAGATCTGGGGCCTGTACAATGAAGCCGGTTTAGGTGGCTAGCCAGATAAGTTTAAGATTAGTTTGTGCCAACCCTGGGTTTTAGGTACTATGAAAATAGCTCGCTTTAATTGCAATGGCTTCACCTTTTTTTCCAAATCTTGTGGACATCTCAGCGCAAATTGTTAGACACGCACTTCGTAGAGAAAGAGTTTTTAGGGACAGACAAAATGCCCTTACTAGTATGATACTTGTATGAAAGAAACAGATTTTCCGCGGAAGGAATATCTTATCTTTGCGAACTTGAGCCGCACATAATAAATGTGACACTTCAAAGCCATGCACTTACTGTATCTCAAATGGTATGTATTGCGTTGCGTTTTTTTGCAAGTGGTACATACTTGTATACTGTCGGTGGTGCGGAGAACCTAGGGAAAAACATGGTTTGACGAACCATTCACAAGGTACATTAATAGCTTCATTGTGTTCCCCAGACATTTATCAACCATGTCCATAAAAGAGAGCTTTTATAAAATCGCTGATAAGAAATATTGATAGGGTGACATCACACGAACAATTTTTTTTCTTTCAAAAAACAGATTTCACTTAGAGCACTTAAATGTACTATACAATACAGTACAGTACATGTTAAAAATTTATTTTATCCATCCATCCATCTTCTTCTTCTTATCCGGGGCCGGGTCGCAGGGGAAGCAGTCTAAGCAGTCTAAGCAGAGATACCCAGACTACCCTCTCCCTAGACACTTCCTCCAGCTCTTCCGGGGGGACACCGAGGCGTTCCCAGGCCAGTCGGGAGACATAGTCCCTCCAGCTTGTCCTAGGTCTTCCCCGGGGTCTCCTTCCGGTGGGACGCGCCCGGAACACCTTCCCGGGAAGGCGTCCAGAAGGCATCCAGAACAGATGCTCAGCTGGCCCCTCTGTGGAGGAGCAACGGCTCTACTCTGAGCTCCTCCCTAGTGACCGAGCTTCTCACCCTATCTCTAAGGGATCGCCCAGCCACCCTGCGGAGAAAGCTAATTTCGGCAGCCTGTATCCATCCAGGATCTTGTTCTTTCGGTCATGACCCACAGCTCATGACCATACGTGAGAGTAGGAACGTAGATTGACCGGTAAATCGAGAGCTTCGCCTTGCGGCTCAGCTCTTTCTTCTCCATGACAGACCGGTACATTGACCGCATTACTGCAGAAGCTGCACCAATCCATCTGTCAATCTCCCGTTCCATCCTTCCCTCACTCGTGAACAAAACCCCAAGATACTTGAACTCCTCCACTTGAGGCAGGAACTCTCCACCAAACTGAAGTGGGCAAACCACCCTTTTCCGACTGAGAACCATGGCCTCGGATTTGGAGGTTCTGATTCTCATCCCAGCCGCTTCACACTCGAATGAAAAACCGTCCCAGTGCATGCTGAATGTCCTGGTCTGATGGGGCCAGCACGACAACATCATCCGCAAAAAGCAGAGATGAAATCGTGTGGTCCCCAAACCTGACACCCTCCGGCCCCTGGCTGCGCCTAGAAATTCTGTCCATAAAATTATGAACAGAACCGGCGACAAAGGGCAGCCCTGCCGGAGTCCAACATGCACTGGGAACAAGTCTGACTTACTGCGGACAATGCGAACCAAGCTCCTGCTCTGGTCGTACAGGGACCGGACAGCCCTTAGCAAAGGGCCCCGGACCCCATAGTCCCACAGCACCCTCTGCAGGACTCCGCGAGGGACACAGTGGAATGCCTTCTCCAAATCCACAAAGCACATGTGGATTGGTTGGGCAAACTCCCATGAACCCTCCAGCACCCTGGAGAGGGTATAGAACTGGTCCAGTGTTCCACGACCGGGACGGAAACCGCACTGTTCTTCCTGAATCTGAGGTTCTACTATCAGCCGTATTGTCCTCTCCAGTACCCTGGCATAGACTTTCCCGGGGAGGCTGAGAAGTGTGATCCCCCAGTAGTTGGAACACACCCTCCGGTCCCCCTCCTTAAAAAGAGGGACCACCACCCCGGTCTGCCAGCCCAGAGGTATTGTCCCCGACTGCCACGCGATGTTGCAGAGGCGTGTCAGCCAAGAAAGCCCCACAACATCCAGAGACTTCAGGTACTCAGGGCGGATCTCATCCACCCCCGGTGCCTTGCTACCGAGGAGCTTCTTGACTACCTCAGTGACTTCAGCTTTGGTGATGGACGAGTCCACCTCCGAACCCTCAGCCTCTGCTTCCTCAATGGAAGACGTGTCGGTGGGATTGAGGAGATCCTCGAAGTATTCCTTCCACCGTCCGACGACATCCCCAGTTGAGGTCAACAGGTCAACACCTCATCCATGAGGACAAACCCGGGCCAAGTTTCAGCAGTGGGTTTCCCACTCACACCCTCACCTCTCCCAGGACACTTGCAATCCTAAGGCAGAGCAAATTAACCATGGCTTGTTAACAACAACAGCACAATACATTTCAGCAAAGATTTGATCTCAACTCTCTTACTTAGTATTTTTTAAATCATATTCGTATTCAGAAATCATATTTATGAATACTCAAATTTGGTTAAAACCTTTGTAGACATAGCTTGCATGACAGCACTACAAAAACATATAAAAGTGAATCCCCATTGCCTCATCTACTGCTTTTCTTATTGTTGTGGGCATTATAGGGTGAGTGATATTTCTTATTTACACTAGTTAGACAGACTAGTGCAAATATTACAATAAAATTTAATTTATTTAGTTTATTTATTTTTTTAATTGCAATTTAATAAATTGAGCTGTCTGCTCCTTGCTCCCTGAAACAATTATTAAACTAATATTAGCACAAGTTTTGCCTCAGGCCACCTGACAAATGAAGCCACGCAATGGTGACGAAGGAGTTAAGATGAAGTTTATAAGAAAGAAAAACTTGTGGCTTTTAACTCAGGTTTCACTAGCTAATTGAGTAAATGAAAACAAAATACTTACATTTAAATGTGAATTTCCCGTCCACCACCGAACTGTCGGACGTCTTTTTTTTTTTTAAATAAAAATGCTGTCGTCACCGGCGCGCAAGGACTTATGGGGTAGGATCAGGCCGCAAGAATCCTTTTATGTATCCTTCCTTTCACAGGGAAACAAAGGGTGCATTTGGCGTCGCTTTAGCCTTCGTCGCGCCGCAATGACGCAACCGGCCTTCGAATACGGCCTTCGGAGGATGCAGAATTAAATTGGGACAGACTTCATCGCGCCATGGTGACGCAATCGGCCTTCAAATGCGACCTTCGAAGTGTGCAGCCTTTGAATTGGGACATCCTTCGTTGCGCTGCTGTGACGCAATCGGCCTTCAAATACGACCAATCGGCCTTCAAATATGGCCTTCGGAGGATGCAGCCTTCACATTGGGACACAGCTTGTGTCACATTGCAGGTTGAAGCAGGGAAGGATTAGGGCTCAGACTAGGGAACAGGACTCGGGAACAGAACAACCAAACATAACACAACAACGACAGACAATGAACAGACTGAAACACAGGGCTTAAATACACAGAACAGCTCAGGGAAATGAGACACAGCTGGGACAAATTAACTCATAATGACTAATTAATAAGACAACAGGTGACAGGGATAGCATCAATGAAACACATGGACAAACTGGGTGTGCTACAGGCAAACACAACATGATCACAGACATTAAACGTGACAGAATGCCCCCCTCCCGGAAGGTGTGTCCTCACGCCGCAAGGACTTCACACTTCACAGTTCAGGGTGCCAGGGAGGCGGCGACAGTTAAGGGAGCCAGGGAGGCGGCGACAGTTAAGGGAGCCAGGGAGGCGCTGACAATTCAGGGGGCCAGGGAAGCGCCGACAGTTCAGGGGACCAGAGCGGATTCCACCGTTCAGGGGGCCAGAGCGGATTCCACCGTTCAGGGGGCCAGGGTGGATTCCCCCGTTCAGGGGGCCAGGGTGAATTCCACCGTTCAGGGGGCCAGGGTGGATTCCCCCGTTCAGGGGGCCAGAGCGGATTCCCCCATTCAGAGGGCCAGGGTGGATTCCACCGTTCAGGGGGCCAGGGTGGATTCCCCCGTTCAGGGGGCCAGAGCGGATTCCACCGTTCAGGGGACCAGGGTGGATTCCCCCATTCAGGGGGCCAGAGCGGATTCCACCATTCAGGGGGCCAGAGCGGATTCCACCATTCAGGGGGCCAGGGTGGATTCCCCCATTCAGGGGGCCAGAGCGGATTCCACCGTTCAGGGGGCCAGGGTGGATTCCCCCATTCAGGGGGCCAGGGTGGATTCCCCCGTTCAGGGGGCCAGGGTGGATTCCATCGTTCAGGGGGCCAGGGTGGCACCAACAGTTCAGGGGTCCCGGGGAGATCGGCCTTAGTGGCCTTCGCATCAGGGCCAGGCTTGGCCACTACGGCCGGGGACCCATAGCCCCTCTCCCCCAAAAGTTATTGGGTGGTGCTATGGGTTTAAGGACAGGAGAAGACTCAGGAACAGGTTACGGCTTAGACTCAGGAACAGGTTTCGGCTCAGACTCAGGCTCAACAGGACTGACGTGAAGCTCAGGCTCGGCAGGACTAACGTGAACAGTCTCTGGCTCAGCGGCAGGCATGTTGTCAGATGGTTCTGGTGGCGTGGCGGTGGGCATTTTGTCCGAGGGCTCTGGCGGCGTGGCGGCGGCCATCTTGATCGGAGACGAACTATCATGCGTAGCAGTGGCCATCTTGGCCAGATACCAACTCTCAGGCGTGGCGGTGGTCATCTTTGCCGGAGACGAACTCTCAGGCGTGGCGGCGGCCATCTTGGCTGGAGACAAACTCTCAAGCGTGGGGGCAGCCATCTTGACCGGAGACAAACTATCATGCGTAGCAGTGGCCATCTTGGCCAGAGACGAACACTCAGGCTTGGCGGCGGCCATCTTGGCCGGAGACGAACTCTCAAGCGTGGGGACGGCCATCTTTGCTGGAGACGATCTCTTGTCTGTCATTCTGTCACATTGCCACAGGCAAACACAACATGAACACAGACACTAAACGTGACAGACTGAATGTAATCGTTGTTCGACTGCATGCACTGAACCGTAACGTCCGTACCATACGGTTCCGGATGAATACATGTACCGTTACACAACTATCAACATCCTCCATATTCCTCCCAATGTGAATATTGAAAATTACAAAACAGTAAAACAAAATTAACACAAAAGCGTAAAAGACTGACAATGTGTGCTGTAAGAAAACTTCATTAAATTCTTTCAAAAGTGACATATTTTAACTTCAAACATGAGTTAAATGGGTGGTTGATTATGATTTCACTTTTCTAAACATCTGCAAATTTGCAAAGTTGAACAAAGTTCATAGCAAAGCGAGATATTTTCTTTTAAAGGAATCGCTTTATTAAGGACTACAACAAAAGCCTGACTACTCGAGCTTCCTCCCCGGGTTAGTGACATCACAAACCCTAAAAGTTACACAAACCCCACCCCCGGGAACACGCAATGCCATTAGAAGAGTAAGAGTTGTTGAAGTAGAGCACATTTGGAAGTCTGCTCAAGCTGTTGGATCCGTCTTTTCACATTTATTGCAATACAGTACGTAACACAAAGCAATAGCATGCCACTCTGTAGGCATCTTAGAACAGTTCCCACACGAGTGATTTATAGATTATCATCACAGAATATGCTAATCAATGACTAGAAGACAGTTAACTCCACATCAGCTACATAAATTCACCAACTAATCATTCAGAAATGTCCTGTTGCATTCTACATTTTCTCAATTCTTCTTGAGTCTTTCCATCTCTGTCCGACTCCGGTTTGAACATAAAAGGCTGTAAGTTTTTGAAATTTTCAGTGTGTTTCTGTGTGAGGTAATCAGAGCTGCTTATACACAAGCTATTGAAGCCTCGCCCTGTGTGCTGGAAGTAACTTTTCAGACTTTGATTAAAGATTACGATGGCAAACAATTTTTTTCTGTGTATTAACTTGCACGGATTAATTTTTCAACACAAGACTAGTAATATGCGCTAACAAAGTAAATAGGGTCAATTTTGATTTCAGTTGGACTTTAATATTCCTTTTTATGTCAGAACAATACAATATATCAGTGGTTCTCAACTCCAGTCCTCGGGACCCGTTGCTCTGCACATTTTGTATGTCTCTCTTATCTGACACACTCATTTCAGTTCATGGAGTCTCTCTTAACGAGCTGATGATCTGGTTCAGGTGTGTTAAATAAGGGAGACATACAAAATGTGCAGAGCAGCGGGTCCCGAGGACTGGAGTTGAGAACCACTGGAATATATCACTTGTATTGACTACGTTTACATGAACTCTCATAATGCGATTGTAATGAGATTTAGTCATGTAAACATAATACTTCAATCAAATTGATTCAATTAAGCTCATAATTGAAGTAACCATAATCTTAGAAAAATATGTGCCGTGTGTTGATTTTAAGTGCAAAAAACAGGCATGTAAACACCTTAAGGGATAGTTCACCCAAAAATTTTAATTAAGTCATCATTTACTGACTTCATTATTCTTAATTTTCATTTTTGGATGAACTCTCCCTTTAAACTATTCCGCTCTGACCAAAATCCACATGCTGGTACGTACACGGATATGACGTGTGTTGTTCACACAACTCCATGAATGAGGTCCGTGACATTATTCTGAAGTTTTCGCTCCACTCTGAATCGCTGAACTCGCTGCCACCAGTGTCTGCTGCTTATCTTCATCCAGAGACAGTGTGAAGAACACAATGGCAGTGTAGGAAACCCCGTCTGAAGCGGCATTGCTATCACAGTTTGATGTTCATCACAGCGCAGAATAACCATCCAATACATCCATAGAAATGTGTTTAGCGTTTGACTTAAGTAGATTAAAACAGTGGCCAGTAACACTCCTACTCTATGTGAGTTCATCATTTGTGCTGTGCATTGGGGTATGAGAATAATGGTGGTAAAAATAACCACACTTCTTATAGCGGATAATCAGAATGATGAAAATTGCATTATTTTGAATATCATTTGCAATAGAAGATACTAGCAAATATTTATTACTATTTATTTGTTGGCATAAATAAAACTGACCCAATGACAGAAAGAGGACAGTCATACAGGATTATGGATAAGACACAAGGGTCATCATTCATGGTGGTTTAGATGCAAAATCAAAATCTGAATGGTTAAAGGGGGGGTGAATTGCTGTTTCATGCATACTGAGTTTTTTACACTGTTAAAGAGTTGGATTCCCATGCTAAACATGGACAAAGTTTCAAAAGTTAAGTTGTACGTTTGAAGGAGTATTTTTGTTCCAAAAATACTCCTTCCGGTTTGTCACAAGTTTCGGAAAGTTTTTTTCGAGTATGGCTCTGTCTTACGTAAGATAGAGCGGAATTTCCTTATATGGGTCCTAAGGGCACTTCTCCGCGGCCGCGCGCGCACTCGCAGACCAGAGAGAGAAGAGAGCGAAAGCAGTACGTTACCTCAAAGCACTATGCTCGGCTTTAGGGAAGTCAATGTCACCAAAGAAGTGGGTTTTTGGTTGGCAGGGCAAGACAACCCTGCACAGATTCCCAAAGAACCCAGCGTTAAGGGAATAGTGGATGGAGTTTGTTTTTCCAGAGCATCAACGGAGGTTGTGCACGACTGTTTGATCCCTGCATTTCGACGATGATTGTTTTATAAACAAAGCCCAGATCGACTTATTTGCAGATCGTCTAATGCTTAAGGATCGAGCAGTCACGGTGAGTAAACTACTTCAAATGTCTCTCTGTGTTGTTGTTAGATCAGTTAGCACAGCTATAGCACACCGCCCACACGGCCCGCCCCCAGCCGCTCGGTTTTTTCCGGAAAGACTCGGTACAGCCAATCTTTCACCTCTAAATATAATAAAACTAAAGACGTTTTGGAGATATGAAGGATGCAATACTACTCTATAGGTACTCAAGATTAACAGGAGATTGAGTGAAAATTAGCATTTCACCCCCCCTTTAAAAGATATTTAAAAAATTGTACATCACAGGGTTATTTTATTATCTCTGACTAATAGTGAAAATACTTTGTTTTAGTTGTTCTACAGTGGATAATTTGACTGTCTGTGTTTTACTGACAGGGTTGCTTGGTGAATGATTCTGACCTTCTCTGGATCAGCTGATGGAGAATAAAGAGCCGCTACAGACACATCACATTCAACAGACTCAACACACACAAACCCATAGTGATCATCACACACACGTGTTTGTGTAACTTTCCAGAATGATCCAATCCTTCATCCAGAGTCAAACATGGAAAACTTTTGTTTCTTCTTCAAAACTGACATTTATACTGGTGCCCCATTTTACTGGATAATATTTCTAGTTGTTTGTGAGAATCTGCGTATCTTCTGTTTACATTAAAATAGATTTCATCCCAACATAACACCCCTGCCGCTTCTGCTTGAATTCTGCTTTGAATTCCCTTCGGACCGCAGGACGAGGAGGTGGTGTTGCCAATGTTTTCCGAGACACTTTTAAATGCAGATTACTATCCACAGAAACCTATCCGAGCTTCGAGGTACAGTTACTAAAGATTGATACTCTTGATTCTTTTTTCTGTGCTTTTGGTATATAGACCCCCTAAACTGAATAAGGATTTCATCCAGGATTTTTCTGATTTTCTCTCTACATTGGTGTCTCGCTGTGATAAACTTTGGTCCAGGGGGATTTTAATGTTCATTTATGCTCCCATCAAAGCCATTGGTTAATGAATTTCTTTCTATTATTGAGTCTTTTAATTTCACACAACATTGTTACTGGTTCTACTCATAAGAAAGGTCATACACTAGATCTTGTGTTATCATTTGGTATCTCTGTATCTAATTTGGTGGTTTCAGACGTAGGTATTTCCGACCATTATTTAGTGGTACTCGATGCTGTTTGTTCTTATATCCATCCAACTTCTTCTCAGCCTTTACATTATGCTAGGTCCATTAATTCTTCAACTGCAAACCTTTTTTCTGAATTATATTTATCACATGTTACAGTCTTAAGTAGAGAGGACACTGAATTGCTGGTTGAGGCTTTTACTAAGTTATGTACTCTTGCCTTAGATTGTGTTGCCCCCCTTAAATTAAAGAAACATAAGGGAACATCTCAACCTTGGCTTAGCAATGTTACCCGCTCTCTTAGACAAGAGTGCAGAAAGGCTGAACGGAAGTGGAAGAGAGATAAACTTCAGATTTCGTCTGAGATGTTAAAGAGTCCCTGGCTAACTATCAGAAGGTAGTAAAGGAGGAAAAAAGGAAATTTTTCTCTAAGGTAATCTCAGATAATGCAAATCGGCCAAAAGTAATGTTTGACATAATTTATTCTATTTTAAACCCCTCAAGGAATGCTATGAGAGATGCCACACAAGAGACTTGTGAAGAGTTTTTATTTTTTTTTACTCAAAAAAATTGAGAAGATCAGAAGTGAAATTGTACCTTTACATTCCCGTTCATCAATTAATGCTGTGCCGTCTAACTTTTTCACTGACTTTGAACCAGTTTCATCAGCACAGGTGGCAGATATTGTCTAAAATGAATGGAGGTAGCTGCAGACTGGATATTCTCCCTATTCATCTTTTTAAAGATGTTTTTCATACTGTGAGTTCTAGCCTAACAGCTATAATTAACAGCTCCTTGATGAATGGAGTAGTACCAAATAGTTTCAAACATGCAATTCTTCATCCCTTGTTAAAAAAAACTAATTTGGATCAGTATATAACAACTATAGACCTATTTCTAAACTGCCTTTCATCTCCAAGATTCTAGAGCAATTGGTCTATTCACAGCTATATTCTCATCTGATTACTTTTGATATTCTAGACACATTCCAGGTGGGCTTTAGGCCCTGTCATAGCACAGAATCTGCATTGCTCAAGGTCACTAATGATATATTATTATCGTTGGACTCAGGATCACATGTTGTTCTAGTTTTATTAGATCTAAGCGCTGCCTTCGACACGATTGACCATGAGATTCTTCTCAACCGTCTGGAGTGTTGGATTGGTGTCCAGGGTACAGCCCTTCAGTGGTTTGCCTCATATTTAAAAGACAGGACAGTTGCTGTGAATCTGGGAGACTTCTCTTCCACATTGGCCCTTTTAGTTTGTGGTGTTCCTCAGGGGTCCATTTTGGGACCGTTGCTGTTCTCTCTATATGCTTCCTCTAAGCTCTATTTTTCGGAAGTATGGTATTGCATACCACTGTTATGCCGACGATCTCCAGTTTTAGATAAAACCTGCTCGCTAGACAGAGTACAGGAATGTAACAGTGACATTAAACTTTGGCTTTCTATCAACTTTCTCCAATTAAATGAGAGTAAAACTGAGGTTTTGATTGTAGGTTCTCCCATCTCACCTACCTTTCCTGATCATTTAGGTCCCTTGTCCATAAAGATTGAAGATCATGTAAATAGTTTAGGGGTAATTATGGACTCATCACTACATTTTAAGAAACAGATTGGTGCCGTTGTTAAAGGTAGCTTTTTTAACCTGAGATCAATTGCTAAAGTAAAGCATTTTCTATCCAGTAAGGATTTGGAAATTGTGGTTCACTCTTTTATCTCATCAAAGGTTGATTATTGTAATTCTCTATATATTGGTCTCCCCCAGACTATGCTTGTCACAGTGTCTGGTGTGTGTACCCTGGGTGTCCACTAGAGGTCTCTTCCCCATACCGTCACCACCACATCATGAACTGCATTTCCCATAATCCTTTGTCTGAACTCATCACTGATCATTGCACACAGCTGTTCCCACTCACATTGTTTGTATCTGTCTATTTATACTCTGTCTGTTTCAGTTATTGTCATGGATTCCTTGTTTGATGTCAGTTTGCACTCCTGAGTTCTAGTCTTGTTTTTGGACTGTCTTTGTATGGATTTTGACCCGTTGCCTGGCTTGTTTATGATTACGGATTACCCCATTAGGGCCTGTTCACATATCGCGTCTTTTGCGCGCGCAAGTTCGTTATTTCAAATGTAGGCGCGCGGTATGCGCGCTCATAATGGAAGCGACGCGGTCGCGGTGCGACGCGCTCGTTTTTTCCAAGCGCGTCCGTGCCGCATCGAGATAAAAACATCTCAACTTTTCAGAATGCCGCAAGCGCACCTCAGGTCACGTGACAAGAACCAAGCTTAGCAACGACAGACGCCTCCGGAGCGCAACCACCCGAGCGCTTTGGAAAAAGGAGAACGTGGCGCGCCTAGCATTTTCTATGCGTTTTTAGGCGCGATATGTGAACGCCGCCTTAAACTGCACATGGATCTTACCTTTTTTGTGTGCATCTCGTGACAATGCTAGTCCGCTTACAATTAGTGCAAAATGCAGCAGCAAGGCCCTTAATGGGGGTGAGAAAGAGAGACCATGTTACCCCTGTACTGCAATCCTTACATTGGCTTCTTGTTAAATTCAGGATTGATTTTAAAGTTCTCTTGTTTGTCTACAAGGCCCTATCAGGCCTTGCCCTCCAGTACATCAGTGATCTTATTATTCCCTACTCTCCTGGTCCTCTGACCAACGGTTATTATGTATTATGTTGTATATTAAGCGTACGTTAGGTATTATTAAGTGTATGTGGAGTAACACAGCGCTGTTTTAACATTTACATTTGTCTGTTAAAAATGGTTTTATAACATTACTCTGTGCGTTCGCTCAGCGGCTGCTATGAGACACTTGTTGCGCATATAAGTGATATTAGAATATCATTTTAATAAATGCTGGATGGCTTGTGTTGCTAAATGGCATGCAAATAATTATAAAACATTGTATGATGGTAAAAATAAAGCTGCATCTGAATAAAGCTTATACCATGTTAGTCACTTGACAAAATAGTGTTTTTCTGAGAGGCATGGTAAAAACATGGTACTCACAGAAAATCAAGAAAACTTAAGTTATTTGAACAATAATACTAACAGTGTTGAGATATATAATAATTATTCATTTTCTGTCTATAAATCACTAATAATCCAAACAGTTGTTCCCTTGTCTAATAAAACATATTTAAAGCGTCTTTGGTGTATCCATGGTTTCTACTAAATAAAAAGAAAGCGAGGGTAACGCATGTATGACTGGATTTAAACATTCTTGGAAACATCTGGGCAAGTAAGTACACAAGTCAACAAAATATATAACAATGTTCTAGTGGTTTTTGGATATTTTAATCCAAAATTTTACATATTGTGCCTTTAAAGTCCGGGTCTTTATTTATGATGAATTGGCTTGATAATATTTTTAAAAGAACAGGTTATTTCCTGCAGGCCATTTCTCGATGTCTGTAATCTGTTACTCTCTGTTACAGAACTTGAACTCCTTTAGTTTGCGAGCAAATTTGATGAATATAAAGCTTAATATGGTTCAGATAAGTAATACATTTGCAGACTTGATGTCTGAATGTATAGCTACTGTATATAAGCAATTATTCTTGTAGTAAACAAATTTTTTTTTTTAAATCACTATTTATTACACAAGCTTAAAGTGTCAGACCTGGGCCTATATAGCATAATAAAGAAGTAACTGTTACATGTAATCCGGATCATGTAATCTGATTCCAGCGCACAGATGTTCAAAGGTCAGATTGGATGAAACCTTGAAAATTGGCTGTTTAAAAGAAAGAAAAATAGTTTGAAATTGGATTATCTTGGTTTTTATCTAGACCTAAAGGTTTTGAACAATGCAAAGATTTTCTCTAGATCAAAACCAAAAGACTGGTTTATGAATCATCAAAGATGCTATCGCATCAAATGTAACTGTAACGCATAATCAATGTATCAAATGGAAATGTAACGCATATTTATCAACTGTTTTACCCAACACTTTTATAGCAGATGTCATGTGACTTGTGGGCGCGCGCCGCTAGGCATCGGTCAGGCACGTGCTCGTCTCCTGCGCGCACTCTCTGCTGATCGGGTGTGTGTGGATCGCGCTGTGGATTGTGTGTGTCGGACGCTGTTTGAGCTGGTCTCGCTGTAGCAGACAGTAGTGGACTGAACTCGGACACACTCTCTACTGTAAGACATCAAGTGTCATCAGTGCATGTGCTGCTTTAACACACTTTCAGGAGACTGTCGCGCGCTGCTCGCTCACTGACGGACGCAGTTCCGCGGCCGCGACTCAGGAAGTTCCAGCTGTCATAGAATCATTGGAACAAACCAAAACATCGCTCTAGCTTTATGTATCGCCGAATGAGACGCGCGTTATGATGTAAACACAGTCACAGAGTGATTCTATTTCTAATCTGATCACATAAACTCAAAACAGCGCGTTCATTTACAGTGTCGTCAGTTCTGTTTTTAAACGAAACCCGAAGCTAAAAGATCTTAATGTTAATGCTATATTGTATCAAACTCGCTTTATTTCTTGTTATGCAAAAACACCCAGATCTATTCAGCTTTTCAATACAGAATAAAAATAAATATGCGACAGCTTGTAATCTATAATTGTTTGAATCTTAAAGGGACAGTTCACTCAAAAATTATGTTATTATTTCCTCACTCTCAAGTTGTCCCAAACCTGTATAGCTTTCTTCTGCTGAACACAGAGGAAGATATTTTGAAGAATATGGGTAACCAAACAGATTTGGATCATAGTATATATATATATATATATATATTCATACTATGTAAGTTAATGGGTGTGTTCAATTATTCGGTTACTCATAATTCTTCAAAATATCTTCCTTTGTAAATGATGACAGAATTTTCATTTTTGGGTGAACTATCCCTTAAACTAATTATAATTAGATTAGCACATTACTTTTTTATTTGCACATAAAGATATTTGGAGGCTTGTTTTATTCTTGAATTAATATTCAGTTCCAGCACACTATGGTGGTTATAATGCAAAATCAACAAAATACACTATTGTCTTTTTTACAGCAGAATTTGATTTTGTCTGATAGTTTGCAATTTGCATCATTGATTCTGTTATTTTCCTGTTTGTTTTGAAACGATCTGTATATAGAAGTAAAGCCGCCTCGACTGCTGTGTGTGTGTGTGTGTGTGTGTGTGTGTGTGTGTGTGTAGCATCATGTCCAGCCGGGCTGGGAAGAAGAAGATCAGCAGGTCATCACGCTCCGCCAGGGCTGGAGTGATCTTCCCCGTCGGCCGGATGCTGCGCTACATCAAGAAAGGGCTTCCCAAATACAGGATTGGTGTCGGAGCTCCAGTTTACATGGCTGCGGTACTGGAATACCTGACCGGTAGGGCGAGTCTCTTATTCTCATCAGTGTTTCATGGCCTTACTCCTGTCAATGCACTTCATTAGAAGTCCTAAAGTGAGACACAATGGACAGTGTTCTCTGTAGGGGTAATACATTTTATTTGTGATTTCCATCATCAGAAACTATAGAGAACATACTGTATGCTCCACTATCCCAACGAACAGGGAACGTTCTGGGAAGGTTCTCTCAAAGTTATGAATAAACGTTCTTCCAGTAATGTTAACAGAACGTTCGTTCCAAGCTATCTGGTCTTTAATCATTTTGGTAAACTTGAGCACAAAAACATTATTTATACATCGTTCAGTAAACGTTTTTTAAATGTTCCAGAATGTTCAGAGAACATTCAATAGTAGTAATGTTCCCATAATGTTTGAAGAATGATGCAATGGAATGTTCCTTTAACGTTTGTATAAATAAGAAAAAAACGTTTAAAAAAAAAATGTTTCAGAAATATTCAGAAATAAAGTTTTCACAACTTAAAGGGTACCTTTTTATGCAAAATTCACTTCTACATGGTGTTTGAACATAAATGTGTGTTGGCAGTGTGTCCACAACCACCCTATAATGATACAAATCCACCCACTCCTCTTTTTAAATCCCCATAAATCATAAGCAGTGTCTCACTATAGACCTTATGTAGCCCCGCCCCTTTTCAGCGCTGCGCTCGTTGTCTTTTGACTTCCGGTTTGTATTTTCACAGCAATCTTGCGTATTTATGAATGAAAGGCTAGTTTTAAAATCTTCCCGGTCGACTGACATTTGTTAAGACATCTGCTTTAAACATTACAGTCCTCATGATAACTTTCGTTAACTTTACCTTAAGTAAATCCACTTCAAAAGCTAATTACTCCTGGACAGCAATGCCATAGAGATATACAGAGCAACCGCAAAAACGGAAGTTCTAAGACAATATTCTAAAGATGGCTCCACCCTTGTTTCTCTGGCGCATAAGGTCTATAAGCCGTTTGCAGATTGTAGCTTTTGGGATGTCACATATGCTTAGGCCCCACCCATGACTGCTGACAGACCCCGCCCTATTTGCATAAACCCCACCCTCAGTGAGCTGAACACAGTCCGCATGTTCATCTCCTCGCGAGAGCGTTTAAAGCAGAACTTGGTAACTTTTTTAACTTAATAAAACGGTCTAGAAATCATTTGGATGGTTAAACAACCTGTTCTGGTGATATTGGTGACTTTCCCCGCTCCCCCTAGCGTTCCCAGGCGGAAAACCAACCTTGCAACTTGGGGACTACCGTCCCGGCAAGATAGAAATTGGAAGTCTCGTGAGAAGCGAGAACGAGCGCGAGCGCGAAACACGAATTGCTTTACGGCAATTCGACATAAACACACACGCATGTATGATGTATTACCAGATTACCCACCTCGGTAGACATAGCTCCACACGATACAGTTGGCTTGCTCCGATCAAAACACACGCACATGAGCAGCAGTAGAGAGGGGGAGGAGGCCGCCGCAAGTGAGTTTTTTACAACCGTGTTGTGAAATATACGCCCCCCCACAGCTGTAGGGGGAGCTCGTGGGGAAAACATGCGACAACAAAAGGGAAAATCAGCGAAGAAGTGACTAGTGCTCGCTAGAGTTGCCGAGTTCTGCTTTAACAGCAGTGTTCAAGTAAGAAATGTATTCTTATTAAAGGTCCCGTTTTTCCTGTGTTTTTGAAGCTTTGATTGTGTTTACAGTGTGCAATATAACATGTGTTTATGTTTCGCGTGTAAAAAAACAGTATTTTTCACACAATTTACTTATCTGTATACCGCTGTTTTCACTGTCCTAAGAACAGGCTGATGACTTCCTTGTTCTATAAAGTCCCTCCTTCAGAAATGCGTAATGAGTTCTGATTGTGCCAGCGGTTCCTGTGTTGTGATTCGACAGCAGCTTAGCGCACGTTGCCCGGAAAGGTCACGCCTCTTACCATAACGTGGAGATGCATGCGCTCAGGGTTAAAGGTGATTTGACTCCGGGATGAAAATAACAGCGTCTCGACGACATGGCGACAAACACACTCTACAAATGCAACTCTTCCTCTTCTCCGTGGGAGCGCAACAAGACCACGCCCCCTTTTTTTGTGTATTCCTGTGGGCGGAGGTTAGTCAAAAAACTGTTCTAGTGATGTCATTAAAGAAGGAAGTAGAGGGATGTAGTCCAAACCGGCCGTTCGCTGTAGGCTTTGAAAGGCGACTTCTGTTAAATAAAATATCTCGCTTGGCATTGAACTTTGAGCTTTACAATTTTACAGGTATTATTTATGCTCTAACAGCAAAATTACACACTAACTAAAGTTTGAAAAATGGGATCACGAAGAACAGGACCTTTAAAGCTACTAAAGTTATTCAGTCAAGAACAGTGAGTGATTGTCTGTTTTTCTTTTGTTGTTTGATTCATATTAACAGCATATACTGTATAGCAGTAGGTTCTGTATATTACGCTGCTGTCACTTTAATACACAGATCTAATATAGTCAAGTCAAGTCACCTTTATTTATATAGCGCTTTTTACAACACAGATTGTTTCAAAGCAGCTTGACAGAGATAACAGGAAAATAATGCAACAGTTTGTTTTTTGAAGAAAATAGCATCACAGTCCAGCCTAAGTAAGTTCAGTGATGGTTCATTTTTCTTGTAAAAAAGTTGTTAATTTAGTTTATTTATATATATATATATATATATATATATATATATATATATATATATATATATAGCTGCTTTGGAGAAAACGTCTCAGGTTATAAAGGGAGCCTGGAGAACATGTCAACAACTTATCGTCTGAAGGCAGGGGCGTAGTTTGTGGGGGGGTTGGGGGGGAGATAACCCCCCCAATATTTAAATCTATGCATTACAACCTCCCCAATATTTATACCATGATCACATGAAAAATATGCAGACCCAAACTTCAACCCCCCCAATGTTCAAACCAAATCTACACCCTTGTCTGAAGGGACTGTTCAGCAGGCATCCCCAGGGATTAAAGTTCTCCGTCGCTACGATGGATTTCCGTCAATTGCAGGGTTCCCGCCTGTCCTTAATGTCTTAAATTCACTTTTCATAATTTTAAGGCCGTAAATAGGCTTTCATTTCTCAAATAGTGTAATAAATGTCTTAATTTTAGTTTGAATAGTTCTTAAATTAAGGAAAGACGAGGTGTATTCACCTTGCTGAGGGGGATGTGATCAAAGCCTGGAGTGGAGCAAAAGCACGTTCCTCTCTCCACTCTAAGCGTTCTGTAATCACTTCGCTCATGGTCCACTCCGGGTTTTCAATTACCGCTCACGGAAAACTGCTCCGTGTTCACTCAATTAATCTTGTGCCCGTTTCACACATACTCCGTGTGCAGTGCGTATGCGGTGCAGGAGCAGCATGTGCTATAGTGCTTTCACATATGCTGCGTTTGCAGTGCGTAACTGATCCACGGCTGTACCACAAAAACATACTCATTATTTGTATTTCAAATCCAGAAGTTATCAGCAACTTTTATTTTAAAAAAAGTTTTGTCGTTTAAACGCAACTTAAACAACGCATTATTCAGTGCTACTCCTATATAGATTTATATAGGCTATTAAGTTGCTCAAGCAAGTGGTAAAATATTTAACCATGTAGCCTACTTATATTAAAATCACAAACATTTTAAATTAAAACTTAAAATTGACAAAACAGCCAACTCTAGTGCCTTTTCTTTTGCATTTAAATTTTAATACAATAAATCTTCACAAAGAACTTGTTTTTCCACCTCCATGAATGAGACAAGTGTTGTTCATTATGCCGCCTTGTTGAGGTAAATTGTAGTTTTCCTTGCTTTACCCCGAGAAGATGACTGTGAAAAAGTAGAATTAAATTAAATACATTTATGGTAAGATTACTACATTTTATTTAATTAAACGCATTTATGGTGAAATTACTACATTTTCAGGTCAATCTGTGTTCATTTTGACCACGAAACATGCGCTGTCACTTTAATTCAGCGCGTGCAGCACAGCAGAAATAGACTCGGTACAGAAACGATCGCTGCACTGCTTTATACACACCGCTCCTGGAACGGATCGACGGACAGCATCCGCGTGCAGTGTGAAAGCTCTAACCTGTTAACATGGGTAATGTTACGGAAAAAAATACGCACCGCATACGCACTGCAAACGGAGTATGTGTGAAACGGGCGTTCGTTTTGGAGAAGTGCATGTCTACAGCTGAGCGCTGAGGTAGAACTATATTTCAGTTACCATGGACACACTTATAAAGCAGGAAGACTCCGATGTATCGGAGATCGATAAAAGTGTAAAAAATAAATGGAGATGGGCTTGGCTTAGCGAAATGGGGGAGAATGGCAAGCCTTTTAGTTCGTGGGCTAAAAAAATCAAACAGGCAGGTACGTGTCTTTGCACAGTATGTCACAGGAGACTTCAATATGGCAATAATGGCAAAAAAGTGCTAGCTCGCCATCAATCAGAAGCTAGTCACAATGCTGCCGTTCGTGCTCTACAGTACACATGCTCCCTGCCTGGTTTTCATAGATTAAAATAGCTTTTAAAATACGCAAACTGGCAATATTAAAGCAGTTTAGAACGTCTCCCCTTAAAACGCTATTGGTCTCGACTATTTAAAAAGTTAAAGGAATATGAATTGGCCTAAAAAAAAGAAGAATTTTTTTCACTTTAATCCCTGCATCCCACGGCATGGCGAAAGACGCTGTGTGTCATTCCCTGTTCTCAGGGAACAAATGTTACAGTCGTAACCTGAGACGTTGAAGGTCTACCAAGGCCGCTCAAAGGCTTGGAAACCAATAGCTTCCATGGAAGGGGTTCCTTTAAGGGAATATGGCCAGGGGGTCCAAAGGAGTCCAGTCACTTTCTGAAGGGAACATGAAGTCAACCCCATATGCCACCAGGGAGGCTGACCTGGTCTAATTTACGGACCTAGTCTTGCCAACAACCCGTCTGTTTCCGAAAACAGAGTCTCTAACATATTTCGCCTCACTTGTGGAGGCATCCGATAGGGAGGACTGCAGACAGTGGCAGTGATCGCTCACAGACCGGATCATCGAGACGGGCATCCTGGAGAGTAGAACTCAGCATAGTGCTTCTAACCCTTGCAAATGAGAGGAGTAACTCTACTCAATCCTGGATCTACACAGTGCTTCAGGCCCTGTGGAGGCTGGGCACTCTAAAGGGGCCCTAATAAGGGGAGTGCCTCCAGCTCTAGGTTTTACATTGCCAACAGGCAGTGTACTCAGCAGAAGTGCTATTGACCCTTTAAAGCAAGGGGAGCACAATCTTACGCTACCAGACTATCGGGAGGCCTACTGTAAGGCCTACAGCTTTGACTGTCACGGGCGTCAACCGAGGCAGTGCTTCGGCTCTAAGGGAGCATACTCAACCATCCCAAATGAGAGGGAGTAACTAATCTGCCTCTACCTGAGCCTGGGTGGTGAAGGGTGATATCATACGAGCTATGGGTAGCAAAGTACTCTAAATAATGACCCTAACAAGGGGAGTACTATCAGCATGACCCTGAGGAATGTATTAGGGTCAAGCCCTATTATCTTAGACAGATTTTACATTCTCTACTAAACCTAAAGTAAATGGAGGCCACAGTAAGTGGCCAACAACATTCAACCTTATGCCTTTAATGCTTTTATTCAAGGGGCTCTGCAGAAAAAAATCATTTTTCAATTTTAAGGCCTAGCTGGATAAACTAGCTACAATACTCAGCTCTAAAGGGTGGAGGCCTGAGCACACTGCTTCTTACTTTCTAGAGAGAAAGGCTTGACAACGTCCATGAGATATCTGCATAGAAGGCTTTTTAAAGATAGCCTGCTACCTATGCTATCTACCCTGTAACACTGGTAGCAATTTTACACCTAGTGCAAAAGGCGGGCCTTGGCTAGACGACACGTTTAGTAAGAGGAGGCCAGTACTTGGAAAACCTATATTTACAGGAATAAAATCTCCTGATGGGCTCTAGCTCTTAAGGAACCTACACTCAGTTACTGAGAGGCTCAAGGTGAGAATGCTTAGCAGAATGCCACCATTTTCCTAGTTACTAAGCCTAAGCCAGATATTGAGGTGGCCCAGTGAAGGCTGACACACAAATTCAGAGCTATAATCTCAAGAGAGGAGAACTACTGCTCTAGTATAAGGTGCTCAGATGAAAGGTGGCCTCACTAGAGAATGCTCCATATAATAAAGCCAACCTGTTCACTACTAAAGATTGGCACTACCCACTACATAAGCCTGCCGACTAACATAAGAGGAGGCCTCAGGGTATGCATAGGGTATGCATGGTCTACCTATATATGGGAACTTTAGGGCCCTAATTTCACCATCCTATAAAAACCCTACCTAACAACTCCCGTGATACTTTCTAACAGGGAACCGTGGTCTACTGTTCAACCTTACTAAAAACTCTCATAACGGGAGGAGACCTACAGTGCTCAACCTGCTGCCCATAGAGCGATGGCCTATACGACATTCACAAATGGAGGCCTGTACCCATAAGAGCTCGAAAGAGCACACTTACTACCATACTCAACACCAGACTTAGGGCTGATGCAAGAAGCGCTTGACAGAAAGACTAACATTAGTGTAGACGCCATTCTTCTTATGATGTAACGAGTACATCAGGTGTGTCTGCTTCCTGGACAATGGTAGGAAGACTGTTCCAGAGTTTTGGTGATAAATAGGAGAAGGATCTACCGCCAGCAGTCGATTTTGATATTCTAGGTATTATCAACTGGCCGGAGTTTTGAGATCGCAATAGACGTGAAGGACTATAATGCGTTAAGAGCTCGCTCAAGCACTGCGGAGCTAAACCATTTAGTGCTTTGTAAGTAATCAGCAATATTTTAAAATTGATGCGATGTTTAATAGGGAGCCAGTGCAGTGTTGACAGAACCGGGCTAATATGGTCATACTTCCTGGTTCTGGTAAGAACTCGAGCTGCTGCGTTTTGAACCAGCTGTAGTTTGTTTATTAAGCATGCAGGGCATCCACCCAGTAGAGCATTACAATAATCTAGCCTTGAGGTCATGAACACATGAACTACCTGTTCCGCATTTTTCATTGAAAGCAATTGAAAGAATGAATGGAATTTTTCCTATACACATGCGATTTATTTCCTTGCTGTTTACATTCACAGACATAACCGACTGTGTTTATGTGAACTTTGTGTGTTTTTGACTTAACCTTGTGTGTATTTGACAGTTTAAGCTCAATAAGACGTGAAAGAGAACTTAGTTTAATACTCACATGACCCTCCGTCTGACAGACAGCTTTCTGTGCGCATGATTCGGGTGAGTGCGCTCAGAAAATCATACATCAGTAGTTTAGGCTGATATGGCTTTAAAACGCATGCAGATAATAAACTTTCATGATGATGAAGAACTGCAATATCACGTGTGCGTGACGGTCTACGGGACATCTGTTTACACTGCCATATACAGTAAAAGAGCCTGAACAGTGACAGGAAATATAAATTAACACAAAGTAGCTGCCCTACTTCCCGCTGGCTTCACGTGAGCAATTATTATTTCAAACACGGGCTTGTACAGAACGTTCTGGGTCTTGTGGATCAAAGTGCATTGTGGGAAATACAATGCCAGAGTATTTCCCACAGTGAAGCTCTTTCTGCGTCGTTCTTTCTGCTGAAATCCTGGAGCTGGCGGGAAATGCAGCCAGAGACAACAAGAAGGGCCGTGTGACGCCCAGACACATCTTACTGGCCATCGCCAACGACGAGGAGCTTCATCAGGTATATCACATCTATTCTAGATGGCTTCTTTTGGTCGCCAGTGGCACTTGAATGGTCATATCAGACAACGACAAACATGCAAAAACACAAGCCTGTTTCACACTCCATGGTAAAACATATGCTGTAATATAATGTGAACTGAGAAAACAATAACTCATTTATTTAATTATTGGCACTGGCAAGGTAAGAACCATTTTGACCACTTTCCCGACGGGCCAGTGGAATAAAGTCCTCAGTGTTAATCCCTGGGATGTGTTTTTGGATGTGTCTGTGCAGCTGCTGAAGGGTGTGACCGTCGCTGCCGGCGGAGTCTTGCCCAACATCCACCCAGAGCTGCTCTCCAAGAAGAGGGGCTCCAAAGGAAAGCTGGAGGCCGTCATCACTCCCCCGCCAACTGAGAACAAGACCAAGACCGCCAAAAAAGCAGTTGTCAAGAAACTGGCCACCAAAAAGTCCACACGAGTAAAGGTACTCACTGAACACTGGCCAATCCTTTTATTCACTAAACACCCACTAACTAGTTTAAGCAGGCGAAATCAGCACTGTCATTCATGTCCATGCAGACGTGCCTCCTTTATCTGTAAACTAGGCTCGATACAGATCCAGTTTGGCTGGAAACTGAACATCTGTATAAAAGGAATGTTTGTGTGCTCTTTTAGTGATCATGCCAGCCGATGATGATCAAATGATGAGCATTATAACCCCTTGTGCACTTTCATCATTAACTCGTGTACCTGGTGCAAAAGCTGTGTTTAATATCCTTACAGTCAGCATAAGACGTCAGACGACTCTCCAGTTATCTTATTATTGGCTGCTTTAAAGGATTAGTTCACTCCAGAATAAAAATTTCCTGATAGTTTACTCTCCCCCACGTCATCCAAGATGTTCATGTTTTTCTTTCTTCAGTCGCAAAGACATGAAGGTTTTTGAGGAAAACATTCCAGGATTTTTCTCCATATAGTGACTTCAATGGGGTCCAGCGGGTCGAAGGTCCAATTTTCAGTTTCAGTGCAGCTTCAAAGTCTCGACACGATCCAGCCGAGGAATAAGAGTCTCATCTAGACAAACCAGCGGACATTTAAAAAAAAAAAAAAAAAAGTAGCTGTGATGCGCCACACATTACATAATCACAGTAAAAGGTCATGCGTGTTTCGGTTCAAAAAGGAAGAGTAGAGCGAAAAACTCCATCTCATTTTCTCCAACTAACTAGCTTTTTTAAAATGGCATTTGACTACGGATACGTTTACATGACAACGATATGCTTAAAACAGAAGTTTTCCTTTGAGTTTTCCACGTACAGACGACACCAGTGTCAAAAACGATCCCCATTCACACGTATTCGTGAAAACGACTAAAAACCCTGTACTTTGCTGCCAGGCCATTAGATGACGATGAAACGCTATAGACTGAACATGCAATACGCATGTGCATGATGATGTCATCATCTTCAGAGTTTCGCGTTTCTGTTGTTTACACGGAGACCGTTTTTAAAAACTTGCACTTTGAAACCCGTTAACGTTGTTGTCGTGCAAATGAGCAGCCAAAACTCATACAAAGTTTAACGTTTCTAGTTAAAAAAGGTGTCATGTAAACAGCTCCTTAGTCTTTGCACGTTCGGATTGTAAACACTGGGTCAGTACTTCCACCTAAGTCACGCATGACCTTTCCAAGACGAGCATTTGTGGTTAAAAAGTATATACATTTTTATTTGTTTTAGAAAATGGCCGATGGTAAATTATCAGGAAATGTTAATTCTGCAGTGAACTAATCCTTTAAGGCAGTTCAGTCTGATGTTGTACATTTAGCACCAGTTTGCTGTTGTTGTGACAGAGACGGGCGGCTGATGCGGACAGCGGACCGGCTGATGGATTCACCGTCCTCTCTTCCAAAAGTTTGTTCCTCGGACAGAAGGTACAGCAGCCTTTATTAAACTCTTCTGTTACTGTAGTACAGTGCTGTCCAAACTCAGAGTTCAGCTCCAGCTTCTAGTTTGCCTAGTTATCCTTGATCAGCTGGTTCAGGAGCGTTTAACTGGGGTTAGAGCTGAACTCCACAGGACAGTGACTGACTGCTATAGGAACTGTTCAGATGCTCTTTCCTCTACATTATTTGCTTTTCTCCTCCTGTTGTTCTGCTGAGACTAGCTGCTAAAACCCAAATCCAACTTGCTGAAACATCTCTTGCTATTATTAGGGGTGCAATGGTTCACTTGTTTCCTTGCATACATCGGTCTTGATATATGAATTGAAATGAGTCATTTGTTTTGATGTTCGCATTAAAATTTAAATTTTAAATGCATTCATATACATAAAAAAACACACAGAATCAAAACAATAATTAATTAAATCAGTTCTGAATCTTGAATCGATTCACACCCCTACAGGCTACAGATTGGTTCGCATGAATGCATGAATACTCCAGAAAGCTGAAACACACACATTTTACATTTTGAAACATTTTACACACACAATATGAGATGCTGATTCCTGCCTATTGCACATGCATTTTTACTCCAGAGCTGCTCAGGCCTCGTTAGACGTTATCATAGAAACATAATCCTCATACTGTAACGGGATCCTATTTTATTTCAGTTACAACTGTTATGTATCTATCATATATATATATATATATATATATAAAGAAGTCTTATACTCGCAATTTAAACATTCTTTTCACATTATCACAATGAAGTGATTTTAAATGTTAATGAGTAGATGTTGCTGTTATCAGACCCTGTTTAGGGAGGTGGACTATTTGCCTTTATTTTTATAGGACAGTATAGTGCAGGGAGACAGGAAAGTAGGGGGTGACAAATGGCACTTCAATAAATAGTGCACACATTACTGTCCAATTCTATTAACGGACTGTAATTGTACAAAATTACAATTGTCATACAACCCTGTAACCACACCCTCTCAAATGACCCTCACAATATGAAGAGCCCCTCTCTGCTTTCTGACCCAATAATAATAATATGAACTAATATTATGTAGCGCCTGTCTATGTCTACTAGTGATAGGAGAAATGAAGCTCTGAATCAGTTTCACCAATTGCTTCATAAAAGGATTCACTGTTTCAAAGTGCTCTACAATAGTGATGCGCGGGTCGGCTTTTTTTCCAACCCGCAGGTCCCGCTTTTCTGAAATTATTTGGCCCGCCCCAGCTCGCCCCGCACCACTGTATCTATTTTTACAACCCGCCCCGCCCCGCACCGCCCCGCACCCGCGACCATTAAATAGACATACTAGGCATTGTAATGTAAATGAAAACAGCCTTTATTTCAGCCTGAAAGTGCTTGGAAACATCGCCATGTAAACTGGCAATAACAGACGATTCTGAATATGAACCATAAATCAGGTCATATTAGATAGCCTAATGATTTAAACATTTTCAATATTTACAAAGCAGCGTTTGTATTCATCTAATTCATCATTCACCTTTTTTTCTTTTAATTATGTAAAATCCCTACCTCAATTTCTCCCGCACCTCATCTTCCATCTTCACTTTTATTTCTCCGTCTTTGTTGTTGTGGCTGGCAGCGCGAGCTGTGTCACGTGACGCCAAAGGTTTGGGGAAATCACGCAAGTTGCATTGCTACGGCCTTATCAACGAACCTACTAAAATATGATTAGATTGATATCAAATCTTTAATATAGTCTGGACATTGCATGCAACATATATGGATTTTTATTTTATTTTGTTTTTAATGACCCGCCCCAACCCGCCCCGCAAATAAAGTGACAATTTCTTTACCCGCCCCAACCCGACCCGCGGGTTATGAGACGACCAGCGCATCACTACTCTACACACCGCGCTGGTGGTGGCACATGCTAGTCGAAACTCAAACCAATTTCACATTTTTTCATGAAAGTGTAATCTATTAAATCTACACGCTTTAGCATTAATTTTCATAAATTTAATGCAAAAATAACCTACTGTCACGTAACGTGGTATCAAAGCTCACGAAGACGATGAATACACAGAATAACCTTTAATGAGAACATGCAGGAGATATTCAGGAGAAACAGCACTGACATTAACACAAACATTGACGAGAACGAGGGAGAACACAGGGTTTAAATAATCAGGAGAACTAACCAAAATCTTCTCCCATTGCTATTTGTATAGCGACAGGAGAATGTCAGGCAGGCAATGGTGAGGCCACAGTCGGGAAGGATCCCAGCGAGGTAGGGGGCGCCAGTAGAAGTCCTTGATTAAAGCTACACTGTGTAACTTTCTTAGTTGATTCTTAGCAAAAAACACTTAGTTCTTTCAAAAATATATGTGCTCATTAATGTATATTTACTTCTTTCAAGTAATAAAGTATTCTCTTAAGTTTATAATCTGCCATTGAAAGTACATACGGGTGAGGGGTTCGTATGCCGGTCGCCATGTTGCCCCTCCATCTTGAAACTACATTAGCCAAAGAGGGACATGCCTGTAAATTCAAGCTTCGCCTTTTGCGTTTTTCACTCAGTGACACGTGACGAATGCGAGGGGGAGATTACTCGCGAGCTTGCGAGTGCCGGCAGATTTGAAAGATAGTGTGGTGTGTGTGTGTGTAAGTGTGTGTGTGTGTCTGTGTGTGTGCGTAATCACATTTGAAAGAGAGAATTAAAACGTCAACGCGACAGACAAATCAGCAAGACCATAGTCAATATTGGAGTAACTTTTCCCAGATGGAAAGAGCTCATGAGGAGAAAAGATTTTAAAACGGACGCCGAGGTTGCCTGCTTTCTTCTCGACAGGTAATTCAGCCTGTTGTAATTCATTTGTGTAAATTCGAAGTTTTATAGTTGCTTGTCTAACCATAGCATGGTTGTGCATAACGCCAGAACGACCTCTAGTATAACTTCATCCTCGCGTCAATGGTGAAAAAGTATTGTTTACCTTGTAACATAAATCTGTGCTGCGACGGATCACAGGTGATGAATAGTTTTAAAGGTGCAATTTTTTAAGCTATATAAAAAAAGGACACTGTAAATTTTAGTTATTTTTAATTGCTTTTACTTTGTACACATTGTAACATTAGCCTAATCTGATTATGCTGGGATAGCCGATTCCAAGGGTGACGTTTACCTCCTGACATCTGTCCTGTAGTTTTATTCATTTTAGACGTATTGTTTGTTATTGTCATGGACGAAGTGATAACTGGAAGCCATGTTAATCTTGGAATAATACGGCCACCGTAGGAGTTAAAACGCCCTCGGAATTGAGAGGAACAGAAACTAATATTCACTGGGTAGTCATATACAATTTCACCGCTAGATGGGGGTAAAAATCACACAGTGTAGCTTTAAGGCAGAACACAGCTAGTGGGTCATAAACTCTCCATAAAGTAATTACTTTCAATGATCCAATAGAGGCCTTCACATATGTGAGCAAAAGTTGTGTTAAAATGCATGAATTTCAGTTTATCCTTCATTCAAACTTCTTTTGCCTCGCATAACTAATGGAAAAAATAAGTTTCCATCAAAATACGACAGTACTTAACACAATAGGTATTTTTATGTTTAAATATCATTCAGAAATTAAAATGCATCAATAAATAGATACTGATACCAACTGAAATAGATACCAATTCTGGATAAATTGATAATCACATTTTTTTCAAATAGAGATTACAATTCTCCCAGGATGCAAAATTATTTAATTTACAAATTTTCTGATAAAATTGCTAATTGCTGCAGTCTATTTAAAATGTTTAATCTGAATTATTTTTAAAAAGAAATTTTTTCATTTGCATGAATGATTCAATGTCAAATTCATTTTTAACAATCATGTGTCGCCACCTACTGGTGTAACGATGTAATTGATATAATCGTTATTTAAAGCGGCAAATTACTTTCAAAAGGTGATTTTCTCTATTTGAATCACTTCTGTAGACATCAGTGATTATATCTGAACTATAAACTTTTATCGCAGCACTGTGATAATAAGAATATTTGTTTCACAGAAACAACGATACTGTGTGGTTGAAAAGCTGTTTCATATCTATACGTGATTCAACTGCTTTCTTTGGTCAGCGGCAGTGCCAACGTAGATCTGAGTGTTCCGTTGTGATTTTGTCAAAGCTTTAATAGACACAGGCGAATCATTGCCACTTTGCAATGCAAAAATATTTAGTAGTGCGTAAGTTGAAACTTAATGCCTATTTATGTCGAAACTAGGCTAAGCTGTAACTTGCGCACAGCTGGTCTAGCCTAGGATGAGCCTCCCTTGCTCTTTCCCATGTGCATCTGCACCACTGGATAAAGGCCAGGGCAGTGGGAACAGCGGCATCAGGTTCCTGTGCAGTAAAAAGAGATGGCTGGTAACCAACAGAACACTGGAAAGGGGACGTAGCATTGCTAACACAGGGAGTGTATTGTGGGTGTAGTCTGCCCAGGTGAGCTGCTGGCTCCAGGAGGCGGGATCGTTGGAAGTCAGACATCTGTGAATCTGCTCCAAATCCTGGTCGCCTCGCTCGGACTGCGTGTGGAATCAAGAGGTCAGACTCACTCAAGCTGATCTGACAACAGGACTCCTTCCAGAAATGCCTTCAGCAGTTTTCAGGTATCGATGGAAGTGCTTTAAACTGGTTTCTAAATTTCGCTGTTTGCGAGTTCTCATCTGCGTTGATTCAGCCCATTTTGACCGTGGCGTTCCCCAGGGATCTATATTGGCTCCTCTACTGTTTTCCTTGTGTATGCTTCCGTTAGGTAGTGTACTTTAGGAGAAGCATGGGATATCCTTTCATTGTTATGCTGATGATACCCAGATTTATTTACTATTGAAAAAGAATCAGGGAAATGCAGTCAAATCTCTGTTGGCCTGTCTAGAGGATCTAAAAGTGTGTATGTTTTTACATTTTTAAGCTTATAATTGAAACTAAAACGGAGTTTATTGTTTTGTTTTTATTGAATATCAAGTCTGGCAAGGAGCTGGAGAAGGTTATTCATGTATTTATTTCCAATTGAGTAGATTACTGTAATTCTCTGTATATATGTATGAACCATTCTTCAGTGGTAAGGTTGCAGTTGGTTCAGGTACAGGTAAACGAGAACACATGGCGCAGATTTTCCTCTCTCTTCATTGGCTCCCTGTATAGGACAGGATTGAAGTTTTACTTTTTGTTTTTAAATGGGCTTTCCTGTAGCTCAAACAGTAGAGCGATGGCGTTTGCAACGCCAAGGTCATGAGTTTGATTCCCAGGGAAAGCAAGAACTGATAAGAATGTAAATGTGTACCTTGAAATGCAATGTAAGTCGCTTTGGATAAAAGCATCTGCCAAATGCATAAATGCATAAATGTAAATGTAAAAGTTAAATCTCTAGATGGCCTGTTCACAGATCTAAACTAAAGACTCGACGTGATTGTGCTTTTGCTGTTGCACCCCTGAAACTGTGGAACAGTTTTCCTATTTATATTAGAATCACACCAACAACTATTGATTTTAAATGTAAGCTAAAATCATGCTTCCTTTTTCAGGCAGTTAACCAACCTTGGAGGTTTTGTTTTGTATTGTGTATTTCTCATGTCTTGTGATTTATAAACTGCACAGCTAATTGGTCAACGGCTGTTGTTTTAAACAGATGAGATGATGAGATGAGAAGAACTAGTTGAGGTTTTCTTGGTATCTCATCTTTCAAGGCTTGCCCAGATTCCCCTGTCTGAAGATGCACGTGGCACTTTGTGATGTGCTCCTGTGTGCATTAGTGAAGAGTGTCAAAGGTTTCTATTTACAGCAGCATTACAGAGAATTGTAGCCAATCACAGACAAGCCTGTTGAGCTTCGGGAGTGACAATTATTTTAATATACAGTACTGTGCAAGTCTTAGGCATGTTAATACCCCCCCCCCCCCCCCCCCCCAAAAAAAGGTTTTAAGTCAGTTATTTATATCTTTTGCTGTTGTGTGTCAGTAGGAAATATCAGTTTACATTTCCAAACATTCTTTTTGCCATTAATTGTAATAATCCAGTGAGATTTGTGTATGCACAAGAAGTCTGACAGCAGGCGGTATGATCTGATCTCACCATCATCGAGTCCGTCTGTGATTACATGAAGAAACAGAAGAAACTGAGACAGACTAAATCCAGAAGAACTGCGGGAATGTCTCCGAGATGATTGAAGAAACCTTCCTGCAAGACGATAAACAGGAAAATAACAAAATCAATTATGCAAATTTCATCAAACGCGAGACAAATTCTTCTATAAAGCAGTTCTAAAAAAAAACTGTAGTCATAATTCAGTTCAGTTCAATAAAAGTGTTCATCAAAAAGTTCATCAAGTTTGAAACAAGTTCAATTCAGCTGTACAGCTGCTCTACTGAAGATAATAGTTATTATTCAGATCAATTCATCAATTAAGCAAAATTTGTCAATTATGAAACAGTCGAATCAGCTAAAGCGGCTCTGGAGAAAACAGTGTCCTCATCCTTCCAGTTTTCTTCCATGCCTCTCCTGCGATCTGCATTGAGGTTTAGTTTTCCTGAGCTCAGTGTGTAGAGTACGGCCGGCTGTTGTTAACTTCTGCTTTACTCTTCAACCCTGCTGCATGATCTCTCTACAGCTCAATCTCATTCACTGTCAGATCACTAACCTGGCTGCCTTCAACCCGACCAATGCTGACCTCTGACCTTAAAGAGGACTTAGGTGAGCTGTTAGTCAAGCTGCCATGGAGGCTCATGTTCATTCAAACGCTGTAGATCGAGCCACGTGTCAGATGTGTCAGGATTCGGTCAGCCTTTCCATCAGTCCTGTGTGTGTATGTGTGTGTGTGTGTGTGTGTGTGGTGCTCGCCTCCATCCAGCTTCTCAGTAGATGGCAGTGTCTCCCTCTTTACTTTTCTCTTCTATATTCCGAGCAGTTTTTGTCTCCTCGTCATGGTTTCACCACATTGTCCACAGCATTTGTCTCTCACTATATTTGTTTGCCTGTTGTTTTAGCTGCAAGTTGTGCAAGCTGACATTGCCACCATCGAAAGTGAAGCCGTTGTTCACCCGACCAACTCCACCTTCTACATGGGTGGTGAAGTAGGTAAAGGAGCCGTTGTCTCCCGTAGCAGATCCACTGTCAAAACCACAGCTCTGACACTGATCGCACACACATACTAATAACAAAAGCACTTTCTTAGAACAATATTTGCTCAGTGACAATGAATGCAGAAGGTGTCTGAAACGGCACACTGTGTTCATGCTTGGATCTGGCCTGAGTTAATGGATCTAGTGCTGGAGTTTCATGGCTGTGGTTGAGTACATTTGGGTAATGCTTTACTTTCTATTTGGATTGCAGTGGCAATTATTTCATGTTAATATTGTGAGTTCTGTCAACTTGCTTTTTGTGTCTAAACTTTGAATTCTCTTTTTTCATATACTTATTTTTCCATGTCTTCACTGATTCCTGTGCCCAAACAAACTCAATCCAGTTTAATTTGTAACCCAACTTTTTAATATTATTAATCATGTTTATTGAAAACGTATTTCTGAACGTTTTCTGAACATAAAAAACATCCAGTTTTTAAAAATATATATCTCTTTTTTTTTTAGTCCAACTAAAATGTTAAAAATATATATATATTTTTGTGCTGATGTTTTGAGAACATTATTAGACACCAGATGGTGCTAAACGAATGTTCTATTAATGTTACTGGAAGGACGTTTGTTCATAACGTTGAGAGAACGTTTGCTGGGTAAGGGATCAGAAGAAGCAGCATGTTCACTGTTCTGTCATCATTTACTCACCCGCATCTCCTTCCAAACCCATATGATGTTTTTCTGATGAGGAGATACAAAAGACGAAACTTCTTTTCCTGAAACACACTCGCATAAACTCAAATAAAGCTCCTCGAGGCACGTCACAGCAGGTCTGACAAATATCATCGGTTTTGAAAACATTCACAACCGTCGCTTTAAACGAGTGCCGATCAGAGACTCACACCGTCTCTTTAAACGAGTGCCGGTCAGAGACTCACACCGTCTCTTTAAACGAGTGCCGGTCAGAGACTCACACCGTCGCTTTAAACGAGTGCCGGTCAGAGACTCACACCGTCTCTTTAAACGAGTGCCGGTCAGAGACTCACACTATCTCTTTAAACGAGTGCCGGTCAGAGACTCACACCGTCGCTTTAAACGAGTGCCGGTCAGAGACTCACACCGTCGCTTTAAACGAGTGCCGGTCAGAGACTCACACCGTCTCTTTAAACGAGTGCCGGTCAGAGACTCACACCGTCGCTTTAAACGAGTGCCGGTCAGAGACTCACACCGTCGCTTTAAACGAGTGCCGGTCAGAGACTCACACCGTCTCTTTAAACGAGTGCCGGTCAGAGACTCACACCGTCGCTTTAACCGAGTGCCGGTCAGAGACTCACACCGTCTCTTTAAACGAGTGCCGGTCAGAGACTCACACCGTCGCTTTAAACGAGTGCCGATCAGAGACTCACACCGTCTCTTTAAACGAGTGCCGGTCAGAGACTCACACCGTCGCTTTAAACGAGTGCCGGTCAGAGACTCACACCGTCTCTTTAAACGAGTGCCGGTCAGAGACTCACACCGTCGCTTTAAACGAGTGCCGGTCGTAGACTCACACTATCTCTTTAAACGAGTGCCCGTCAGAGACTCACACCGTCTCTTTAAACGAGTGCCCGTCAGAGACTCACACTGTCTCTTTAAACGAGTGCCGGTCAGAGACTCACACCGTCTCTTTAAACGAGTGCCGGTCAGAGACTCACACCGTCACTTTAAACGAGTGCCGGTCAGAGACTCACACTGTCTCTTTAAACGAGTGCCGGTCAGAGACTCACACCGTCACTTTAAACGAGTGCCGGTCAGAGACTCACACCGTCGCTTTAAACGAATGCCGGTCAGAGACTCACACCGTCACTTTAAACGAGTGCCGGTCAGAGACTCACACTGTCTCTTTAAACGAGTGCCGGTCAGAGACTCACACCGTCTCTTTAAACGAGTGCCGGTCAGAGACTCACACCGTCTCTTTAAACGAGTGCCGGTCAGAGACTCACACCGTCACTTTAAACGAGTGCCGGTCAGAGACTCACACTGTCTCTTTAAACGAGTGCCGGTCAGAGACTCACACCGTCACTTTAAACGAGTGCCGGTCAGAGACTCACACCGTCACTTTAAACGAGTGCCGGTCAGAGACTCACACTGTCTCTTTAAACGAGTGCCGGTCAGAGACTCACACCGTCACTTTAAACGAGTGCCGGTCAGAGACTCACACCGTCACTTTAAACGAGTGCCGGTCAGAGACTCACACTGTCTCTTTAAACGAGTGCCGGTCAGAGACTCACACCGTCTCTTTAAACGAGTGCCGGTCAGAGACTCACACCGTCACTTTAAACGAGTGCCGGTCAGAGACTCACACTGTCTCTTTAAACGAGTGCCGGTCAGAGACTCACACCGTCACTTTAAACGAGTGCCGGTCAGAGACTCACACCGTCTCTTTAAACGAGTGCCGGTCAGAGACTCACACCGTCGCTTTAACCGAGTGCCGGTCAGAGACTCACACCGTCTCTTTAAACGAGTGCGATCAGAGACTCACACCGTCTCTTTAAACGAGTGCCGGTCAGAGACTCACACCGTCTCTTTAAACGAGTGCCGGTCAGAGACTCACACCGTCACTTTAAACGAGTGCCGGTCAGAGACTCACACCGTCTCTTTAAACGAGTGCCGGTCAGAGACTCACACCGTCACTTTAAACGAGTGCCGGTCAGAGACTCACACCGACTCTTTAAACGAGTGCCGGTCAGAGACTCACACCGTCACTTTAAACGAGTGCCGGTCAGAGACTCACACTGTCTCTTTAAACGAGTGCCGGTCAGAGACTCACACCGTCTCTTTAAACGAGTGCCGGTCAGAGACTCACACCGTCACTTTAAACGAGTGCCGGTCAGAGACTCACACCGTCGCTTTAAACAAGTGCCGGTCAGAGACTCACACCGACTCTTTAAACGAGTGCCGGTCAGAGACTCACACCGTCGCTTTAAACGAGTGCCGGTCAGAGACTCACACCGTCTCTTTAAACGAGTGCCGGTCAGAGACTCACACCGTCACTTTAAACGAGTGCCGGTCAGAGACTCACACCGACTCTTTAAACGAGTGCCGGTCAGAGACTCACACTGTCTCTTTAAACGAGTGCCGGTCAGAGACTCACACCGTCTCTTTAAACGAGTGCCGGTCAGAGACTCACACTGTCTCTTTAAACGAGTGCCGGTCAGAGACTCACACCGTCTCTTTAAACGAGTGCCGGTCAGAGACTCACACCGTCACTTTAAACGAGTGCCGGTCAGAGACTCACACCGTCTCTTTAAACGAGTGCCGGTCAGAGACTCACACCGTCGCTTTAAACGAGTGCCGGTCAGAGACTCACACCGTCTCTTTAAACGAGTGCCGGTCAGAGACTCACACCGTCTCTTTAAACGAGTGCCGGTCAGAGACTCACACCGTCGCTTTAAACGAGTGCCGGTCAGAGACTCACACCGTCTCTTTAAACGAATGCCGGTCAGAGACTCACACCGTCTCTTTAAACGAGTGCTGGTCAGAGACTCACACCGACTCTTTAAACGAATGCCGGTCAGAGACTCACACCGTCACTTTAAACGAGTGCGATCAGAGACTCACACCGTCTCTTTAAACGAGTGCCGGTCAGAGACTCACACCGTCTCTTTAAACGAGTGCCGGTCAGAGACTCACACCGTCGCTTTAAACGAGTGCGATCAGAGACTCACACCGTCTCTTTAAACGAGTGCGATCAGAGACTCACACCGTCAGAGACTCACACCGTCGCTTTAAACGAGTGCCGGTCAGAGACTCACACCGTCTCTTTAAACGAGTGCCGGTCAGAGACTCACACCGTCGCTTTAAATGAGAGCCGGTCAGAGACTCACACCGTCGCTTTAAATGAGAGCCGGTCAGAGACTCACACCGTCGCTTTAAACGAGTGCCGGTCAGAGACTCACACCGTCGCTTTAAACGAGTGCCGGTCAGAGACTCACACCGTCTCTTTAAACGAGTGCCGGTCAGAGACTCACACCGTCTCTTTAAACGAGTGCCGGTCAGAGACTCACACCGTCGCTTTAAACGAGTGCCGGTCAGAGACTCACACTGTCTCTTTAAACGAGTGCCGGTCGGAGACTCACACCGTCTCTTTAAACGAGTGCCGGTCAGAGACTCACACCGTCTCTTTAAACGAGTGCCGGTCAGAGACTCACACCGTCTCTTTAAACGAGTGCCGGTCAGAGACTCACACCGTCTCTTTAAACGAGTGCCGGTCAGAGACTCACACCGTCGCTTTAAACGAGTGCTGGTCAGAGACTCACACCGTCTCTTTAAACGAGTGCCGGTCGGAGACTCACACTGTCTCTTTAAACGAGTGCCGGTCGGAGACTCACACCGTCTCTTTAAACGAGTGCCGGTCAGAGACTCACACCGTCTCTTTAAACGAGTGCCGGTCAGAGACTCACACCGTCTCTTTAAACGTCTCTTTAAACGAGTGCCGGTCAGAGACTCACACCGTCTCTTTAAACGAGTGCCGGTCAGAGACTCACACCGTCTCTTTAAACGAGTGCCGGTCAGAGACTCACACCGTCTCTTTAAACGAGTGCTGGTCAGAGACTCACACTGTCTCTTTAAACGAGTGCCGGTCAGAGACTCACACCGTCTCTTTAAACCAGTGCTGGTCAGAGACTCACACCGTCGCTTTAAACGAGTGCCGGTCAGAGACTCACACCGTCTCTTTAAACGAGTGCCGGTCAGAGACTCACACCATCTCTTTAAACGAGTGCTGGTCAGAGACTCACACCGTCGCTTTAAATGAGAGCCGGTCAGAGACTCACACCGTCGCTTTAAATGAGAGCCGGTCAGAGACTCACACTATCTCTTTAAACGAGTGCCGGTCAGAGACTCACACCGTCTCTTTAAACGAGTGCCGGTCAGAGACTCACACCGTCGCTTTAAACGAGTGCTGGTCAGAGACTCACACCGTCTCTTTAAACGAGTGCCGGTCGGAGACTCACACTGTCTCTTTAAACGAGTGCCGGTCGGAGACTCACACCGTCTCTTTAAACGAGTGCCGGTCAGAGACTCACACCGTCTCTTTAAACGAGTGCCGGTCAGAGACTCACACCGTCTCTTTAAACGTCTCTTTAAACGAGTGCCGGTCAGAGACTCACACCGTCTCTTTAAACGAGTGCCGGTCAGAGACTCACACCGTCTCTTTAAACGAGTGCCGGTCAGAGACTCACACCGTCTCTTTAAACGAGTGCTGGTCAGAGACTCACACTGTCTCTTTAAACGAGTGCCGGTCAGAGACTCACACCGTCTCTTTAAACCAGTGCTGGTCAGAGACTCACACCGTCGCTTTAAACGAGTGCCGGTCAGAGACTCACACCGTCTCTTTAAACGAGTGCCGGTCAGAGACTCACACCATCTCTTTAAACGAGTGCTGGTCAGAGACTCACACCGTCGCTTTAAATGAGAGCCGGTCAGAGACTCACACCGTCGCTTTAAATGAGAGCCGGTCAGAGACTCACACCGTCGCTTTAAACGAGTGCCGGTCAGAGACTCACACCGTCTCTTTAAACGAGTGCCGGTCAGAGACTCACACCGTCTCTTTAAACGAGTGCCGGTCAGAGACTCACACCGTCGCTTTAAACGAGTGCCGGTCAGAGACTCACACCGTCTCTTTAAACGAGTGCCGGTCAGAGACTCACACCGTCTCTTTAAACCAGTGCTGGTCAGAGACTCACACCGTCGCTTTAAACGAGTGCCGGTCAGAGACTCACACCGTCTCTTTAAACGAGTGCCGGTCAGAGACTCACACCGTCTCTTTAAACCAGTGCTGGTCAGAGACTCACACCGTCGCTTTAAACGAGTGCCGGTCAGAGACTCACACCGTCTCTTTAAACGAGTGCCGGTCAGAGACTCACACCGTCTCTTTAAACGAGTGCCGGTCAGAGACTCACACCGTCTCTTTAAACGAGTGCCGGTCAGAGACTCACACCGTCGCTTTAAACGAGTGCCGGTCAGAGACTCACACCGTCTCTTTAAACGAGTGCCGGTCAGATACTCAGAGACTCACACCGTCGCTTTAAACGAGTGCCGGTCAGAGACTCACACCGTCGCTTTAAACGAGTGCGATCAGAGACTCACACCGTCTCTTTAAACGAGTGCCGGTCAGAGACTCACACCGTCGCTTTAAACGAGTGCCGGTCAGAGACTCACACCGTCTCTTTAAACGAGTGCCGGTCAGAGACTCACACCGTCTCTTTAAACGAGTGCCGGTCAGAGACTCACACCGTCTCTTTAAACGAGTGCCGGTCAGAGACTCACACCGTCTCTTTAAACGAGTGCCGGTCAGAGACTCACACTGTCTCTTTAAACGAATGCCGGTCAGAGACTCACACTGTCTCTTTAAACGAATGCCGGTCAGAGACTCACACTGTCTCTTTAAATGAGTGCGATCAGAGACTCACACCGTCTCTTTAAACGAGTGCGATCAGAGACTCACACCGTCTCTTTAAACGAGTGCCGGTCAGAGACTCACACCGTCTCTTTAAACGAGTGCCGGTCAGAGACTCACACCGTCTCTTTAAACGAGTGCCGGTCAGAGACTCACACCGTCTCTTTAAACGAGTGCCGGTCAGAGACTCACACCGTCTCTTTAAACGAGTGCCGGTCAGAGACTCACACTGTCTCTTTAAATGAGTGCCGGTCAGAGACTCACACTGTCTCTTTAAATGAGTGCCGGTCAGAGACTCACACCGTCTCTTTAAACGAGTGCCGGTCGTAGACTCACACTATCTCTTTAAACGAGTGCCGGTCAGAGACTCACACCGTCTCTTTAAACGAGTGCCGGTCGTAGACTCACACTATCTCTTTAAACGAGTGCCGGTCAGAGACTCACACCGTCTCTTTAAACGAATGCCGGTCAGAGACTCACACCGTCTCTTTAAACGAGTGCCGGTCAGAGACTCACACCGTCTCTTTAAACGAATGCCGGTCAGAGACTCACACTGTCTCTTTAAACGAGTGCCGGTCAGAGACTCACACTGTCTCTTTAAATGAGTGCCGGTCAGAGACTCACACTGTCTCTTTAAACGAATGCCGGTCAGAGACTCACACCGTCTCTTTAAACGAGTGCCGGTCAGAGACTCACACCGTCTCTTTAAACGAGTGCCGGTCAGAGACTCACACTGTCTCTTTAAATGAGTGCCGGTCAGAGACTCACACTGTCTCTTTAAATGAGTGCCGGTCAGAGACTCACACCGTCTCTTTAAACGAGTGCCGGTCGTAGACTCACACTATCTCTTTAAACGAGTGCCGGTCAGAGACTCACACCGTCTCTTTAAACGAGTGCCGGTCGTAGACTCACACTATCTCTTTAAACGAGTGCCGGTCAGAGACTCACACCGTCTCTTTAAACGAATGCCGGTCAGAGACTCACACCGTCTCTTTAAACGAGTGCCGGTCAGAGACTCACACCGTCTCTTTAAACGAATGCCGGTCAGAGACTCACACTGTCTCTTTAAATGAGTGCCGGTCAGAGACTCACACTGTCTCTTTAAATGAGTGCCGGTCAGAGACTCACACTATCTCTTTAAACGAGTGCCGGTCAGAGACTCACACCGTCTCTTTAAACGAATGCCGGTCGTAGACTCACACTATCTCTTTAAACGAGTGCCGGTCAGAGACTCACACCGTCTCTTTAAACGAATGCCGGTCAGAGACTCACACTGTCTCTTTAAATGAGTGCCGGTCAGAGACTCACACTGTCTCTTTAAATGAGAGCCCGTCAGAGACTCACACCGTCTCTTTAAACGAGTGCCGGTCAGAGACTCACACCGTCGCTTTAAATGAGTGCCGGTCAGAGACTCACACCGTCGCTTTAAATGAGAGCCCGTCAGAGACTCACACCGTCTCTTTAAACGAGTGCCGGTCAGAGACTCACACCGTCTCTTTAAACCAGTGCTGGTCAGAGACTCACACCGTCTCTTTAAACGAGTGCCGGTCAGAGACTCACACCGTCTCTTTAAACCAGTGCTTGTCAGAGACTCACACCGTCGCTTTAAACGAGTGCCGGTCAGAGACTCACACCGTCTCTTTAAACGAGTGCCGGTCAGAGACTCACACCGTCTCTTTAAACGAGTGCCGGTCAGAGACTCACACCGTCTCTTTAAACGAGTGCCGGTCAGAGACTCACACCGTCGCTTTAAACGAGTGCCGGTCAGAGACTCACACCGTCTCTTTAAACGAGTGCCGGTCAGATACTCAGAGACTCACACCGTCGCTTTAAACGAGTGCCGGTCAGAGACTCACACCGTCTCTTTAAACGAGTGCCGGTCAGAGACTCACACCGTCGCTTTAAACGAGTGCCGGTCAGAGACTCACACCGTCTCTTTAAACGAGTGCCGGTCAGATACTCAGAGACTCACACCGTCGCTTTAAACGAGTGCCGGTCAGAGACTCACACCGTCGCTTTAAACGAGTGCGATCAGAGACTCACACCGTCTCTTTAAACGAGTGCCGGTCAGAGACTCACACTGTCTCTTTAAACGAGTGCCGGTCAGAGACTCACACCGTCGCTTTAAACGAGTGCCGGTCAGAGACTCACACTGTCTCTTTAAACGAGTGCCGGTCAGAGACTCACACCGTCTCTTTAAACGAGTGCCGGTCAGAGACTCACACCGTCTCTTTAAACGAGTGCCGGTCAGAGACTCACACTGTCTCTTTAAACGAATGCCGGTCAGAGACTCACACTGTCTCTTTAAACGAATGCCGGTCAGAGACTCACACTGTCTCTTTAAATGAGTGCGATCAGAGACTCACACCGTCTCTTTAAACGAATGCCGGTCAGAGACTCACACTGTCTCTTTAAACAAGTGCCGGTCAGAGACTCACACCGTCTCTTTAAACGAGTGCGATCAGAGACTCACACCGTCTCTTTAAACGAGTGCCGGTCAGAGACTCACACCGTCTCTTTAAACGAGTGCCGGTCAGAGACTCACACCGTCTCTTTAAACGAGTGCCGGTCAGAGACTCACACCGTCTCTTTAAACGAGTGCCGGTCAGAGACTCACACTGTCTCTTTAAATGAGTGCCGGTCAGAGACTCACACTGTCTCTTTAAATGAGTGCCGGTCAGAGACTCACACTGTCTCTTTAAACGAGTGCCGGTCAGAGACTCACACCGTCTCTTTAAACGAGTGCCGGTCGTAGACTCACACTATCTCTTTAAACGAGTGCCGGTCAGAGACTCACACCGTCTCTTTAAACGAATGCCGGTCAGAGACTCACACCGTCTCTTTAAACGAGTGCCGGTCAGAGACTCACACCGTCTCTTTAAACGAATGCCGGTCAGAGACTCACACTGTCTCTTTAAATGAGTGCCGGTCAGAGACTCACACTGTCTCTTTAAATGAGTGCCGGTCAGAGACTCACACTATCTCTTTAAACGAGTGCCGGTCAGAGACTCACACCGTCTCTTTAAACGAATGCCGGTCGTAGACTCACACTATCTCTTTAAACGAGTGCCGGTCAGAGACTCACACCGTCTCTTTAAACGAATGCCGGTCAGAGACTCACACTGTCTCTTTAAATGAGTGCCGGTCAGAGACTCACACTATCTCTTTAAACGAGTGCCGGTCAGAGACTCACACCGTCTCTTTAAACGAATGCCGGTCGTAGACTCACACTATCTCTTTAAACGAGTGCCGGTCAGAGACTCACACCGTCTCTTTAAACGAATGCCGGTCAGAGACTCACACTGTCTCTTTAAATGAGTGCCGGTCAGAGACTCACACTGTCTCTTTAAATGAGAGCCCGTCAGAGACTCACACCGTCTCTTTAAACGAGTGCCGGTCAGAGACTCACACCGTCGCTTTAAATGAGTGCCGGTCAGAGACTCACACCGTCGCTTTAAATGAGAGCCCGTCAGAGACTCACACCGTCTCTTTAAACGAGTGCCGGTCAGAGACTCACACCGTCTCTTTAAACCAGTGCCGGTCAGAGACTCACACCGTCGCTTTAAACGAGTGCTGGTCAGAGACTCACACCGTCTCTTTAAACGAGTGCCGGTCAGAGACTCACACCGTCTCTTTAAACCAGTGCTGGTCAGAGACTCACACCGTCGCTTTAAACGAGTGCCGGTCAGAGACTCACACCGTCTCTTTAAACGAGTGCCGGTCAGAGACTCACACCGTCTCTTTAAACGAGTGCCGGTCAGAGACTCACACCGTCGCTTTAAATGAGTGCCGGTCAGAGACTCACACCGTCGCTTTAAATGAGAGCCCGTCAGAGACTCACACCGTCTCTTTAAACGAGTGCCGGTCAGAGACTCACACCGTCTCTTTAAACGAGTGCCGGTCAGAGACTCACACCGTCGCTTTAAACGAGTGCTGGTCAGAGACTCACACCGTCTCTTTAAACGAGTGCCGGTCAGAGACTCACACCGTCTCTTTAAACCAGTGCTGGTCAGAGACTCACACCGTCGCTTTAAACGAGTGCCGGTCAGAGACTCACACCGTCTCTTTAAACGAGTGCCGGTCAGAGACTCACACCGTCTCTTTAAACGAGTGCCGGTCAGAGACTCACACCGTCTCTTTAAACGAGTGCCGGTCAGAGACTCACACCGTCTCTTTAAACGAGTGCCGGTCAGATACTCAGAGACTCACACCGTCGCTTTAAACGAGTGCCGGTCAGAGACTCACACCGTCGCTTTAAACGAGTGCGATCAGAGACTCACACCGTCTCTTTAAACGAGTGCCGGTCAGAGACTCAGAGACTCACACCGTCGCTTTAAACGAGTGCCGGTCAGAGACTCACACTGTCTCTTTAAACGAGTGCCGGTCAGAGACTCACACCGTCTCTTTAAACGAGTGCCGGTCAGAGACTCACACCGTCTCTTTAAACGAGTGCCGGTCAGAGACTCACACCGTCGCTTTAAACGAGTGCCGGTCAGAGACTCACACCGACTCTTTAAACGAATGCCGGTCAGAGACTCACACTGTCTCTTTAAACGAATGCCGGTCAGAGACTCACACTGTCTCTTTAAATGAGTGCGATCAGAGACTCACACCGTCTCTTTAAACGAGTGCGATCAGAGACTCACACCGTCTCTTTAAACGAGTGCCGGTCAGAGACTCACACCGTCTCTTTAAACGAGTGCCGGTCAGAGACTCACACCGTCTCTTTAAACGAGTGCCGGTCAGAGACTCACACCGTCTCTTTAAACGAGTGCCGGTCAGAGACTCACACCGTCTCTTTAAACGAGTGCCGGTCAGAGACTCACACTGTCTCTTTAAATGAGTGCCGGTCAGAGACTCACACTGTCTCTTTAAACGAGTGCCGGTCAGAGACTCACACTGTCTCTTTAAATGAGTGCCGGTCAGAGACTCACACTGTCTCTTTAAATGAGTGCCGGTCAGAGACTCACACTGTCTCTTTAAACGAGTGCCGGTCAGAGACTCACACCGTCTCTTTAAACGAGTGCCGGTCGTAGACTCACACTATCTCTTTAAACGAGTGCCGGTCAGAGACTCACACCGTCTCTTTAAACGAATGCCGGTCAGAGACTCACACCGTCTCTTTAAACGAGTGCCGGTCAGAGACTCACACCGTCTCTTTAAACGAATGCCGGTCAGAGACTCACACTGTCTCTTTAAATGAGTGCCGGTCAGAGACTCACACTGTCTCTTTAAATGAGTGCCGGTCAGAGACTCACACTATCTCTTTAAACGAGTGCCGGTCAGAGACTCACACCGTCTCTTTAAACGAATGCCGGTCGTAGACTCACACTATCTCTTTAAACGAGTGCCGGTCAGAGACTCACACCGTCTCTTTAAACGAATGCCGGTCAGAGACTCACACTGTCTCTTTAAATGAGTGCCGGTCAGAGACTCACACTGTCTCTTTAAATGAGAGCCCGTCAGAGACTCACACCGTCTCTTTAAACGAGTGCCGGTCAGAGACTCACACCGTCGCTTTAAATGAGTGCCGGTCAGAGACTCACACCGTCGCTTTAAATGAGAGCCCGTCAGAGACTCACACCGTCTCTTTAAACGAGTGCCGGTCAGAGACTCACACCGTCTCTTTAAATGAGAGCCGGTCAGAGACTCACACCGTCGCTTTAAATGAGAGCCGGTCAGAGACTCACACCGTCGCTTTAAACGAGTGCCGGTCAGAGACTCACACCGTCGCTTTAAACGAGTGCCGGTCAGAGACTCACACCGACTCTTTAAACGAATGCCGGTCAGAGACTCACACCGTCTCTTTAAACGAGTGCCGGTCAGAGACTCACACTGTCTCTTTAAATGAGTGCCGGTCAGAGACTCACACCGTCTCTTTAAACGAGTGCCCGTCAGAGACTCACACTGTCTCTTTAAACGAGTGCCGGTCAGAGACTCACACCGTCTCTTTAAACGAGTGCCGGTCAGAGACTCACACCGTCTCTTTAAACGAGTGCCGGTCAGAGACTCACACCGTCTCTTTAAACGAGTGCCGGTCAGAGACTCACACCGTCTCTTTAAACGAGTGCCCGTCAGAGACTCACACCGTCGCTTTAAACGAGTGCCGGTCAGAGACTCACACCGTCGCTTTAAACGAATGCCGGTCAGAGACTCACACCGTCGCTTTAAACGAATGCCGGTCAGAGACTCACACCGTCACTTAAAACGAGTGCCGGTCAGAGACTCACACCGTCTCTTTAAACGAGTGCTGGTCAGAGACTCACACTGTCTCTTTAAATGAGTGCCGGTCAGAGACTCACACCGTCTCTTTAAACGAGTGCCGGTCAGAGACTCACACCGTCGCTTTAAACGAATGCCGGTCAGAGACTCACACCGTCGCTTTAAACGAATGCCGGTCAGAGACTCACACCGTCGCTTTAAACGAGTGCCGGTCAGAGACTCACACCGTCTCTTTAAACGAGTGCGGTCAGAGACTCACACCGTCTCTTTAAACGAGTGCCGGTCGGAGACTCACACCGTCTCTTTAAACGAGTGCCCGTCAGAGACTCACACCGTCGCTTTAAACGAGTGCCCGTCAGAGACTCACACCGTCACTTTAAACGAGTGCCCGTCAGAGACTCACACCGTCTCTTTAAACGAGTGCCGGTCAGAGACTCACACCGTCACTTTAAACGAGTGCCCGTCAGAGACTCACACCGTCGCTTTAAACGAGTGCCCGTCAGAGACTCACACCGTCGCTTTAAACGAGTGCCCGTCAGAGACTCACACCGTCTCTTTAAACGAGTGCCCGTCAGAGACTCACACCGTCACTTTAAACGAGTGCCCGTCAGAGACTCACACCGTCTCTTTAAACGAGTGCCCGTCAGAGACTCACACCGTCGCTTTAAACGAGTGCCCGTCAGAGACTCACACCGTCGCTTTAAACGAGTGCCGGTCAGAGACTCACACCGTCTCTTTAAACGAGTGCGGTCAGAGACTCACACCGTCTCTTTAAACGAGTGCCGGTCGGAGACTCACACCGTCTCTTTAAACGAGTGCCCGTCAGAGACTCACACCGTCGCTTTAAACGAGTGCCCGTCAGAGACTCACACCGTCACTTTAAACGAGTGCCGGTCAGAGACTCACACCGTCACTTTAAACGAGTGCCCGTCAGAGACTCACACCGTCACTTTAAACGAGTGCCCGTCAGAGACTCACACCGTCACTTTAAACGAGTGCCCGTCAGAGACTCACACCGTCGCTTTAAACGAGTGCCCGTCAGAGACTCACACCGTCACTTTAAACGAGTGCCCGTCAGAGACTCACACCGTCGCTTTAAACGAGTGCCCGTCAGAGACTCACACCGTCTCTTTAAACGAGTGCCCGTCAGAGACTCACACTGTCTCTTTAAATGAGTGCCGGTCAGAGACTCACACCGTCACTTTAAACGAGTGCCGGTCAGAGACTCACACCGTCACTTTAAACGAGTGCCGGTCAGAGACTCACACCGTCACTTTAAACGAGTGCTGGTCAGAGACTCACACCGTCTCTTTAAATGAGTGCCGGTCAGAGACTCACACCGTCTCTTTAAACGAGTGCTGGTCAGAGACTCACACTGTCTCTTTAAATGAGTGCCGGTCAGAGACTCACACCGTCACTTTAAACGAGTGCCGGTCAGAGACTCACACCGTCTCTTTAAATGAGTGCCGGTCAGAGACTCACACCGTCACTTTAAACGAGTGCTGGTCAGAGACTCACACCGTCGCTTTAAACGAGTGCCGGTCAGAGACTCACACCGTCTCTTTAAACGAGTGCCCGTCAGAGACTCACACCGTCGCTTTAAACGAGTGCCCGTCAGAGACTCACACCGTCACTTTAAACGAGTGCCGGTCAGAGACTCACACCGTCACTTTAAACGAGTGCCCGTCAGAGACTCACACCGTCACTTTAAACGAGTGCCCGTCAGAGACTCACACCGTCACTTTAAACGAGTGCCCGTCAGAGACTCACACCGTCGCTTTAAACGAGTGCCCGTCAGAGACTCACACCGTCGCTTTAAACGAGTGCCCGTCAGAGACTCACACCGTCACTTTAAACGAGTGCCCGTCAGAGACTCACACTGTCTCTTTAAATGAGTGCCGGTCAGAGACTCACACCGTCGCTTTAAACGAGTGCCCGTCAGAGACTCACACCGTCTCTTTAAACGAGTGCCCGTCAGAGACTCACACTGTCTCTTTAAATGAGTGCCGGTCAGAGACTCACACCGTCACTTTAAACGAGTGCCGGTCAGAGACTCACACCGTCACTTTAAACGAGTGCCGGTCAGAGACTCACACCGTCACTTTAAACGAGTGCTGGTCAGAGACTCACACCGTCTCTTTAAATGAGTGCCGGTCAGAGACTCACACCGTCTCTTTAAACGAGTGCTGGTCAGAGACTCACACTGTCTCTTTAAATGAGTGCCGGTCAGAGACTCACACCGTCACTTTAAACGAGTGCCGGTCAGAGACTCACACCGTCTCTTTAAATGAGTGCCGGTCAGAGACTCACACCGTCACTTTAAACGAGTGCTGGTCAGAGACTCACACCGTCGCTTTAAACGAGTGCCGGTCAGAGACTCACACCGTCTCTTTAAACGAGTGCCCGTCAGAGACTCACACCGTCGCTTTAAACGAGTGCCGGTCAGAGACTCACACCGTCACTTTAAACGAGTGCCGGTCAGAGACTCACACCGTCTCTTTAAACGAGTGCCCGTCAGAGACTCACACCGTCACTTTAAACGAGTGCCCGTCAGAGACTCACACCGTCGCTTTAAACGAGTGCTGGTCAGAGACTCACACCGTCGCTTTAAACGAGTGCCGGTCAGAGACTCACACCGTCTCTTTAAACGAGTGCCCGTCAGAGACTCACACCGTCGCTTTAAACGAGTGCCGGTCAGAGACTCACACCGTCACTTTAAACGAGTGCCGGTCAGAGACTCACACCGTCTCTTTAAACGAGTGCCGGTCAGAGACTCACACCGTCTCTTTAAACGAGTGCCCGTCAGAGACTCACACCGTCGCTTTAAACGAATGCCGGTCAGAGACTCACACCGTCGCTTTAAACGAGTGCCGGTCAGAGACTCACACCGTCTCTTTAAACGAGTGCCCGTCAGAGACTCACACCGTCACTTTAAACGAGTGCCGGTCAGAGACTCACACCGTCACTTTAAACGAGTGCCCGTCAGAGACTCACACCGTCACTTTAAACGAGTGCCCGTCAGAGACTCACACCGTCACTTTAAACGAGTGCCCGTCAGAGACTCACACCGTCTCTTTAAACGAGTGCCCGTCAGAGACTCACACCGTCGCTTTAAACGAGTGCCCGTCAGAGACTCACACCGTCACTTTAAACGAGTGCCGGTCAGAGACTCACACCGTCACTTTAAACGAGTGCCCGTCAGAGACTCACACCGTCACTTTAAACGAGTGCCCGTCAGAGACTCACACCGTCACTTTAAACGAGTGCCCGTCAGAGACTCACACCGTCACTTTAAACGAGTGCCGGTCAGAGACTCACACCGTCTCTTTAAACGAGTGCCGGTCAGAGACTCACACCGTCTCTTTAAACGAGTGCCCGTCAGAGACTCACACCGTCGCTTTAAACGAGTGCCCGTCAGAGACTCACACCGTCACTTTAAACGAGTGCCGGTCAGAGACTCACACCGTCACTTTAAACGAGTGCCGGTCAGAGACTCACACCGTCGCTTTAAACGAGTGCCCGTCAGAGACTCACACCGTCACTTTAAACGAGTGCCCGTCAGAGACTCACACCGTCGCTTTAAACGAGTGCCCGTCAGAGACTCACACCGTCACTTTAAATGAGTGCCGGTCAGAGACTCACACCGTCGCTTTAAACGAGTGCCCGTCAGAGACTCACACCGTCTCTTTAAACGAGTGCCCGTCAGAGACTCACACTGTCTCTTTAAATGAGTGCCGGTCAGAGACTCACACCGTCTCTTTAAACGAGTGCCCGTCAGAGACTCACACCGTCACTTTAAACGAGTGCCGGTCAGAGACTCACACCGTCGCTTTAAACGAGTGCCCGTCAGAGACTCACACCGTCACTTTAAACGAGTGCCGGTCAGAGACTCACACCGTCACTTTAAACGAGTGCCCGTCAGAGACTCACACCGTCACTTTAAACGAGTGCCCGTCAGAGACTCACACCGTCACTTTAAACGAGTGCCCGTCAGAGACTCACACCGTCACTTTAAACGAGTGCCGGTCAGAGACTCACACCGTCACTTTAAACGAGTGCCGGTCAGAGACTCACACCGTCTCTTTAAACGAGTGCCCGTCAGAGACTCACACCGTCGCTTTAAACGAGTGCCCGTCAGAGACTCACACCGTCACTTTAAACGAGTGCCGGTCAGAGACTCACACCGTCACTTTAAACGAGTGCCGGTCAGAGACTCACACCGTCGCTTTAAACGAGTGCCCGTCAGAGACTCACACCGTCACTTTAAACGAGTGCCGGTCAGAGACTCACACCGTCGCTTTAAACGAGTGCCCGTCAGAGACTCACACCGTCGCTTTAAACGAGTGCCCGTCAGAGACTCACACCGTCACTTTAAATGAGTGCCGGTCAGAGACTCACACCGTCGCTTTAAACGAGTGCCCGTCAGAGACTCACACCGTCTCTTTAAACGAGTGCCCGTCAGAGACTCACACTGTCTCTTTAAATGAGTGCCGGTCAGAGACTCACACCGTCTCTTTAAACGAGTGCCGGTCAGAGACTCACACCGTCTCTTTAAACGAGTGCCGGTCAGAGACTCACACCGTCACTTTAAACGAGTGCTGGTCAGAGACTCACACCGTCTCTTTAAACGAGTGCCGGTCAGAGACTCACACCGTCTCTTTAAACGAGTGCTGGTCAGAGACTCACACCGTCTCTTTAAACGAGTGCCGGTCAGAGACTCACACCGTCGCTTTAAACGAGTGCCGGTCAGAGACTCACACCGTCGAGTGCCGGTCAGAGACTCACACCGTCTCTTTAAACGAGTGCTGGTCAGAGACTCACACCGTCTCTTTAAACGAGTGCCGGTCAGAGACTCACACCGTCTCTTTAAACGAGTGCTGGTCAGAGACTCACACCGTCACTTTAAACGAGTGCTGGTCAGAGACTCACACCGTCTCTTTAAACGAGTGCCGGTCAGAGACTCACACCGTCTCTTTAAACGAGTGCCGGTCAGAGACTCACACCGTCTCTTTAAACGAGTGCTGGTCAGAGACTCACACCGTCTCTTTAAACGAGTGCCGGTCAGAGACTCACACCGTCTCTTTAAACGAGTGCCGGTCAGAGACTCACACCGTCACTTTAAACGAGTGCCGGTCAGAGACTCACACCGACTCTTTAAACGAGTGCCGGTCAGAGACTCACACTGTCTCTTTAAACGAGTGCCGGTCAGAGACTCACACTGTCTCTTTAAATGAGTGCCGGTCAGAGACTCACACCGTCTCTTTAAATGAGTGCGATCAGAGACTCACACCGTCTCTTTAAACGAGTGCCGGTCAGAGACTCACACCGTCACTTTAAACGAGTGCCCGTCAGAGACTCACACCGTCGCTTTAAACGAGTGCCCGTCAGAGACTCACACCGTCGCTTTAAACGAGTGCCGGTCAGAGACTCACACCGTCTCTTTAAACGAGTGCGGTCAGAGACTCACACCGTCTCTTTAAACGAGTGCCGGTCGGAGACTCACACCGTCTCTTTAAACGAGTGCCCGTCAGAGACTCACACCGTCGCTTTAAACGAGTGCCCGTCAGAGACTCACACCGTCACTTTAAACGAGTGCCCGTCAGAGACTCACACCGTCGCTTTAAACGAGTGCCCGTCAGAGACTCACACCGTCTCTTTAAACGAGTGCCCGTCAGAGACTCACACTGTCTCTTTAAACGAGTGCCGGTCGGAGACTCACACCGTCTCTTTAAACGAGTGCCGGTCGGAGACTCACACCGTCTCTTTAAACGAGTGCCGGTCAGAGACTCACAGTGGCGTGTCTCCTGCAGGGAATGCTCTGGAGAAGATCGGGGGAAAGGAGTTTGGAGAGGCGGTTCTGGAGCTGCGCAAGAAGAATGGCCCTCTGGAGGTGGCAGGAGGTACTGCAGATTACACTGAACAACACATTCAGAGAAAACAATCTGACAAACAGGCTCACTTGTAGAAGATATTCCCAAAACAAAACAAATAAATAGGTTAATGGATAAATTACAAGCTCATCCATATATGCCACAGATGCTGATGAACCATAACTCACACTGAACCATGAACTTTCTGAAGTCATAAACACATTCATGCTCAGTTTCCACCATCTGAAATCATCTGGAAGGAAGGATACGTTTGATGAATTTCTGGTTGAGTAATTCTGAGTTGTTATAGCTATGAAGAGCTACGTTTTGATGAATTCCCTCTTTTATTCAGAGCACTCAAACGATGTAACTGTGTATAGATTGCAGTGTATGATCTGTGAATCTTGGCTCTCCTCAGCGGCCGTGACCTCGGGATTCGGTCTTCCTGCAAAGTTTGTCATCCACTGTAACAGTCCTGGCTGGGGCTCGGATAAGTGTGAGGAGATGCTGGATAAGACTGTGAAGAACTGCCTGGCTCTCGCTGATGAGAAGAAGCTCAAGTCTGTGGCCTTCCCTTCTATCGGCAGCGGCAGGTACAGCTTCAGCCCTGAACACACACTGAAATCTGCACCAATCTTCAGTTAACACATTCAATGCCACTGGTCACAATAGAGTTAATTTATTAAGCTCTAAAAATTGTATTGACTGCTGTTTTAGTGCATTTCCGGCAAATATGGAGAGAATAAAGGGTCTCAATTAAATTGGTGTTGTTTCACATGGTCACATGACCAGAGCAGTTTAATTCAGTAGATGACGCTGCATCAAAGCTCCAACACAAAAGGTTAGTAAAGTATGTTAATATAAAGACGGTACACATTATCTTTAAGGAGTCTAGTATTAATATATGAATTCACAATTATTCAGTTTTGTTGAGTGTGGTCATAGATTGAGTAAAGATGTTGATGGCAACAATAGTGACCGGTGGGAAAATATAATCTTTTGTCTTTTATCTCAGTATTCCTATTCCTAAGTGTTGTATAAAGGTTTTTATGTTTAATAGTAACCCTATAATGACACATTTATGTGCTCCACAAATGTGTTAAATAACTGGGGTGATATAGGCTATATATAAGATTTTTAACCACACTTTTCCATAAAAAATTTCAAAAAATAATTATTGATTATTTCAAGGGGCAACTAATGACACCTCATTTGGATATTTTCATGTCTGGGAAAAATTTGGGATTAAACGGGTCAGCCTGAAATCCAATCCATGCGTGTTTTTCTTAATTTGATCTGGTAATGTTTAATCAGAATGTCATAACTGGATCTTCTGATGACACTGATGATGTATGCTGGTGTCCTCCAATCACACAGTGTGCTTAAGCTCCGCCCCTTTCCTTCAGTCCAATCCAAGCTCACGTTCAGATCCGCCTCCATCCCTGATCCACAACTGAACAAAACCCGTGTGTCATAATCACCTTTTCTCGGATGTATGTCACAATATAAAAGATCTTATTGTGTCTTTAAGACTGTAATTGTGTAAGAAAGTGAGTCCACTGTGCAAACCTGAAATAACTTGATTGTTTTTTTTCACTGTTTGTATTTATATAGTATACTTCTGTGTAAGGGAGACTTGCAAAATAAGAATTTCATTGTGTGGTAAAAACCCTGGTGTTTTACTGTGCATATGATAAATATAAATACAGGTGCTGGTCATAAAATTAGAATATCATCAAAAAGTTGATTTATTTCAGTAATTCCGTTAAAAAAGTGAAACTTGTATATTATATAGACTCATTACATGCAAAGTGAGATATCTCAAGCCTTTATTTGTTATAATTTTGATGATTATGGCTTACAGCTTGTGAAAACCACAAAATCAAAATCTCAGAAAATTAGAATATTACATGAAATCACACAGTAATTACACAGTAATCCCATGGTCATTGAACCAGGTTTTGGTTCTTTTGGCAGTGTGGGCCGGTGCAAATCCTGCTGGAAAATGAAGGAAGCATCTCCATAAAGCTTGTGTGCTGAAGGAAGCATGAAGTGCTCTGGAAATGTCCTGGTAGACGGCTGCGTTGACTCTGGATTTAATAAAGCACAGTGGACCAAAGTCCTCTTTTCTGATGAGAGCAAATGTTGCATCTCTTTTGGAAACCAAGGTCCCAGAGTCTGGAGGAAGAATGGAGAGGCACACAATCCAAGATGCTTGAAGTCCAGTGTGAAGTTTCCACAGTCTGTGTTGGTTTGGGGAGCCATGTCATCGGCTGGTGTTGGTCCACTGTGCTGTCCACTCAACGCAGCCGTCTACCAGGACATTTCCAGAGCACTTCATGCTTCCTTCAGCAGACAAGCTTTATGGAGATGCTGACTTCATTCTCCAGCAGGATTTGCACCTGCCCACACTGCCAAAATAACCAAAACCTGGTTCAATGACCATGGTATCACTGTGTAATTACTGTGTGATTTCATGTAATATTCTAATTTTCTGGGATTTTGATTTCGTGGGTTTCATAAGCTGTAAGCCATAATCATCAAAATTATAACAAATAAAGGCTTGAGATATCTCACTTTGCATGTAATGAGTCTATATAATATACAAGTTTCACTTTTTTAACGGAATTACTGAAATAAATCAACTTTTTGATGATATACAGGTGCTGGTCATAAAATTAGAATATCTTGTATCTTTTATAACAACAGTAATAATAGATATTTCAAAATGTTTTATAGAGAGATATTTGTTCAGAGAAAAGATACAGATCATTTTCAGTTCTCTAAGGGACTGATTGGTTTTCTGATCCATTTGAGATAGCATTCATTACTAATTGCTAAATGCTGCATGTTGTTTCCTAAATGGCGTTCCGTCACTGGTGTGTTTGTGTGTAGAAACGGGTTCCCGAAGCAGACGGCGGCTCAGCTCATCCTGAAGGCCATCTCCAGCTACTTCGTCTCCACCATGTCCTCCTCCATCAAGACCGTGTTCTTCGTGCTGTTCGACAGCGAGAGCATCGGCATCTACGTGCAGGAAATGGCCAAACTAGACGCCAATTGAAGTAGAAATTTCTGTTGATTAAAAATTCTATAGAGGGATAATTCATTTGGGTGATAAAATATGTTTTGGTACTTTATCATAAACGTACAGTTGTTGCATTCCAGGGCCCGTATTCATAAAGATTCTAAGAATCCTCTCAGAAAACTCTTAATTTAGCTTAAAAACTTTTACGTAGGAGTCTTAGGTTAAGAGCTATTCGGGACCGATCTGAGAGCAACTCTGAGTAAGGAAAAGACAAAAACTTTTATCTTAGTGAGGAGGCGGGGCTGACCCCGTTGCTATGGATGACACAATCTTTTGAAGACTGTGATTGGCTGGTTGTCCAATAAGGGGAAAAAAGTGATTTTAAGTATAGGATATATTCTAAGCCTTCACTTTGAAATTACATGCATAATTTTTCCTACTTGACCGTTCTCACACACACACATTATATCCTTATTTTTTTAACCATGCTGTTAATTTCCTATAAGGTATTTGCTTGGCTTAGAATGATAAAAATTGTTCCACTCTTTCCAATTACACTGATTGTTGGCATGTCTATTTAAATGGTGGTTTGAATGTTGGTTTTAATGAATCAAACATGGAATTTTCCCAGTTGCCAAATATCTTAATGTAGTGATTACTTTCATTTCAGGCGCTATGGCATTTCTGCGCTGTGTTGGAGATGTTAGCGTGTCTCTAATAAGATCAGTCACAAACATGATCCCTGCACGATCTAATATATATCTTCTTATTAACTCACTGTCATCCATTGTCTGCAACACATTTCTTCTCTCTCTTCGTCTTTCTGCCATTTTCTCCTCTGCTAAAGAAACTCTTAAGCCTCTTAAAAGTCCTCGTCCGTACTCCTAACAATTTTGACCTTAAGACCTCTTTTAAGGGTTAAGATGCTTTCTGAATTACTTTTTTCTTTACTAGGATTTTTTCTTTAAATTTAAGAGTAAACGCCCACATTTCTAAGAATTTTCTTAGAATTTTGTCACTAGGAGCTACTCTTTGCATTAAGATTCTTTATGAATACGGGCCCAGGTGTTTGGAAGTCTTTGATTTACTCTTAATTTTTAACAGAGGGTTTGTTGCACTGACATGCAGCTTCATTTTGCCTCTTATTGTATCATGTGTATCACAAATGTTAATATGCATAAAGTGTATATGAAATAACTGAAAAAATGATCTATATATGAACTGAATTAATATATAAAAACTGAATAATTTAAATTACACTAGTCAACATTTGAAGTGGATCAAAACCTTTCATCAAAGTTATACATGTATTTTGAACAATATCCGTTCTTGTCTTAGGACAACTATGATGAACTTTTTTGATCCACTTCAGATGTGACCCTGCATCACAAACCCAGTCTCGAGTCGCACGGGTATATCTGTGGCAATAGCCAACAATACATTGTATGGGTCAAAATTATCGATTTTTCTTTTATGCCAAAACTCATTAGGATATTAAGTAAAGATCATGTTCCATGGAGATATTTTGTAAATTTCCTACCGTAAATATATAAAACATGTATTTTTGTGAGTGAATGCTGCACAATCGTGAACACAAATGCACAACTTTAAAGGAGATTTTCTCAATGTTTAGATTTTTTTGCATCTTCTGATTCCAGATTTACAAATAGTTGCCAAATATTGTCCTATCCTTACAAACCATACATCAATGGAAAACTTTATTCAGCTTTCAGATGATGTATGAATTTCAATTTTAAAAAATTGACCCATGTGACTGGTTTTGTGACAGGCTCACAAATGTTGACTACTGTATGAGCATTGATGACTGACTGCACGGCTTGTGTAATGTGCGGCTGCTGCCAGCAGAGGGAGCCCTTTGTCCAGTGTTGTATTCAGAGCATCTTACATTCATAATACAGACAAAGGAAGTGATGAAGGTTTGTTTATTTCCTTATACCTGGTGAGTTCTCATGCGTGGTGGTGTCCAGCAGCGCTCTGGCTCTCCGGCGAGCTCTTATCCCGGGGTCATTGGCAGTCAGTGCCGGGTCAGTTTCCCAGCGGATCCGCAGACCTCCTCGAAGGGCACCATCTGAGGACTAATCCTCAGGAAATACGGGCAGCTCTCTCCTCTACTCCTCGCTGGGAAATCTCAGTAAACTCAAAGCATCTGTAGGCACTGCTCTTTCCCAGAGCTCCGGCAGATGATGCTTTATTCCTCGCATGTACAAAGTAAGCCCGGCGGGGGAAGAGGGCTACGTGAAATTAAAACAAACAACTGCGGGATCAGGGAGGGAAAACATCCAGTCCTGAAAGATCATGCGAGTGCACATGAAAGGAGCGTAATATATCTGTCATTTGGAGTGGATGCACACGGCCTCAGTGGTGAATCTGGTTGTTGATCACTCGTACTCGTGAAGAATGTCGACGCAATATACTTAGAGCTGCTCAAATGTGACTTAGTGAGTAATCGAATACAAACAGGAGAAATCCTCATGTGTTATGAACGCACTTCTTTCTATATTCACTTGTATAAGCTTTAGATCTGAGGCCGTACTCATGAACGTTAGGTAGGATGCCTAATAACTCTCGATCTCCTTTCGGCAAAACTTTGGCCGCTCGAGAATTTTTGGGGGAAAATGTGCATGTTTATAACTTCCCAGTTTATAAAATACCAGTTGTAGAACAGAACCTTACTGATAAACCAATATATGCTTATCCTGGTGACCCCGATTGTCTGGTTCCTGGGGTTGAATAATAACGCAGATCCCTATTAGGGCTCGTTCTGTTCAGCTGAAGCCCAGGAGACACACATCTCTCCTCACACCTTCGCTCTCTACGCCGAGTCCAAATGTGTCCAGCAGATTTGATCCTGTGGTTCTCTCACTAAGCCGGTGGGAGCTTGGGCTTTTGGCTCCTGTGGGATCCCATACACACATGGTCTCTATACAAACACTCTGCTCTGATCCTGACCCTCCTCCAGTATATATGAAGCCATATAGGGCTGTGTCCAAATTGCAATAATTGGCCGCTTTTGCTTAAATTTCAGGCTACGATCGGACCTATTTTCTCTGAGTATATGCCTGAATCTAGACGTAACACAATTTGTCTTTTTTCAACAGAATATAATTAATCTTCCATTTTGCATGTGCTGGAAACCATGTTTGTGTAGCATGCTTGTCTTGTTGTGGTTTAATTGGTAGATATGATCCAATATATATATATATATATATTCTGCATTTATAACTTTTTGGCCTGTATATTGTGAGTGCAGTGTCCAAACATCACAAAACTTGGACAATTTGATGATACACACCACCAAATGTCTTACATTTTCCATACTAGCGGCCACTCCCTTACGAAAATGAGCCATGGTTTTATTGTAGTAAAACCATGATTTTTGGCATTTTGACTGCCATTTCTATAACCACAAGAAAAGAAAAACATGGTTAAACTGCTTTTTGAAGCAAAACTATGGTTAGTTTGTGGTTACCATGGAATAACTACAAGAACCATGTTTTTTTGGTTTTAATCCTAGTAAAACCATGGTTAATTTTCACAAGGGCTAGCAATTGTCTTCTCTTCCCTATTGTGCCGTATTTCCAAGTGAAACGCTTCTGGAACAAGAACAAATGTGGGCGGGGCTTGATTGTGTCTGTGGGGAATTGATTGGATGGTCGTGGTTTGCTATTGGCTGATCTCATGTGAGTGACAGGTTATAGCCCCGCCCTCGTCATCAGAGAAGAGATGCTGCAAGAGGAACTGATTCTGATTCAACATTATTAAAGCAGTAATGATGTGCACCCATAAATCATTTACAATAAACACTGCAATATTCCATAAAAAATGAGAATTGTCCATTTTGATTTCACAGGAGCTTGACATTTTCTTACATTTTCTCAGTTGTGGTCATGTTCTTCCTTTTCCCATGTCTTTGGACCCCATTAATTTTCATGCTATGTTTTTGGTTTTTGTTTGTAAGGCTTATATCTCTACAAACCTTTGTGCTGTACTGCAGGAGATCACAGAAATCATAGCATTTTGCTCATGTGTCGTGTAAAACACTAGTATAAATTCACCCACACTGAATGCAACTGTTACTGAATTTTGCATCAAAAGCAAGCCATAAAAAACAGGCTCGCAATTACACAGATTTCCGCCTGCAGAATGGTGGCGTGATGGTGATATTTCACGCCTGTGGCGCTTCATCCGGACAGAATGCGGTGGACCTTTACCCTGCCGCAGGATCTTGAGCAGTCGACGGCTGGTCCTGGGCTTTTATTGGGCTGTGAGGGTCTGGAGGTGAGCCTGTCTGTCAGTCCAGGGTTAATCTCTAGGCCAGATCAAAAGGTCACATCCACAGATAAAGCCAGGCCCGTCAGCTTTTCCTGGTTATCTGCAAATGGTTAAACAGCACGACTGACTGTTCAGAGAACAGGGGAAGCGATGCATCTTCACACGGCAAGTCTGAACACGCAGATTTACATTTGAGAACCGCAGCAGAGGGAAGATTTGCCATGGAAAACATCTCATTTAGGCCTGTTCCTCACACAGAGCCAAGGGCGTTGAAGTCATGTGGACTATTTTTAGGATGAAAAGAAACCAGGTGATTGAAAGCTAGATTCTGTGAAAGTAGATTCCATCACTCTTATGAGCTGTCATAATGAGATCTGCTTCTCTGTGGTTTTGAGCTTTGACACTTTGCCTTTGCCACACATGATGCCGCCCGTCTGCCGAGGGATTTGCGGGATCAGGATGACCTCGGCTAATCCGGAGAGTCCACAGCATTGTGTCAAAGGTAATTGTGTGACTGTCGGTGTCCTTCATTAAGAGGCCCAACACCTCGAGATCAACCTCACACACACTCATGGGACCAGACCCCCTTATCATTATCCCGTCAGTCCTGTCAAACATACAAGCAGACACACCCACACACACACACACACACACACACAGCTAGACAAACAAAAGGGCTGTATGTACATTTGCCTGGGGACCTTTCAGGATTTGCTACGTAAAAAGCTCTGCCTCTAACAAGGCGCTCATCCATTAGTGTGACTCCACCCGTGTGTGTGTGTGTGTGTGTGTGTGTGTGTGTGTGTGTGTGTGTGTGTTTGCAGCAGACTCCTCTGAGCTCATGCGTTTCGCAGGAATGCTTTCTTTTGCTTCCTCCGGGCTGGAACTGGTGCCGGAAATCAGGCTCATCATTGGCCACACCGCTGGAATAGGATAATGAAGATCATCTTATGGTGTATAGAATGACGCAGTGACATCATGGAGGAAAGATTGTTTATAACGCTGGTAATGAATTCAACATAACAAGTGGCAGCATGCGTTTATGCTGAACAGTTTTTCAGGGCTGGTGTTTAAGTAAAAACACCTAAAGCAAGCGTCGTGGGATGTAAACAAAAGAACAACATATATATTGGTCTGTCTCAGGAAATAGTGACATTCTCAACCCATAATTAGAACTGAAATTATTAGTAGAACACTTAATTTAGTCACATTATTTGATGATTTAATTTAGTGTGCAAGGCAAAAGAAGAACAAAACTGTTTGAAAAGCTTGGAAGAGGAGCTATTTTCAACCTGAAAACCAGCTGTTGATGAAAAACAACTGCCCACCAACACAACGCTGTCCTGGTTTCTGTTCTGTTCTGAAGTTTACAGTCATGTTCTGTTCGACTGATGAGTTGGCTGGGTTTACAAAAGTCTGTCTACGAATGATTGAGCTAAAGATGGCCAAGATGTCTGAAAGGCAGAGATACGAGCTGAGACAGTGCGACCATCAGGTTGAAACCGCAGAGCTGAGTGTCATCTGCATAGCAGTAGTGTAGTATGAGAAGCCATATGATGCCTTAATGATAGTGTAAATGGAGAAGAGAAGAGGACCAAGCACTGAACCTTGAGGCACCCCAGTGTTTAGCTGAGCCTCATCTATCCGAAACTTGCCTATGAGGAAAGACTGGAGCCACTGAACTACTGTACATCTGAAAGAAGAGTTTAGTCTGTAGTTTTATCAACTGCTCTAGAATTGAGGCTTGGTCTTTTACCCGAGTCTAAGGACTCCCAGCGGAGTGCCATCCTCCAGGGAAAAAGGAAAACAGCATGTCCAGCACAGTTGACCTGGAGGACAAAAGCATGACATTTTAACCAAATTAATAACAGTAATGGCATAATATTCAAATGATGTGTTACTCCAAAGAAAAGAAAGACAAGTGAGTTGGAAATGAGCAAATGTGTCCCCCAACTTCGAGTGTGGAAGAAGACCAAAGAGTTGCGGTTTTGTCTGTGCAAACTATAGTGCACATGATGTACCTGTCGTCATCATCACAGTCTGCAGCCGGTGCACACTTGTGCTCGATCAGATAAATAGAAAGATTCCACTAGCTAGTTTGCATCCACTAAACACATTAATCCAATGGAGTATACTTTGCAAGGCTTTTAACAGAAAGTGGAAAACAAAGTATACCCAGGCCTGAAAGAAGCCATATTATGCCCTTTGGCTCTGCTAGTCTTATTGTTGTTTTCAGGCTCTACTAGAACATGTTTTCCTGCTTGAATGTTGATTATTCTCCTCATATTCTCCATTGTTGCGGCTCCTCTCTTCCCAGTCTGTCAGTAACGCTCTGTTTACTTCCTGTCTCTATGAAGCCCCTCCTTCTGAAAACCACACTGTGCTCTGATTGGTCGGCCGGATCAGTGTGTTGTGATTGGTCGAGCGATTGGTCAACACACTACTAACTAACTCAACCAGGCCCCGCCCCTTTATTCTGCGTATGAGTTATTATAATGAGGAATATTGTGACGTGTTCGTTCCCGGAAGAAACTCATGACTACAATGGAGGTGTTTCAGGAGTTCAGAAACACTGACTCTGATAGAGAAGAACTGGAGCTTCTTCATGCTCAAACAGCAACATCACACACTAAACACAGATGAATGGAGAAAATTATAACAGGTCCTCTTTCATGTATTTTGAGGCTATTGCTGAACAGGTTTTTCTGTTGTTTAAATGTAAGATATACAGGTTCATCTTATCTGGTCTTCAGCTATTGCTAAAGCACTGGGAATCTGCCTACATCTTGAACAAGGTATGCAGAAACAGAGCCATGGGTGTTCAGAGCGCACAGGAACAATGGAGGGAAATTAAAAGCTTAGGAGAATATGAGCTTGTAGATCGTCATCTGAGGGATGGAGTCAAAAGCAGCCGCGCAATGTATATAGTCTGAAAGTCTATGGTGATTAATGCCTATTTATAATGGCTCATATACACTCTGACTGCTAAACATGAACTAGTTCCTTTAAAAAGTACTTCGCTTTCACTGTACAGGAACATAAGGAGAAATGAAACAACAGTAATGCACACTTTTCCAGCCTTCAAACGTCTTCCACAGTCAGTGAGCCTGTCTAATCATTGTCTGTGTCTAACACTACTGAAACGTTGTCTAGACTGAGCGGCTACCGCCTATAATCCCAGCGATATCCAGCAGAATCAATCTGAAACCCGAGACCACGCTGCAGTTCTCAGGTTGTCTTCGGCTTCCACGGATTACTGTCACAATGGCGTCTGATCCCTGATGCAGCTTCTCCAAACACTGCGATGCCGTAATGCAGATGTGACCAACTTAAACGTCATTCGTCTTGTGTAGAAGAAACAGCAATGGATGGCATTTCCATATTCTGACAGTGTCTTGTCCAAGCAGAGTCTAGTGGAGATCCGTCCAGTTTAAGATCACATGTTTCAGATCACTTCTTCTCCTTACTCTGAACTATACCTGGCTTATGGTTTTGCTTTTTCATGTAGGATTCATTCTTGTTACACAGAAGAACAGATAGTTGATTTTCATTGATCATTCCTGAGACTAGTGATTAAGTTTGTATTATTAGGACCGAGCGGTGGAGTTCAAGTCCCATTGGTTTTGCAGATTAGAGAATCTCCTAAAGCTGTCGGTTTGTTGGAGGAAAAATGCAACTTAAAAAAAGCATATAATTTTCTCTTTTAGAGGAACTTCACAGTATTTATTTGATATCAGAAATGAATTTCTTCTCTGCATTTCTCGTCTTGCTTCCTAATCTAGTTGTCTAATGAACCTGGCATTATAGTGTGTGCATATATGTATTTCTGTGCAAGTCAGTGCTGCATACAAGTTATCTGATTCTTCTATATAATGGTCAGAGGCGGACAGAGTACACAGCTTCATTACTTGAGTAAAAGTACAGATACCCCTTGCTAAATTTTACTCAAGTACAAGTAAAAGTATTACAGTCAGATGTCTACTTAAGTAAAAGTACTGAAGTACTTGTTTTTAAAAGTACTTGAGTATCAAGAGTACAAGAGTACATTTTCTAAATATTGCATTACTACTGCCACAGTGCTTACATTGGTAAACACAGCAAACACTTGAAGCGAAAACTATCATTAACTTGTTCAGAAAATGTAAATAGTCTGGCGAGGTGGGGCCACGGGTTGGCACATTCCCGGGATGGACCTGCTGCGTCTTCATCCATTGTTTCGTCCATGGTTTCGTTTCTTATCTAAATCTGACCATGGAGTTGACTTTGGCCGAAAGCTGAAGGTGATTGCTGATAGGCTGTCCCAATCAGTGGCGCCTGCACAATCCAATCACGTTTGAGACGGAAACAACAAATTGAGGGTTTCCGAGATTTTTCTTTTTTCCTTTTTTTTCTTCTTTTTTTTAGAAGAAGTAACGGGTACTCACGGTTATGGACAGAAATGTAGTGGAGTAAAGAGTACAATATTTGCCTCTCAAATGTACTTGAGTAAAGTCATGAGTTACTCCCCAAAAATGATACTCGAGTAAAGTACAGATCCCTCAAAATTGCACTTAAGTACTGTACTCAAGTAAATGTACTCCGTTACTGTCCGGCTCTGATAATGGATTTGCATGTATGTTTTTTTTCCGGGCTATTAAAAGATGTTTTCTCTTATTGAGCGAGCGAGACTGTAATGATGTGTCCTGTGCATTTCATCAGTCAAAGCTAATCTGGCTAATGCCATTTCAAAGCTTGAGACAGAGGGGGATTACATTGTGTTTAATATAGTAATCAACATGGTCTACAGTACAGTGGAAGGAGCCAGTGTTTCTCTCTGGCTCCTGGTTTTGCTTGTCTGTTTGTTTTTTGCTTGGTAATTCAGAGCAGAGCATTTTAGACTGGAGCTGTTTTATGAAAGAAATGATGATTTGGACTATTGAAATGTTTTGGGCTACACAGTTACAGGCGTTCTTCTCTGTCTTACCAGCAAACCGAGCCTTTCAGAATGAATCTGTTCTGTTCTGTTCAGTCATTTGCCTCTTTAACAATCATTAGATTTTCCTGACGTCCTGTTTTAGGTAGTAGCATCAAGGGAATAAAACATATAACATCAACCTTAACATTAACATTCAACTCTAAAACATTCGCAATCAATGCATTTTTAAAAGAGAACTGTTATGTAGATATTATATGACAACATATTAAAACATCATATATGCACTGGAACTGACTAAGAATTCTGAGATGTAAACTCACAATTGCGAGAAAAATAAGTCAGAATTGTGAGATGAAAGGTACCTTGGTTGAGTTGAATTCATGTAGTGCTTTATTTATTTATTTTATTATTATGGAATTCATCACCCGCTGCCATTAGGACTCCATAATAAAAGCAGATTGGCTTCTTTTGGCCTAAGCTCTCAGCAATAGTTTTTCTTTTCTAATGAAATATCTTTCTGACATGACCTTGACGGTTTGCTGTAACTGACCCATGTCCTGCTTTATGACTCTACTACTGAAATGCTGGCAATATTTGTTTTTCAGTCAATGATGAAATGAAATTACAATACAGTCCATCTAAATGCACAAGGTAAATAATCCACAGTCACACTAACAGCATTAGACTGAAACGGAGGTTCAGCGTGTGAGAGGAACACTCAGATGGAGGAGGGAACGGGGTCAAACACATATACTTGAGTTCAGCGTATCCTCCCTTCTCTTCAGCATAAATCTCCAGCGAGCTTCAGTACGGAGACTAGAGGATAAAGACAGGATTCAGATCAACACAACTAAAGATTTCAGTCAAAGTTGACAGTCTGGAGTGGGATGTTCTTTCTGGAAATCACAAACCGATCTTGTAAAAATATGCTGAATTAAAACGTGACCAGATAAGCTGATCTCGGCCGATTTAGAAGGGCATTTGTTCATTTATAGTCAAATCCTATTTGTTTGCAATGTTGTTTGTCCGTTTAAATACTGTTGCACATCTAACTGTATTAAGTAGTCAAATAAATGCAATGTTTATTAGAATTATGAGCAGAATCCAATATAGTGTTACAGACAAAGAAAATATGTCAAAACGTATGTGTTCACATTTGTTCAGTGTAAACCCAGCTAACAAAAATATGATCTAAAAACATTTTGCTAACGTTCCCAAGTTATGAAAATGAAACAATTTCATCATTGATTATGTTTTTATCCATTTGGCAGTGCGCTTACAGAGAGACTCCACCCACACTCTCTTCTGATTTCTGATTGATTTAGTTGTGAGTGCAGTGAACTTACAGAGACTCCGCCCACACGCTCTTCTGATTGGCTGTGATTTCTGATTGATTTAGTTGTGAGTGCAGTGAACTTACAGAGAGACTCCGCCCACACGCTCTTCTGATTGGCTGTGATTTCTGATTTAGTTGTGAGTGCAGTGAGCTTGCACAGAGAGACTACACTCTCTTCTGATTGGCTGTGATATCTGATTGATTTAGTTGTGAGTGCAGTGAACTTACAAAGAGACTCCGCCCACACGCTCTTCTGATTGACTGTGGTTTGTGATTGATTTAGTTGTGAGTGCAGTGAACTTACAGAGAGACTCCGCCCACACTCTCCTCTGATTGGCTGTGATTTCTGATTGATTTAGTTGCGAGTGCAGTGAACTTACAGAGAGACTCCGCCCACACTCTCTTCTGATTGGTTGTGATATTTTGATTGATTTAGTTGCGAGTGCAGTGAACTTGCAGAGAGACTCCGCCCACACTCTCTTCTGATTGGCTGTGGTTTGTGATTGATTTAGTTGTGAGTGCAGTGAACTTACAGAGAGACTCCGCCCACACGCTCTTCTGATTGGCTGAGATATTTTGATTGATTTAGTTGTGAGTGCAGTGAACTTACAGAGAGACTCCGCCCACACTCTCTTCTGATTGGCTGTGGTTTGTGATTGATTTAGTTGTGAGTGCAGTGAACTTACAGAGAGACTCCGCCCACACTCTCCTCTGATTGGCTGTGATTTCTGATTGATTTAGTTGTGAGTGCAGTGAACTTACAGAGAGACTCCGCCCACACGCTCTTCTGACTGGCTGTGGTTTGTGATTGATTGGTGTGGACAGACAAACTGCTTGTTGCTGGAATCTTATCTCATCAGTCTTGTTAGGACACGGTCAGTATGGATTGCTGTCTCTGCAACACAAGTGAACAATAATCTCAGGCACGTCTGTCTTCAGTCTCATCCAGAAGCGATCGTTACAATGTTAAAGCAAACTGTTTTTTTTAAGCTGTACATTTTCAGGTGGTCCTGCTATTACTGTTAGTTCTGTACCTTTATTGAATGGGTAATGGAGAGCAGACGCGGTAAAGCCTGTAAAACTGCACACAGTCTCATTGGCTTAACTATAATAACAATGATCAGACGCAAATGTGCGCTCGCTAATCAAGAGCATTAAACAAAGGGTCGCGAGTCGATCGAATCACGCCGCAATCACGGACCAGCGAGTCTAGCTGAAAACGATCTTGTGTATGATTAATGCTCGATTTCACTCGATATGTCCTGCAGTCATCCGCAGTAGTTAATGGATTAGTGAGTCCAGCTGCTCTGAATTGTAGCGTCTTGAGTTCGCTAGTTAACGCTGATTCCTCTCAATGATCGTCTGTAAAAGATCTGTGTCATTCTCCACCTCTGCAATCACAAGATGCACAACACCATTCACGAGTCTGGGTCCGGAAGCTTCTATTAGGAACACGTGTTTGAGGCCTTCATATTCACCCATAACTAGAGCTTTTCATAATGTGTGCTGGAGGTCATGTGACCGGGCCGAAGAGGTCATGTGACCGGGACGAAGCCATGCTAGCTCACCGAAGACATGACCGACCCGTCTCGCTCGGTGGAAAACATCCGTGCAACTTATACTGATTGATCGAATTATAAAGCTTTTTAATAGCAATATCTTCCACACAGAATAATGTTCTCCTTTAGGGGAGTATTATATCATCTATAGCAGAATCAAACATTAGATTTCTAATACAGTGTCAGTTTTGCATTGATTATTTTTGGAACACTGTTAAAATCACATCATAAACGATATTCTCACTCGCACAGAGATTAGATCTATATCATGTCTGCTTTTTAGGATCATAACCAGCTAACAGAAATATGTTCTGAGAGTGTTCTGCTATTAGTTATTAGTTATGTTCTCTGACATTCAAAATGTCCAGTTTTTTAAATGTTTTAACATGTTTTTTCTAGGGATGCACCGATATGAACATTTTGACCAATAACCTATAAATTGGCTGATAAATCTAAATCCAAATTTGTATATAATTTTTGAGAGCCTGATTACAAAAACTAAAGTCTCACCATTAAAAGCCACGTCCCAAACTCAGTTATTATCTTCTCATTATAATTGTATTGGGCTATATGACAGACTTGTGTTGCACTGAACTATATTTTCCTTTTTTGAAGTGATTTCAATCATATTTCAAGCCATTAAAGACCCTCATGATGAACAGTGCGCTTCTGAAGAGTCTCAGCTGGAGCAAATAATACATTATTTATTGGCTTTATTATATCAGCATATCGGCCAAATATATCGTTATCTTTCAATGTTATCATTATCGGCCTGAATAGAAAATTTGGCTGATATAATACATTATTTATTAGCTTTAATATATCAGCCAAATTTTCTTTTCAGGCTGATAACGATAACATTGAAAATGATCAAATATCGTCAGATACCGATATGGTGGCCGATATATCTGCATCCCTAGCTTTTTCTTGGTTTTGTGAACATTAAGGGAATTTTATAATTCTTTAAACATTATGGGAACGTTAATGTTCTCTGAACATTCTGAAACATTTTAAAAAATGTTAGACGAACATCCAACTAAAACGTTTCAGAAACAATGTATAAATAATGTTTTTATGCCGATATTTTGAGAGCATTATTAAAGACGAGATAACTTTGAATGAACGTTCTGTTAATGTTAGAACGTTTGTTCCTGAAAACCTTGACTCAACGTTCCCTGTTCGCTGGGCACTTAAACTCAATCAAGAGGGGCATTTGCATGAATTCCTGCTGTGATTTTACAAACAATATGTTTTTAAAAAAGAAAAAAAGAAACTCCACAGCAATGCACTTAAACTTCAAACAG